>NC_064243.1:30647727-30950757 GCF_003254725.2 Canis lupus dingo | reverse complement strand
ATGTCTAGCTTCTAGAGTTGGGTGATGATCAAAATTAGATAATTTTTTTTTAAAGATTTTTTTTTATATATGAGAGAGAACATGAGGGGGTGAGGGGCCAAGGGAGGGGGAGAAACAGACTCCCTACTGAGCAAGGAGCCCAATGCAGGGCTCAATTCCAGTACCCTGAGATCATGACCTGAGCCCAAGGCAGACACTTAAGTGACTGAGGCACCCAGGTGTGCCCAAATGAAATAAATCTTATGAAAAAACTTCATGAGCTAGAAGTCTTATAGATCTCTAACTTACTTTTTATTCATATTATTATATATCTAGGTGTATGACCTTTTTTTTTCTTCTATCATTAACCCTTTTTTTCATAAGTTAAGCTAGTTTGTCAGAGTTCTCAGACTACAACTTGTTCATTTTTGCCCTACATCTTTTGTTTCTACCATTCTAATATTGATAAACAACTGGATTACTGGTCAGTCGTTTAAGACTGACTTCTGCCATGGCTGGTCAGGGCCTGAAGTGTGGTGCCTGTGCTGAAAATATTGCTGAAAGTTACAATGATGCTTCTAGTTATATTCCATCCTAGAATGATCTGTCCTTTCTTCTCTATGTACTGAAATTGTATCTGTATTTCTGGGCTGAGTTCCATATCTCTTTCTTCCTGAGTATCTTTCCTGTCTATTTAAATAATAGTAAAAACTAGGGAATGGTTTGCTTTACTGTATATATATATATATATATATATATATCTGAAGTTCAGCTAAAATATAAACTCAGAAATGAGAGCTGCCTTGTGCTTTGTAGCATTCTTTTTATTTATTTTTTTAAAAAGGTTTTATTTATTTATTTGAGAGACACACAGAGAGAGAGAGGAAACATGAGTTAGGGGAAGGGCAGAGAGAGAGGGAAAGGGATAAGCAGACTCCACACTGAGCACAGAGCCTGATGTGGGGCTTGATTCCAGGACCCTGAGACCATGGCTGAACCAAAGTCAGATGCTTAACAGACTGAGCTACCCAGTCACCCCTCAACATTCTTTATATGCACATACAAATATTCAGATAGAGTGAGATCCAAATGTAGTATCAGTGAATGCAGCTGAAAGAGTGTTGGAATTTTGATGATTTCACGTTCTAGCGTACGACATTATGACACTTGGGAAAGTTTTGTCACCTCTCCAGGTCTCAGTTCCCTCATTTGAAATGTAGGTGAATGAAATTACATGATCTCTAGAATCCAAAGTAAAAGAAGGGACATTTATTGTTTTTGTTTTTTGAGGACTTGTTTAAAAATTACTAAGTAGCTGCACAAATTGTGATAGTCTGAACTAACATCAGATAGAATGAATGCTAGGGCAAGAATTGAATTTCTGGCGACTTCATTATAAAGTATGTATGACTTTGGTCACTGAATGTAGTCAACATTTTTCTGTTTGGGGTGATAAAAGGGAATTATATTTTCCTTGGAGTTCTGCTTAAAGTCGAGACTGTGCATGCTGGTTTAATATTTGGCATATATGTCCCTTATAAGGAGTTCTTCCTGAGTGGTCCTAAGTTTTTCACACAACCTGTAAGAAAGCTATTATAGTGTTTTTTATTTCTAATTTCAGAGAAAGACTTAAATATAAACTGCTAAAATTGTGGAACTATATAAGTAATGAACCTTCTTTATAGTCCTCTTTGTCAGATACCTACTCTTTATTGTCAGAGTATAACTGGTGTTGAAAATCATGGATGTTTTCCATTTGTCAATACCTCATTTGATAGTTCCCTTTCTAAATTAATGTTAATGACTATACAGAGAGGATGTGAAAGTAAAGATAATGAAAAAGGATATATTCCTTGAGTGGGCAACTAAAATGCCTAAAATTCTGTTAGCTGCTCAGCATTTGACATATTTGGGATTTGGTGAGTGGATGAAATTGTAGAAGAGACTGAAAACATTGTGGTTGACCAAACATCGACATTTTATCCTGCCCTTTTCCCCCGTATTCTTTAGAATTCTCTCCTGAGTATACGCATTTCCATTTAGTCCTTTCTAAGAGAAATTACATTGTGTTGAGTGATGGTCATGCTATCTTCCTTCATTTTTCCTATACAGCAGAACAGAGGCTGCACTTGAATGATTTCTTGCATTGTCTCAGGTTGTGACATGACATGAAAATCCAAAATTTTGGTGTAGACTAGAAAGCAGTTCTTCATGTTGAGGTTTTCTGTTATTTCAAGCTATCTTTTAAGAACACCAAAAGCTCCCTCCTTGTTTTTTTGATTCTTTCCTTTTACTTCATCTTGACCTGTTGTAGAAAGAAACATTCTTTCATTGTTATATGAAAGGACATTGTTATATGGCAGACTGTACCTTTTACTGTCCTGCAAAAAGCCTACAACTGAAGAATTGATGTTGTAAACGGTTATTGGACTTTGAACTCAGAAACAGCCCAGAAATAGGTATTTTAAAGTTCTACTTTGGTTTTTCTTGCAGGGCTTGTGCTATTAATTAAGTTCAGAAATGAGACTTTGTTGTTCCTGCATTTAGAGCCCTGACTGGGGTTGCACTTCTCTCTACTTCTTTGCCTGTGTGAAGAAATTGCCACATTACAGGGATATTGAGAGCGATAGTAGTGACAGCCCACAATTTTCCCATGTAAAGCTCTGGAACATGAATAATTGCAAATGGAAAGATGTAATTTGACATTTAGAAAAAAACCTGACAAAAATATTATTCTGTACATTGCAACGAAAGCATTCTTTTTAGAACAGTCATGTTGAGAGAGTGAATATTTAAGCTAGTGTTGCCAGTGTTGCCAAAAATATTGTTTAATTTTTAAAAAATTGAACCTGGATTCTGTTAGCACATTGATATTTTTGGTTTGTATGTATGTATTAGTTGTCTCTACTACTGATAGACATCTGTGTGTGTCTAATTCATTTCCTTATTTTATAATCAGACGATTCTAGTAGGTGTGGCTTTTGAATTGTGTTCAGTTATAGTAGATGATTTTTCCAAACCTTTAGTTAAATAAACAGATTTTGATTCCTTATTGACTTTCCCTGCCAAGTTATAATTGCTGTTATCTTTGATGAGATGGCCTTTCCTACAGTTGGTCAATCTGACTAAATCTGGTGAGCCTTAGAGATGTGGCATTTCAGCTGTGCTGACTCTTCCTTGATTCCTCTGCCTTGTCACACTCTCCTGGGTTCTGAAGACTCTCTGGACCTACCCATGCTAGAGCATCAGTGTATTATATTGTGTTTGTACTTAAATCCCATTCATATCACTAAATTTATGTCTTTGGGGTAAATACCTACTAGTATTTAGCTGGATAGTATTAGCTAGGATTAACATTTAAATCAGTAGACTTTAAATAAGTAGACTTAAAGTTGGTTACTCTTTATAATGTAGTTGGAATTTCTTAACCTATCAGTTGAAGTTCTTAAGATTAAAAATACTGAGGTCCCTCAAGGAAGAGGAAATTCAGCCTCCAGACTGCCTTTGGACTTGAGCTATGACATCAACTCCCTGGGTCTCTAGTCTGCAAGTCTGCCCTGAAGATTTTGGATTTGCCAGCCCCCTATAACTGCATGAACCAATTCCTTAAATACCTTTCTCTCTAGATGTTTGGATACACACATACACACACACACGTTCAGTTGTATTTTCTATTTACTGAGATTTTTCTTTAACATTAGGTCCATTTAGATTTTTTGAGTCCTTTGATAGACAACTCTCCTCTTACTAAGCAGTTATCCAATTCTACCCTTGCTCAGTAAGTATCCTATGTGTACCTCTCTTGTGCCATTATATTATTGGAATTGTTGGTATGTGTGCCTCTGGCCCCAAATGAATCTGGGGCTTCCTACAACTGAGGATTTGCTCCTACTAGCTTGTGTAGCCAGTCTAGGTGGCATGTAAGAATTTGTAAGTATGTGTTTATTGAGTGAAAGAGTTTATCTCTTACCTGATACTAGAAAGAAAGTGAAAGAAGCACCAAAAGGAAAAGTGTGATCAAAAAGCACAAGGAGAGGTTGATAAGCACACTGTCAGCATCTTCTGGGTTATGGCCTTGTCCTGGATGGCAGGTATGAAATGTATTGTGGTTTGGATACCACAGCAAACCATTATCTAATCAGTATTTGTTTTAACATTTGTCAAAATTTATTCAGGCATGGCTTCACCAGATAAAGCTAGACTTAAAAAATATTTCTTAGAGACATTTTCAGGAAAACACAGAAGCATCAAGAAGGAAAAAAAATGCTTGTCACCTCACTATTCAGTTTACTATGAACATTTTTGGTATACATCTACCTAAAATTTTAAATATATTCAGACATATGTAGTGATAGTGTATCATATAAGCTATTTATTACTTTCTTTTTTTCAAGTAAACATGTCATGTCATCTTTTTACGGTTTTTAACTATTTTTAATATCTTCATAGTATTCTAGTACATGGAAGTATATATTAATCAATTGCCTTACTATTAGACATTTAATTCTCTTATTTATTTATTTTTTCTATTTTAAACATGGGCTCTGTGAAGATATTTGTGTCTTTGTGTATATGCCTATTATTTCCTGAGAATAAATTGTTAGAGTAGAATCTCTAGATCACATGTAGCCAACTTAGTTTTTACTTGTTTATTTATTTTAATAATCTCTGTGCCCAACATGGGGCTCAAACTCAAAATCCTGAGGTCAAGAGTCAGATGCTCTTCTGACTGAGCCAGCCAGGCACCCTTAGCTGACTTTACTTTTAAAGGAGATTTTTGCTCTATGTTAGTTAAGTGCCCTTTGGAAATGTTTTATCAATATACATTAATTCTAGTGCTTTGTGAGAGACCCATGAAAAGTGTTCTTAAAACATGTATGGGTATGCAACTGATTATTTTTTCTTCTAGGACATGCTGCTTTTTCTTAAGTCTAGAATATTTTGCATCAGATCTTGTTCAACCTGTTAAGCTTATTAGTGATTCTACCGGGATAAATTAATAGTCATCATATACCCATGCTTGTTTGAACAAAATGCTCAAGCATCCAAAATATGAGTAGCCAGTCTTACAGCATTCATGAGTGACTCACTTGTTTGTCTAAAATGAGAAAAGATGGGAGGAGGCGAGTCAAATGACTGAATCTTTTTAAAGGAACCATAATATAGTATGTAGGACCAAAGGACTTGCCCCAACCCCAGTCCTTGTGGGAGAGAGTAGAGCACATTAAATCATGATGTGTTGTCACAAAATTCCAAACTATGATAAATGATACATCAGTTGAAAATAATGGTTTTTCAAGGATCAGGAACATAACATTTCAGTTAGTATCTTAATGTGTCTTTGGCAAGAAATGTTAAAAGAGTAATACTGCAGCCTCAAATGAATTTTTTCTTCTATGGATTACAATTAAACTATACTTGTAATATTGCTTAATGATGATCCAGGAATCTTTTACAACTGAAAGGAGTTTATGAAAGTTATGGTGCCTATTCCTATTGTGTTTATGATTATAGTTGTTGATGTTTATAAAGCCAAATTTATTTAACCTGGAGAATTATCATTTATTCTAAGATCTTTTTTGAAAACCAGGTTTATTCTAGGAATAAATGTGTTTTCTCATTGAAATTCTTCAAGACTCTTTTTCCTCAGATTTAATTCATTTGTTTAGCTTGGGGACATTCTAGAAACTTCAAATTTCTAGTCAGAAAATGAAGACATAGTTTCATAGGATCAGCCCTGCTGTTTCTAATTTCTGTTTATTGCTGTTAACAAATATAATAAAAGGTAAATCTATATTATGAGAAATGAAATTTAAATATTATCATGTTTAACTTTTTTGGCTAAGTACCATTAAAGAATTATTGGAATTTTGAAAATGTACAGATAAATATAAAGTAGTTCCCATGGTATCTATAAATTAAGGGGGCATATGGGACTAAATACATCTGGCTTTCTGTGTCTGTGGTCAGAGTTCTCTATTTTTCTCTCCAAGATTTCAAGGGAGGAGTAAAGAGTCCTTTTATAAAAAACATTTCTGTGTAATCAAGTTTGTGAGTTGGATTCCTTAAATACTCAAATGGAAATACTAAGACATCAACCTGAAATTTTCCTTGCTCAGGCTCAATTTATAGATCAGTGAAACCTTAGATGTTTCAGTATAGTCTAATTAAGAAGTAGAAGAAGTATAAAATCTGAACAAATGATTTAAAAACATAGTAGTGATCCTGGGTGTGCTACTGCAGAAGGGGAATTACGTAGGTGTGGTTCCTACTGCTGGTTGGAGTGAAAACTGCAAGGTTGAAACTGTGGGCTCCTGTGTCTTCAGCTGTGTAGATTTTACAAAAAAAGTACTATTTTGTATCAGCGAAGTAATAATAGTTATGTGAGGTGTTATGTGAAGGAAGGACATCATTAAAGTTATGTATTTTAGGGAGGGTTCGATAGGAGAAAATACCTCTCGCTTTCTTAATTAGCTTTTTTTATGTTAGTTGCATGACCTGACTTCAGATTATATTTAATTATGGTCATAAGTCAAAATGTCATGAAATATTTTACTAATGGATATCTTTGTGATTCCTGTGCTCGTAAATCCTCAATGAGTCAGTCGTTAGATGTTAGAGCATCATCCTCTTAACTCCAGATCCATAATTTGGCAGGAGATGTCCAGGATTATTTTGGCTCTTCTATGATTGTAGAGAAATAGCTAACATAGCTACCATTCAGAAATATCTCAATTTAATTTATTTATACTTTCACTAGTAGTCTGGAGAAGCATGAGAGTGATTTTATAAGAGAATAGTTAAGAATCATAGTATCTCAAGTGTATCATGCATATGCTACTTCCCATTCTTTTGCCCTTTGCCAGTATGTGTAAATGTTGAATATGTGTACCAGCCCTGTCTTGTGTGAGTACAGCTCAGATTACTAGACTGTAGACATAATATGTATGAGGGAACAGGGGTACAATTGTAAATTTAAAAGAAACAAAACAGAATTAAAGTATTTTTCCTTCCTGCTAGCCCCACAAAAGCCTTTTGTCATTAGAGTGGATTTTGTCAAATTAACTTAAAATTCTTTAATTCTAGTTTAAAGTTAGAAGAACTCACACAGACCATAATGGAACTCAGTGATAGCTCCAAGCTTCAGTTTTAGTTTTAGAAGAGGACTCTAGATGGCAAAAGTTTTTTGCCAAGATAGTTTTATGATTTCCTTATCAGATACTCTTAAACGATATATTCAGGAACTTTTTTCTTTTAACATTTCCAAATATTATATCCTAAAACTCTTTTTTTTTTTGGAGTTGTTTTCTCATTGAAATTATTTATAGATTTTTTTTCCTTACCTAGATTTAGTTCATTTTCTAGATAGTTCGGGGACATTCTAGAAGCTTTCAGCTTCTACACAGAAATTAAAGACATGATTCATAGAGATAGGATGGCTCAGTCTTGGTGTTTTTTATTTTTTTTTTACTGCTGTTAACAAAAGGCAATAAAAAGTAAATTTTTTTACAATCCAAATGTGAGAAATGAAATTTAAATATTCTCATGTTTGATAATTTATATTGTTAAAACAAATTAAACACTGATTTTGGTGCTGACATTATACCAGGAACTGTTTAAGCTTCTAAAAATGCCTGGGCATTGTTTTTTTTTTTTTTTTTTTTTTGAGTGGAATGATTTTCTTTGGTCTCTCTAAGGAGTCTTTGGCTGTGAGCTTCTAATGTCATCAAAGGCAATGAAAATTTTCTAATAAAACTTTTCTGAAAATATATATGAACTTCATTTAAAAATTATGGAATTGGGGGCACCTGAGTGGCACAGTTGGCTAAGCATCAGACTCTTAATTTTGGCTCAGCTTGTGATCTCAGGGTCTTGAGATCAAGCCCTGCCTCCAGCCATACTCGGAGTCTGCTTAAAACTCCTCCTGTCACTGCCCCCTGCCCCTGTCCCTCCATGTGCTTTCTCTCTCTCTCTCTCTCTCTCTCTCAAATCTTTAAAAAAATATGGAATTGACAATTAAAATGTAAATAATAAAACCTGGGTTTGTTTTTCAAGTACCTTGATATAGGTATCTTTCTGTTGTTTTGGCTAGAAATCTTGCAGCCTTCTCAGAGGGATGTATTAGTGACTGATTGCCCATTTTTGCATGACTATGGTTAGCATGGAAATCCAGTTCAAACAGCAGAACATAAACTCTGTGTTGAAACATTAGGAGTATGAGAGTGTGTGTGTAGTGTGTGTGTGTGTGTGTGTGTGTGTTTGTGGGATGGAAAACAGTGCATACAGATTGAAACAATAGTAAGTCAGGCTGAAATCCTCTACATGAGAATTGATCATAGCTGATAAATGTGGCGATGGGTGATCAAACATGGTATGTAAGGAAACATACATTTTCTTTATGGTTGTCCTCTTAGGATAATTTGTGGTGTTGAGAACTTGCCTCAGGTTTCCTAATAATGTTTTCTTAGCTGGCTAATTAGGACGTGCTGCTGATATGATCCAAAAGTGGTTAGCTCCAAAAGACATTGCCAAAAGAAGGGAAGCCTAGGTGAGGTGTGTGCCAGTCTGGGAATGTAATGCCCATTTTATTTAGGGGTGATTGGCAAAAGTTGATTTCTGGTGTGCCTGTGTGTATCATCCCAATATTCACTGACAGCTTTGTCTTCTCTACTCATTTATATCTCGTTGTATTCTTTTGGTCAGATCTTCCATTTCCCTGTATTAATCTAGATCCTCTTACAGTCTCAGCAAGGGGATTCAATGCTGTGCTGCCGATTTTCCCCTATAGATGATACATCACTAGGAATGTTTTCAGCTGCAACACAAAACCCTGGCATTGGGGTACACAAACATTGATTTTTCTCAGGTAGCACAAGGTCAAGCAGGTCGGCAGGCCAGGATCCTGCAGCTGCTCAATAACATTAAGGACCAGCTCCTCCTATTTGGGGGGCGGGCCATCGTCACATGATTCCTCTTTAGAGTGGCAAGTGGGCTGTTGCATTGCTAGGATTTATTCACAGTTGAAAGAAGAGGTAAGAGGGGAGGGCTTTTTCCTAATGAGGCTTTTTTTGGGCAAGGTGATCTCTTTCTGGTGACTTCTGCCCACATCACATTGGCAAGAACTGTGTATGCCCACCACTAGCTGCAAAGAGGTCATGTGCTTTTATTTGGGTACATGGCTGCCCTGGACATTAATTGTGCTGTGTCAGTAAGAAAGTGAGGAGTAGATACTAGATTGTCAGTGCGGTGTGTGGCACAGAATGCTATTGTTCTGATGATTTTACTTTGGATATGATCCTTCTGAAATAATTACCTAAAATGATAGTACTTCATGTGTCTTTTCTTAATTCTTTTAGTTTCAGTTGGAATGTAAAACAAAACAAAACAACACCCTTTAGTATTTTATTACAAAGGAAAGACCAATTGTAATTTCATTTTCAACTACTGCTATTGAACATGGACCATCTTTTCTTTGACTCATCTCATCATTGTAAAGTGGTTAAAACTCATACCTGGTTTTGCAGATTTTTTTTTTCAAATCTCATCATTGACCACACTCTTACTGAGCAGCAGCTCTTAGAGGTAGTGTGGAGAGTGGTCAGTGGATGAGAGGTGGCCTCTGACCTCACAGAGCTTCTGACCTGGTGGGGCAGGTGGGTCGGCCGGCCACTCATCACGAGGGAGGGAGCATGGGCTACAGCTGGGTATGGAGATCAGAGGTAGTATTTTTACACATGTTGTGGAAGGAAGGTGACAATGGGGACCTAAGTAGTGTTATTGTTTAAAATCCATGTTTTAAATTGTCTTTTTATGTATATTTAATTAGTATATTAAGGAGAGATCTTGTCACTTTAATTAGGAAGGAAAAGGACTTTTATGACTCATGTCATTAGTACCTAGTTCTTCCTCTTACTCTCCTTCCCTCCTTGTTTTATAGCTTTGTCAACAGGCTTTACTCAGTCACGGTTCTCAAAATAGCCATGTTAAGTAAGGTTTGTGAGTATATTGTGGATTTTAGTTTCCCCAAATAAAATAATGTTAACCTAATAAAATCAAACCACTTATATAGAAATAAATTCTTAAAAAAAAATCAAACAATATTGGAGCTTATAGGACAGAAGTTGTAAATCTGTCTTATGTGGTCCTCCAATTCAGTATGTGCCCGAGAGTGTACCATTGTCCTCCAATTCAGTGCATTCACCGGCACATACACCAGAGTGTGGTTGATTTATTTTCTGCAACTTTTTTTTTTTCCTTTGTGATACCTCTTGAAAAAATTCCTTACAGTACACACAGAATATTGTTTTTCTCACTCCAAGATGGTACCAGGGAGTATTTTTAAACACCTAGGGGCATTTTATGAAGAAATATCCTGCTTAGAATGCTAATGGTATCCCGTTGAAAAACAGTGGTATGGAAAGACCTTGTCTTTTGGACATTTCTTTATATAATTGAAGAACGTGATTGTACCATAAGTTTTTCCTTATCAATGGTCAGTGTTTTGAAATGTAGATCTCTGTGCATTGTAAGAGCCTAGACTAAATTACTGGAAGAATTGCTGGGTCAGAGGGGTTTGCATGTTTAGAAATTTAGTTATATGCTCCCAAATCATTCTTCAAAATGGCTGTACAAAGTTACAGTCCTAATAACAGTGCATACATTTTTCCACATCCTTTTCAACAGATATTATCAGTTAAAAATGTTTTGCCTACATAATAAAAAATAAAGTCTCATTTAAATTTCCATTTTCTTGTCCAAAAAGGACTATTCTAGTACACTTTCAATAGAGTGAAAGTGACTCACTTGCTTTTGGAGATGCACAGTTAGTGCTCATCTGTTCTAGATATCCTGCTGCCTGTTTCATTCATGTTTCAGAAACAGTCCTATTTACAAATCAGTCAACCCCTTTGAACTGTCTTTTTAGTCTCACAGAGAGTGTCATACCGACACTGATTGGCAGGAGTGAGTTTTATGAAGAACTGAATTGGTGCTTGTACAGAGGGAGCTGTGTTTTCCAAACTCTGGTTGCTGCCCAACTAGTGGGTCGGTGAAACCAAATTAGGGACCACAAGCAGGGTGAAAAAAGAAACAGAAGAGAGAATAATGGAGAGTCTCATATACACTGAAGTCTCATATACATGTTTCATGAAACATGCATTTTAAAATGTACATGGTTTGGAGTTGAATACGTCTTTATGTATGTATATATATGTGTGCATAGTTAACGTCTGCTGCATTGCCATGTAAAATATCTTGGTGGGTCGAGGATTGCCAATATGGAGTATCTTAGCTTCTTTCTTTTCTTTTCTTTTTTCTTTTCTTTTCTTTTCCTTTTTAAATTTTATTTATTTATGAGAGACACACAGAGAGAAGCAGAGACATAGGCAGAGGGAGAAGCAGGTTCCCTGCAGGGAGCCTGATACAGGTCTCGATCCCAGGACCCTGGGATCACGACTAGAGCCAAAGGCAGGCGCTCAACCACTGAGCCGCCCAGGTGCCCTGCTCTAAAATGTTTTCAAAGCTGTTTCTTTCTATCCTAATAGAGGCAGAAGGTTCATACTTGGTTGTGACATTAAAAAAAAAAAAAAAAGTTTCTTAGAGTATCAATACATTGCAAAAAGTTAAAAGCCCAGGCTTTTAAAGGAGCTTAAATGCCTAAAGATAGATGTCACCTAATTGGACTTGAGATAATAGGTGTGGAAAGCCAAATTGGCTTGGGTGCAGGATGAAGAAATGATGAGTTACACCCTACTCAAGTTAATTTCACTGAGCAGTGTAATTTATCTGCGCCCAGCTGCTCCCTGCTCTTGACCCTGCTACAGTAGCTAAAGCACTGTGCAGGCAAGAGGAGGCAGAGGGAATCTTGATGCCCAAGAGTTTCTCCCTGTGAACAGGCACATGTGCAACTGATCACCCAAGAGTAGGAGCTTGAACTAGTTTCAAGTATTTAGCTTCCCTCAGTTTCAATCCAGATCTTAAGTTGCTTAGGAAATTACCTGTTGGTGATGATAGTAAATGGTGATAATTAAAAAAAAAAAAAAAAAAAAGCAATGAAACACTCTGCGTGTGGGTGTATTTAATTACCTGGCAAGTGTTCATATTTGAGTGTGGAACTTATGAGTAAACAGTAGCCTTTCTGTTAAAGATTCTACGCACACTTTTCTGTTTCTTCCCTTTCATAGTCGGGTATTTTCCATCATTTAAGAGCAGCTGTAAAAAAAAAAAAAATAAGAGCAGCTGTAATGATTAATCTGTGTTGTACTTAAAAATTATGCTTTTAAAGTTCTGTGATGTAACCATAAATTAATTTTTTTCAAATTTTATAAGGCATGACTGAGACCTTTTTGGCAGATGTAAACACAAAATAATGAATATTATTTCATAGACCAAAGATGGACATGAAAGGTCTTTAAAGACTATCAACAATGCCTATTACGAGGTACTTATACTCTAGATTGTTACTAGGAACAATATAGAGCATAAGCAGGGAGAGGCAGTGTCGACATTGAGTATACTTACTGTGTTACTTTAAATTTAGGTACAATTTTTTAGCTTCCAAAATATTTAATTTTATACATATTCTTGCATAATCTAATCCTATCTATGAGATGGCATCCTGGAGACATAGCATGACTTTTTCTGTCCATCTCAGTGACTACACGGTGATACTGAGGCATCTTGATACCTTGTGATATCGGGCCAGCACATCTCCTATCATCATCCTTCAGCTCAGCATCTTTTATCAATGTAACAAAAGTTTGCTTCTGTAAGGACTTTGTTTGAACTCTTTGCCAGTGTTGAATATAATCACAGCATTTTTGTCCAGTGTTTTTTTTTTTGTTTTTTTTTTAGATTTTATTTATTTATTTATTCATGAGAGACAGGCAGAGACATAGGTAGAGAGAGAAACGGGCTCCCTCCAGGGAGCCCGATGTGGGACTTGATCATGGGACCTTGGGATCACACCCTGAGTGAAGGGCAGATGCTCAACCACTGAGCTACCCAGGTGTCCCTCTGTCCAGTGCCTTAATGGAACTTATACAGGTGGTTGTAACATGTAAGACCATGTTATTACTCTCCCTTCTGCTTGAAAACACCCCTTGCCATTCACTGTTCATCTGAAGAAGATGCAGCAACTAGGAAAGAGAAGACAAGATAATGTGACCCAAGTGGGTGTTTGAAGTTTCATAGTTTCTACTTCAGCCCTTCTAGTTTGTTAATTTGTATAATTTGTGTATTTTCTTGAAAGTGATGTAGATGCCCACCCAATCAGTTGACTTGATAAAAGCATCTTGCACACTGGAAGAAGAAAGTCTTAATTAGCAGATGTTTGGAAGTAAAAAGAAAAGCTAATGTAACACATTCTGCTCCATACATTAAATTGAGGAAAGTGTATCTTGTGAGTTTCTTTGAATAGAATTCTTTGTGTTCAACAACCTTTTTCTCTTCTTTTTCTAAGGTATACCTTCAAATTTAAATAATGAGAGAAAGGGGACAAATCTGCATTTAGAAAAAACTAAAGAAATGCCAGTAAAAGTCAGAATATGTACAGGATCTTTTTTTCTTTGAAAATATTAGATACTACATTAAATTGGTTGGCGTAAGTAATCAAGTCTTAACAGATAAGTGTTATGGCATGTTATCAAAATATGAGGCAATTAAAACAACTTTATTACAAATAGATATAATTTGCTGTTATTAAGGAAGACCCACAGAAAGACTTTCAGTAACAAAATTCCATGGTTCCTTCCAACCATGGCTAGTGGCTTCCACTAGAATTAAATAAAGATCTGTATCATATATAGGTCTAATTTATGGGAGACTCAAACTGTATCAAGTTTCAGAATGGTTTCACTGACTAGAAATAAAGCTACTGAATAGAAATGATATATGAAATGAGGGTATTCTCTGCCTTTCCCAGTGAGGGATTAGAAGGAGCTTACAGAACCCACATTCTCCCAGGGTAGTGGTCTGTGAATTCTGGATATGAAGGTTGAGCCACTTCTTGCTTTTTCCCTCTTCTAATTCTAATCATCCTAATGGCTGATGGGGTATAGTGTATATACTTTCCTGTAATAACTTGGTATGTCATTCCCCTTGTCCAGCTTCTTGAGGATTATGTGCTTCTATATGTAGCTCCTTCTTAATTTTACCAATAAATGATTTAGCAATTAAAGAAAACCCCACATATGTTAAGGTACAGATTTTTATACCAGCTCTGTTCAATTATGCTCTTTCGTGGTTGAGTGTATTCTTCTTACCAGTAAGGATTTTCTCTCTTCTTTCCACCTCCTCTGCACCCCCCTCCCTCATCTATTACATTTCTTTCACATATTTTGCCTAGCTTTTTAAATTTTTGCCTCTTCCATGGTGCTAACCCAAAGAAATACAGAGTAGATTCTGAAGGTGGAATATAAATTGTCCTTATCATCTGTTCCATTAGGAGGTTCTGATAAACCATTGTACTATTTATACCATTGTGTAGGCCCCTCCCTTTGAATGTGGGTTGGATCTGAGATTTGCACTAACATAATCAGGAGAAGTGACAGTGGGTTGGTTCTAGGCGTAAGCACTAAGAACTCTGGGCAATTACACGTAAGAAGGCCAGTTACCCTAATGGAGAGGTCCCACAGATAATAGAGTGGCTTACTCTTCCAGTGTCCTAGCTGGTCCCTGCCAGTTCAATGTAGCCTCATGTGAGAACTGGCAAGATGAGCCAAAAAGAACTGTCCAGCCAAGCCTAACCTAGATGGCAGAATTGTGAGGAAATAAAATAACCTTTTTTTTCAGCCACTAAGTTTTAGGGTAGTTTATGGTGCAGCAAGAGAAATGAGAACACCCCTATATTGATAGATGGTGATAAATGCATTTTAATAGCTACTTAGCAAGAATTTGTATTGATGTACTAGAAAGGTAAAATATAAATTATTGCTCCTCTGTGATTAGAATGGATTTATCAATGTATGATGTGCTGTGTACTACTGGAGTTACATCAAGAGAGAAAGAAATGAAATAGTCACTGTAGAGGTTCATAACTCCATGCTGCTCGAATTTCAGTGCAAGCTTTGCCATCACTGATGAATAAGGTAGCAATGGCTTAAGATTTTGGCTCTAATTTAGACCACAAACTTGGAAGAGAAATATGTAAGAAAATTAAAGATATTATTTTCTGATGGGATGAATTTTTAAGTGCCTTTTTCTTTCAGAACGCTTTTGCTGCTTCACTTGACGTTTCAAGCTAAATGGCTCTGTGGGGTGACTGATGACAAATGTTTTCACTCAAGCACTCTAGCTTTTAAATCTGTCTGTAAGCTGCTTTCTTAAAAAAGTGAATAAGCTTAGGAAATAATTATTCCTCAAAGTACACAAAACTCCCGAGCAAGCTTTTGTTCTGTAGACAGATCTGATTCATCAAGACACATCAAGATAATTGTCACGATTTAAATTTTTAAAGGAAACCAAGAAGCCTTTGGCTCAAGTGTAAAACTTTCTGTTGCTTTCTTGGCATCATGCCTTGAATTGAATATTTTGTGCTGTACGTTGCTCCATTTTTTTGTTTTGCTTTGTATTTTTGCCCCTGGGACAGGAAACTACAGAACAAAATATATTCATTTTGGTAACCAATGCTGGTCCTTTGGTGACTCACTATTCTTTGGTGATTGGTACAGAGAGAAGAGGCTGACACTTGAATGCTGCTCCCTAGTGGATGCAAATGATGAGCCAAGATTTTTTCTCATCACAGATATTTTGTAAAACTGGGAATCACTGTTTTGACACAGGAAGAAAAACATTCACAGTAATGCACTCTCCAGTTTATAAATTACTTCTTTCAGCGGGGTAGTTTACTCCCTTTTAGTTAAAATTCTTAATGGGCTCAGACAGTTTACATTTGAATACACCAGTGTTACTGTTCTCAGGATTAATCTGTGTGACTGTGTGAAGGTAATTTTATAGAAAAACATTTTCTTACAAGACTGTAAGCTTCATGATGGTAGAATCATGTCTTACTTGCTGAAGACTCTAAGACCTCAAATTGAGGACAGGTGTTAGCATTTGTTAAGTCTTGGATTATTTTTTGAATTAATACATTTAGCTTATTTTTATTTTTTAAAGATTTATTTTTATTTATTTATGATAGACATAGAGAGAGAAAAAGAGAGGCAGAGACTCAGGCAGAGGGAGAAGCAGGCTCCATGTCGGGAGCCGCGGGACTCGATCCCGGGACCCTAGGATCGCGCCCCGGGCCAAAGGCAGGTGTGAAACCGCTGAGCCACCCAGGGATCCCCTACATTTAGCTTTTTAAAAAACATTTGGGGGCAGCCCAGGTGGCTCAGTGGTTTAGCGCTGCCTTCGGCCCAGGGCCTGATTATGGAGACCCGGGATCAAGTCCCACGTCAGGCTTCCTGCATGGAGCCTGTTTCTCCTTCTGCCTAGGTCTCTGCCTCTCTCTCTCTCTCTCTCTCTCTCTCTCTCCCTCTCATGAATAAATAAATAAAATCTTTAAAAAAATTGGTTTTCAAGAGTTTCTGGTCTAAAGAGAATCTCAGTAATTCGAGATTGGCATATTATGTTGAAGCAATCATGTTATTCCGACATTTTCCTCAGTAGATAGTCACCAATTTTTTCTATTCCAGTTCTATAAAACATTGATAATTTTTAATACAAGTATCTATAATATGCTGATTCTTTTCAGCATATTATTTCTAATCTTACAACCAGTCATTTGGAATTAGGGTTAAAAATACTGTGAAGCTGATTTTCTTATAATTCTCCACTGAAACACCTGTGTGACAAGGGATTTATGTGGTATTTTAAGAATGTTTAGATGTTTCTGGAATTACTGAGTTGGAAGATGCTTGAGTAAGAAAGATGCATTGGGAAGGCTTTTGTATTCTTATAAGGCAAGGGAAAAATTTAAGGTTTTTGGGAACTTCACTAGGTTTCTATGTTAACTGCTTGCATTTAAATTTTTATCCCATGTGAAAGAATATAAAGAAGTTTTGGTTCTAGGTTTTCCTCAAATTATATCTTACTCTTATTTCAGTCATTAAAATACTTCAAAAAATTTAAGCAGTATATATTGAGCACTTATTTCATGCCAGACACTTCTTAAATTCTTGAGGTTCCACACTCAGTGAACAAAAAGACCGAAATCCCCACTCTTGAGGAAGTTTGCATTCCCAGCACTGGAAACACACAAACAATAAAAATAACAAAAAGTAGATATTGTAGAAGGTTATAGAGTGATGAGTGCTACAGAGAAAATAAAGTAGGGGAAGTCAAGGAGAAGGAGTGAGTTCTCATTTTAAATAAGCCAGGCAAGCCTAAGAAGGTGACTTCTGAGCAAGGCTGGAAAAAGTGAGGCAGTGGGAGAGGAAAATGCTTGAGTCCTGGGGCCCAGACCGTCACAGCCTGCCTCTGAGGAATGCTTTGATGATTCAGCTTGGTCTATGTTCTTGCTAGATCCTGCTGGACCTTACTGGGAATGAACACTGTACAGCACTAAATTACCATTCATCCATTCATAAAAGAACACCGAAAAGGAAAGTCACTAGAGTAGAATCACTTAAGAAGATGTGACATTGAAACATTTCTTTTGTCCTTTATGGTTTTGAGCACCTGTACAAACCATGCAGTGCCTCAGTGACAGATAACATTGCTCTGTAGAATTTCCTGGCCAGGCCTCAAAGGCCTTTTAGATGTTTAGGGTTTAAAATGATTGACCTCATATTCAGGGTTAGAGACTATCTAATTAGTTAATTAGAATGAGAGGAGTTGGAGTATGAACCCTCCTTGTATCTCTGCCTGTACAAAGCAAGTACTCTACAAGTGTTAATTGAATCTAGAAGCAGAATTTTTAAAGTAGAGGATAAACTATAGGATTTAAAAAAATTTTTTTATTGGAGTAGAGGATAAATTATAGGATTTTTATACCTATATGGAAAACACATGTCAATTTTTAAGTTAATTTTTATTTAAAGGTAAGATTTTTATCTTTTGTGTCATTTCTGTTTTGTCTCTTATTACCTTACTTATGTCATAGTCCCTGCTCCTCCAAATCAAAATCAGATTGTGAGATAATGATGGTAATAATAATAAAAGCAATGCCTTGTGTGCCCTTTTTTGAAGACATTGCTTTCCTTTGTGTTACATCTTTTCAATAGAGACAATTTTTAAACTAACTGCCTGACATTTCGGCAGAAATGATTTCTTCATGAATGTTATAATACGATAAAAGTGTTTTTGAGAATTTTTTTGCTGTCTTCTTATGCTATGATATCCTATGATTTTAAATGATTAATATGTATCAATTTTAGAGTGTTTTCTCTTCTGTTGAAAGTATAAATCCTCTGGTTTTGTTAAAAGGGTACCTACTTGTAACAATTTTGATGACTGGGATGTATTTATTTAGGGCATACTGTGTGTCAGGGGTTGTGTAGGTGCTAATATTGGTGTATTTCCATCTTATACAATACATATAGCTTTTAAGATGTATGTAAATGAGCATGTATTTGAATATTAGCCCTGTCAGTTTTAAAGATGTGTCTTATTCAGGTTAATCACTTAATTCTGTGAGACTCCGTTCCCCCACAATGAGAAATAGATCAAATGATATCTTCATCTTCATAATTGTGAGGAATAAAGATGATACCACAGAATGACCTGCAGAATGTCTGCCTAGTACTTGACACATTGTAGGTCCTCAACAAATGGTAATTGCTCTTAATAAAAAAAAAAATCATCATGTCAGTTACTAGCTACTGTTTTGGTTTGATTTGTTTTCATCTTTGACATGTCTCTACCTAATATGTTAAGCTTACCTGTGCCTACCCTGTTCTTCAGTCTTTTGAAAATAACCCCCTAAGTATTTGATTAGTATGTTTATGAGGCAGATCCAATATTTAAAGGAATCTTAGAGTAATACACTTGAGAGTGATTACCCTTTAATTAGAATGTCCTTCTTTGAACTCGACCCTCTCCACCTCATGGACCTTATCTCCCTGTGCTCAGCCTTCTTTTGGATCTCCCCTCTAATTACTACCTCCCTCCCCACTTGTATTCTCCTGTTTGCATTGTTGCTAGACCAAATTTTCTAAAACAACACTGTGCCCCTTCTTTTATTTTCTTTAAAAAAAGTTTACATTGGCTCTTTGTTACCAAGTCTGAGCTCCTTGTCCTAAACTGCATGGGTCACCACAACCTGAAACCATCTTATTTCTTCATTTATTTTAATTTTCCATGATTCCTAATCCATTTACTCAGTGGGAACTGTAAACAACTGTACATATTTCATATATGTTCCTATCTTGAAGCTTTCTTGTGTGTGTGCCATTCATTCTGCTGAGATTATTCTTCCTCATTGTTTCTACCATAAGTCAAACCCATATTGTCAGGTTGTATTCTAGTCCTGTGGTCTCTTCAGGATCTTTTTCTGACTCTCTTTTCAGTGATTCTCCCCATCACCACCCATGGATAAAATGGTAAAAAAATTAAATGAGAGAATGTATTTGTAAAGTACTAAATGCTTATTTTCATCTTCCCTCATGAGGAGAAATATAAATTCTTGTAGAATCAGGTAGCCAAGTGCTGACTACCCAGTGAATATTTGAATGATATGATTCCCTAAGCTCCTACTTTCTTCAATCAATATTTATATGAATTTGGGAGTGTAACATAATACAGTTTATAAAGGAAATTTAATCAGAAATTTAACCTGAAAGACTATTTAAAAAAAACCTATTTGGAATAAATGTAAAACATGATACCTTTTTTTCTCTGTAGGTATTTATTTGAATGTGTTGATAGACAATAGGTAGAACATCTAAGCTGGGAATTTGGTTTGGAAGCACTGAGGGAATAGGTGGTACTTGAAGCTATGGTGGTGTTAAGATTGCTCATTGAGTTTATAAAAGATGAGAAAGAGGCAGAGTCTATAAACCCTGGGGAAAAGTTACTTTCAGGATATCCAGAGGAAATTGATCTCAAAAGTAAACCGAGAGCAACAAGAAACTGAGAACATTGCCTGTTGGTGTTAGAAAAGCTGACTGTTCACGTATTTATGGAGCAGTCTGATATTATATCAGCCCATGTGCTTGGAAGGGTCCTAGATTGAAGGTGACTACAGTTTTACCAATCAATATTTTTTTTTAATTTAAAAAACTTTTTATTTTTTAAAAAAGATTTTATTCATTCATTCATTCATTCATGAGTGAGTGAGTGAGTGACAGAGAGAGAGAGGGGCAGAGACACAAGCAGAGGGAGAAGCAGGCTGCATGCAGGAAGCCCAATGTGGGACCCGATCCTGGAATCCTGGGATCATGCCCTGGGCCGAAGGCAGGCGCTCAACCGCTGAGCCACCTGGCATGCCTCAATATTTTTTTTAAAGATTTTATTTATTTATTCATGAGAGACACAGAGAGGCAGAGACATAGGCAGAGGGAGAAGCAGTCTCCCTGCGGGGAGCCCAATGTAGGACTCGATCCCAGGACCCTGGGATCGTGACCTGAGCTGAAGGCAGACACTCAACCACTGAGCACCCAGGTGCCCTTTAATCAATATTTTTAACATGCCTAGTACATATGAGGCATTTCAAAAGTGCTGTGAAAATACCATGAAATTACAGAATAAGTTTGGTTGCCCTAGCCTAACTGTCAGAATACTAGGTTCCTTTTACTTATTGGCTATGCTATCTTACTGTATAAGATAGTAAGAAACAAAAATTCAACGAATGGATACTTGACAGATATAGACAATAGGCCTATTAAGACAATGGTGGATAGTTCTGGGGGCACCTGGTGGCTCAGTCGGTTAAGTGTCTGCCTTCTACTCAGGTCATGATCCTGAAGTCCTGGGATTCAGCCAGGTGGGGCTTCCTGCTTGGCAGGGAGTCTGTTTCTGCACCTCTCCCTGCTCATGCTGGCGTCCTCTTTCTCTCTCTCTGAAATAAATAAATAAAATCTTTAAAAATTAATAGTTGATTTAGACAATGAGACCTTAGATAGTAACAAAGGGAAAAGCTCACAAATGTACATGCTCTACCAGTTTACGTGGTAACTAAAATATTCAAAGACTGCAGTTCTCCCTGAGATTACAGTCTGTGTAATATGGGTTTTACTGATGAGAATTTTGAAATGGTGATAGAGCTCTAGAAGACATGATGAGATATAGCATTCTGGATAAAAAACAGCCAAGTTTCTTCAAAAAGTAGCTAAAGTTCAAAAATTAGTTTATATATAAGGAAGTTTGTATATATCAGCATTTTAAGCAGTTCAATGAATAAAAGTTTTTCAATGGCAATTAATTCATTTTGTGGTGAATGAAATATACTTATGCCAAATTCTCAAGTTTTTAGGTAATACTTTTTATCCAGAAGATGTTTTCAGTGATACCCTTAATTCTTTCCAAGAGTATAGATGGAGGGAAGAAATAATTTGACAGAGTTTCTAAATGGCCATTAAAAAAAGAAAAAATTTCCTTGAAGTTCCTGATTACTAACACTATGAATTTCGTTGTATCTCCTCTTCAGGTAAATCAAGCAATTCCGATGTGAGTATGAATCTGTTAACCCAGATTTAATGTTATTTAAACAATGGCACAAAAGAAGAAGAAAAGTCTTACTGTCCCCTATGAGCAAAGCTTAGACTTATTTATCCTCATCCAAAGGCAGTTTCTCTCTGTTTTGGCCTGACTTCTGGGAGCCCAGAGCTCTTAAAAGATGTTTTCTTAAAAATAGTGAGCTCTTTTCTTGTCTGTCCTAGTATTCTTGGCTGAGCTTCTTATATTCTGGCTGCTTTTACTCATTAATATTCAGCTTGATCAGTAGTGACTGAGGAGGCAGCAAAGGGTTGGACATTAGTGCAATGAAAGGTCCTAGGAGGGCTTTCTGAGCAAAGATGCAAATGTCTCCAGGAATAGTGTAACCAAATTTCATCTTCTCAAGTCAGTTGAATGCTTAAGGCTTTCAACTGATTCAAATAGAAGGTTTTTCTTTTCTTTTCCTTTTGATGTAGATTCAATTAGGACTTAACTTTTCTGCCTCCTTTACAGTTAAGTATGCTTTTCTTGTTAAAAAGAAAGTAATGGATCGGGTTAAGATAGGCATAACATATTTCTTAGCTTAAGCATATTTACATAGATTGACAAATATTAAATTGTTTAAGAACTATCAACAATGTCACTGGGATGAAATTGATTGAAAAAAAATGGAAACTGTGTAACTTCAGAGTGACTTGTTTCCTTTTAGCATTTTGGAAAAAACGTATTTAGCTCTTCATCCAAAGATATAATTATTTCTTTCAAAGACTGCTTTGAAAAAGTTATATCAACTTATATAATTTACAAGGTATTACAGTGTAGAGTCTTTTAATAGAATTTTTGTTTGTTTTCAGAAGAAAGTGATTGTGTTCTGTTGTGTTCTGTTGAAAAAATAGATAATTAAAGCGAATGGTCATTATTTCTCCAGGCTGTACTACTTTACAAAGCCTGCTTCCACAGAAATCAACTTATAATTACTATATGTTTGCTTATTAATGTTTGAGGCTTTGGATTAGGTTAGAATGAAATCCTGTTACCACAAATGTTTTTTGTAACAGTTGCCTCCACAGCTAAATATATGTGTTTTTTTAAAAAAGAAATTTGGTAATTGCTTCTTTTTAACTTAATGTAATATTGACATAAAAGTTATTGGGCTACAAATAAATTTGGTACTTTCAAGTCATAGTGGGATCTGGCCCCCACTGAAATAATTAGGGATGGAGAGTCCTTGTTAACTCATTTTGGTTCAGTTGTCCAACACAGTAGTAGCTTCTGGGTAGGGCTGTGGGAGGAAAGTAGAGACCATTATCTCCTCCATGGTGGTAACTTTATTCAGCCACAATATGAAGAGAATATTCCTACATGTACAGGTAGTGGAGCTTCCTAATGTTATTTTAGTATTGAATATTTTTTTTGAAATTGCTACTGTGGGAGACAGCTTTGTTTTATCATTAGAATCTGCCAGTGCCTCTTGGAGGCTGACATAGGGTGACTGGAAGTGGTTGAGCTCTATATTGATATACTTGATGTTTTCTTTTAACCCTGTCAGTGTTTGATAGAAATGTTGAGTTTATCCAGCATTCATTCATCTTGCAGAAGTTTACTAAGCACCCAATTATGTGCCAAGGTCAATAATTTCCTGTAGTTACCCAGTTTCTACAATGATAGTTTCTGCTAACCAGGATGGCTTCAAATGACTTTAGTCTTGGTCAGTGGCTACTGTAGACAAACAATGGAGGGACCTTCTTTTAATTATACAGAAATAAGTCATTCAAAATCAGTATTTTAAGCTACATATTGAATAATTCTTAGAGTACTCAGGGTAAATTAAAATATTGAAATGGGGGATTAACTATAGGGTATAGTATTATAAAACATAAAGATAAAGCTATTGGTTGTCAACTTTCTATAGCAATTCATGTTTGTCCTGTTGTTTGTCATGCCAAACATGAAAATATTCTCCAAGATATACATATTAAGGATGACATATAGGAAATTAATATATATTGATCATATTGAATGATTATATAGATCCATATATTTTATGTTTGTGTGTATATATTTAAAAACTTAAATTAAGCTTTTTCAAATACAATGTTTTTTTTAAAGATTTTATTTATTTATTCATGAGAGACAGAGAGAGAAGCAGACTCCCTGCGGGGAGCCTGATGTGGGACTCGATCCCAGGACCCTGGGATCAAGACCTGAGTCAAAAGCAGACTCTCAACCACTGAGCCACTGAGGCTCCCCCAATAAAATACGTTGACAAAAATATTTTAAATCACTTACAGAACTTACCTAAATACATTTTCTATATCTAATATACTACTATATCTAGTATACTAAAGAGCTCATTCAGTTTATATTGTATAATACTGTATGTGTAATATTGTATGTGTGTATTGTGTCTGAAACTTTGTGTGTTGTGTGTGTGTTGTGTCGTGTGTATGTGTGTGTTGTGTGTCTGAAACTTTGCTCTAATACAAAATCAACTATGTAAAGCTTCAAACCACTACCAGATTAGTAGTCTAAGGTGATAAACAGTGGGCTATATAAAACTTAATGTTGTTGTCATTACTTTTTGTATCTTTTATATAGGGAACCCAGAGGAAGCAATTAGGGGAGCTTCTATTATGGACTGAGTTTTCATGTACAAAGGAGAATAGGCTCAGAAAAATTTCATGAAGTAATACTCATGGTATACACCAACCAAACTTTTTGTATATTAATTATTCATCTCGAAAATATAGGCCAAAAGAAAGATAATTTTCTGGACTATGTTAACCTGTAGAAATGGACAAATGTAGTACAATTCTCAATGTAGTTTGAGAATTGTATTTTCTTTCTTTCTTTCTTTCTTTCTTTCTTTCTTTCTTTCTTTCTTTCTTTCTTTCTTAAGAATTGTATTTTCTAGTTGTAAAATTTAATGGTCTTACTCCTTTTGGGAACAGGTTTGACACTAACTTGGTATTTTTGCAGTGAGAACTACTGAGTAGAGAAGATTTTCTCTCCTCAACATCTCATTAGTCCTATATATTATCCTTAGAGGGGAAAGAAATAGCAAGAAAGTAGAAAGTAGATGGTTTGGGGTATTTTATGTGCAGCAGAAAGTTAGATTAGTCAAGTATACTGCTAAGAATTTATATATGATATACAATAATATTTTGTTTTTGTTTAGTCTGGATTATTAATGGTGATAGTTACAATTTAAAAAATATGATTATATTGGGATCCCTGGTTGGCTCAGCGGTTTGGTGCCTGCCTTTGGCTCAGGGCATGATCCTGGAGTCCCCAGATCGAGCCCGCATCAGGCTCCCTGCAGGGAGCCTGCTTCTCCCTCTGCTTGTATCTCTGCCCCCCTCTCTCTCTCTGCGTCTCTCATGAATAAATAAATAAAGTCTTTAAAAAGATATATGATTATATAAATAATATTTGCTAATGCTGAAAATTTGAAAATAGAGCAACCTACCACAGGGGTTTGGTGTAGTGTTATGTTTGCCTTTTTTCTAATATTTAAAATTTTGAGGGATAGTTGAGATTTAATTGTGTATATGCAATTATGTATAGACTGTTACAGTTTGATTTTTTTTTTTTTTACATTTACCATTACCATGAGTGTTTCCTCAAGTATTTTCTTGTTTCTTGTAATTGTTAATAGAAACATAGTATTCTGAGACACCAGAATGGTTCAGTGGTTGAGCGTCTGCCTTCAGCTCAGGGCATGATACTCGTGTCCTGGGATTGAGTCCCACATTGGGCTCCGTGGGGAGCCTACTTTTCCTCTGCCTATGTCTCTGCCTCTCTTCTCTGTGTCTCTCATTAATAAATAAATAAATTCTTAAAAAAAAGAAACATAGTATTCCATCATATGAATGTACCGTAATTCAGCCACTTCCCAACTGTTGAACATTTTTCTAAGTTTTACTTTTATCAATTTACTGTAGTTTGTCATAATCATTAGCGGGCAGAGTTGCCTAATTTTTTGATGAGTATTTTTGTTGTATCTGTTTATTATGATAGAGTTCATATGTGAAGTACATAAATAACTTTTACCATTATTTAATTGAAACTTTGATATGAATATATGTATATACACAAGAGCAATTACTGTATTTTTTACATTTTGAAAATTGTGATATTTAACTTTTATTTTTGTAGCGTTAGATGTGATAATTATCTTTTTACACTGTAGAAATGTCAAATAAGTTGCTGAAAGTAGGCATGTATATAAGAAGATTGAGGAGGTAGGTGTCATAGTAGGAATGTGGAAATGAGAAAGAGTGTCTGATTAAATAGGTAGAGAGGGGCATCCTTATTGTTCTCAGTCGTGTGTTGAGAAGTTTTGTGACTTGGAGGAGGCTTACATTTGAATTGAATATTGAAAACCTGTGTTACAGTTAATGAATCTATAACAGAGTCTTTACTGCAACATCCAATTCCTATATTGAGGAATCAGCTCTTTTAAATTCTCTGGCAGGGGCAAGCTATTATTTTGTTCTTGTCTTTATTTCTATAGTATATACTATATATAAAAATTTTAAAAATCTCTTGTACTTAAAATTATTCTTTAAAACTTTTTTTGAAGATTATTATGCGGAATTTTTTTTAGGTCTATTTTCTCCCCTTGGCTCTATCATTAGTATGTAAGAATACAGGTGATTTTTGTGGATTTTTTTTTTTCTCAGTTAACACTGCTACTTGTTATTCTAGAGGCAAGGGAAACATGAATCTAAAGAAGAAATTTGGGATAGTGGGCTGAGAAGGGCCAGGAAAAACCCAAATGGCTCCACAGGGGCAGAAAGGGAATATTTATTACATATACTGAAGTTAACAAAACTGGAGAGTGAGAGGTAGAGCCAAGAGCAGGGACACTTCACTTATTTCTGGTCTCTTCTGTGACACGCACATAAGCAGTAGGTCAGACAAAAAGAGACTTTACCTCAGTTATAGGGATGATTTGTTTTTTGAAAGATTGTCAGATTTTTTTCCAGTTAATTCACTTCTTGGGAAATGGAATTTCATTATCTTTCGAAATTTCCTCTTTTTTAATATAGATTTTCTTTTCACTTATCAGACTTATTAATATATTTCCAGTTCACACATCTTTTTAGATTTGTTCATTCTTCCTAATTTTATTTTGTCTTTTTTTTATTGTTTGAAAAAAAAATCTATTCCCTTTATGCCTGCGTTGTTAATTTTGAAAAGAATTGTGTGTTGTTTTTGGTTGTCAATTTCATTGCCTTTTCTTTCTTTATCAAGTGACTTAGTATGCTTTTCTTTTTTATTTCAACTTTATCAATATAATCACTGAGTCTTACAGCAAGAACCTCCCTTAGTACTGCTTAGCTTAGTTTTTCATGCATTTTGTTATGTTATCTCACCTATTAAAAAGCTTTTATTATATTCTAAATTTCATTCCAGGTTCAGTCTTTAAGATATTTTGGTTTTAGTTTGCATATATTTGAACAGTATTCAAGAGTGACTTTTTTTCCTATCTAATTGTGTTGTAATGTCTGCTAATGGGAGGCTAGAGTTTTGACTTTGCATGATCAATTTTGTAAGTGATATGGTTAGAATGAAAATGCAGTATGTTCTGTTGTCTTATTTTATGTTCCCCGCTGCGGCTGTTAGATAATTCAAGGCTCATTTCATGGTCTACTTGAACTGTCGTCTTCTGGCAGAGGCCTTTCAAGTCTTTGGTTCTCCTTGTAGCTTTTTGCCTCTGCCACATCATGCCAGCGTTCCTTCTTTTGTTTACATTGCTGCTAGCTTTGAATTTATATATTTACTTATTTGCTGCTAGATGGGAACATTTAAAAACATATTTGCTTTAAAACACCTTGAGATTCTTTGCTTGATAGCTAGTGTGTTTTGAGCATCCACTGTACTTTTCTGGACCTCATCTCATTTAACCTTCATAGGATCCCTGCAAGGTATTCTTATATGGTAGAGGAGTGTTTCATTTGACTGAGGCATTCAGAGGCTGGCCCTCTTCCCCCAAGTCACAAGTCTGGTAGGAGGAGGACCCAGCAGACATAGGGCTGTCTACTTGCTGGGGCTGGCTCCAAAGCATGGCCTTGCTGTTCCAGTGACAGTGGTATCATTCCTCTATTCTGGTTTTTGCACACACTGGATACACCTGGGAATAGCCCCTAATTTTTAGTCTGCATTTATTTTTGGTAGGTAATCAGTTACATTGAAAAAAATTAATGGTACTTTAAAAAAAATAGGACATTCATTCTATTTGTTTTCTTTTTACATTTGAGGTATTTCATAGTTAAGCTACCAGATGTATTTGAGACATTTGTGCTCTTCTCCTTTTCTATCCCTATAGCTTTTGCATTTTCTTGCTTTTGCAAGAAAGAGTTTCAAGTTGATCTGGCATGAACTTAAAACTCTGATTTTCCATGGATTTAAACTGGAAGATATGCTAACTTATTCTAACGAGGCAGTTCTGAACTTTCCATATATCTGACTTGTGTGCCATGGGCAGTGTAATTAACTTTCTCAACAATCTATTCAGGATTCAGTTGTTTTCAGATCTCTTACCTCTAATGTTAATATGTTAGCAGTGACTCTAGGGAGAAGTCACAGAAGGGGAGAGGCTGCTCCTGTGGGTGCTACTATGGGGCTGAATCTGCCCCATACACCCCTCCTCACGGTTCCTCCCCTCCTCCCCCAAGACTTGCTCCGGGGGCCAATCAGAAAGGGCTGCTTGTATGGGGCTGCGGGCGGGGCAGGGGCCCTCACTCACCTGTTGTGGCTCATGTACACAGCCAGGTGGAATTGTCCAGGACCCCTGTCTCTGCTCCCTATTCTTCCCAGATGATACCCAGCACATTGGATGAAATTTGACGATTGGAGCCTGGCTTACAAGGTCATGAAGGGGAGGACACTTGGGAGGGCTACCTGTTTGTCTCAGGCCTCTGTAGCTGTCTCCCACCCCAAGACACTAGTCGACATTGCAGTGAGCTGGAGGAGGCTGTACTAGCTGACAATAATCAAAAATATCATTACATGTTTTTGGTAGTAGAATCCTCTACCCTCACAATTCAAAGATATGTTTGTTCTAATGTTAGATGGTTGTGTTTCAACATGCTTGTAGATTGGCATTTATAGACCAGAAAAGCAAGGAAGGAAGAAAGAAAGGCTTCTGCTTTTCCCATTAGCACTTGTAGTAAAATTGTTTATATTAGTTCTTTTTATTTTATTTTAGTTTTGTAAAGATTTCATTTATTTATTCATGAGAGACACACAGAGAGAGGCAGACATAGCAGAGGAAGAAGCAGGGTCCCTGTGGGGGAGCTCAATGCAGGACTTGATCCTAAGACCCCGGATCACAACCTGAGCCAAAGGCAGACAGACGCTCAACCCCTGAGCCACCCAGGCACCCCTAAATTAGTTCTTTTTATTTTATAAGTAGGAGTCACCATCTTAAGTTACTTTCTCAAACTGATGTAGAATTTAATTTTTTGAATAAGTCAATATTCCATGATATTAATGAGATCCTTTGTGAAGTTCTGTTGTTACCCCTTGCTCTTCTCAAAATGACTAATGTTTTAAGGAATTACAACGTTTTGTTAACATTACTCTTTGGGGCACCCATATCTCTTTCATAAATTCTTTCTGCTCTCTTGCTTTTGTTGTGACTTTCTTAGATGTTAGTCTTATTGACACATTGTTTCAGATCATTGAGGTCATAAGATACTTTGTTCAATCTTCAAAAAGAACAGGGTTTTGCCTCAGTTCTAGGCCTGTTTTGACCATTTCCTTTGTGCAGATTTTCTTTCAAGCTCTTCTTTCTCTTTACCTCAATCTGAAGGGTTCTTTTCTTTGTATCTTAAATGTTAACTCATCTTATTTGTTGGCAGAAACTAGAATATCTTGTTTTTGTTTTTCTCTGTGGTTATGTTTTTAAAACACTGTTCAAAACCTTGATCAGTAGATTATGGTTGTTTTGTTGTTTTTGTGAGGGTGGCTTTCACTTGAAGCTGATTGTTAGTAAGGACTCTTCCCTTTCAGTTCTTACAAATTTTTTTTTAAAGTTCTGAGACTTTTATTTTTTATTTTTTTTAAAGATTTATCTATTTATGATAGACAGAGAGGGAGAGAGAGAGGCAGAGACACAGGCAGAGGGAGAAGCAGGCTCCATGCAGGGAGCCCCATGTGGGTCTTGACCCCAGGACCCCAGGATCACGACCTGAGTCAAAGGCAGACAGACGCTCAACCCCTGAGCCACCCAGGCGTCCCGTAGAGGACTAGTTCTTAAATTTTTTGGAACAGTGGGCTCCTTCCTGGATTTAAATACAACTCCTGATGAGGGTCTTACAGGAAAGCTGTGAACCCTTTCCCTAGAAAAAGGGGAATGAATACATAAGTTTCTAGAGGCTTCTCCCCTCCTTTTTACAAATTCCATGGAGAACATACTATTATACATACTGTTTGAACTTGCTTTTTCATTTAAACATATATTGTGGATGTCTGTGGCAGGTCCTTTAATTAGATAGGAATGGGGAGTATGAAAAGTAGCAGCCCATCAATCCCTCCCATAATTGCTAGAGTTAATTTAACTAGCTTTTAATAACCACATTATCAGGTCCTTTCTCTATAAATAGACACTTACCTTGGGGAAATTTTGATGGGCCGTTTGGTATTTACACATTTTTCATGTTGTTGTTTTAGGTGGCCTATACCCTCCCCTTCCTCATTCTCATAGAAGTGGACAGCGCAGAGGAGGTAAAAGGGGCTCCTGAGGCAGATCCAGGGGCAGCCAGGCCCAGGGTCTAAGGCAGATGACTCCGCAGATGGGAGGATTGTGATGTGGGGACATTGGTTTCTTAGGTAATAATTTATATGTATTTTTATAATTTATTAAAAGCAATTCCCTCAGCTTTATTGAGATATGACTGACATATGACATTGTTCATATATTTTTTAATGCCAAGCATTACAAATTAGATTTAACACACAATCATTGCTCAGATAGGTGACTGTTTCTTTTAGATGTGATTGGAGTGGCACCTACTGACTGACAGGCCAATCTGTGCAGGTCATTATTTCCTTCATACAAAAGCGTCATAGAAAAGCATAAAATTGGGGATCCCTGGGTGGTGCAGCGGTTTGGTGCCTGCCTTTGGCCCAGGGCACAATCCTGGAGACCCGGGATCGAATCCCACATCGGGCTCTCGGTGCATGGAGCCTGCTTCTCCCTCTGCCTATGTCTCTGCCTCTCTCTCTCTCTCTCTCTCTCTCTCTCTCTCTCTGTGACTATCATAAATAAATAAATAAACAAACAAACAAACAAATAAATAAATAAATAAATAAAAAGAAAAGCATAAAATTTTGTAGAGGCAGAAGAAGGAAAAATATTCTTTCCTACCATAGTGGTGCTCCTTCAGTTCCCTTTATCTCTTCCTCTTCTGAATATTAGAGTTGAATATGTTATTTAAAAAACTGAGTTCATATCTTGTTAAGGAATATACTTCTGGTAATTTTAAGCCGATGAGTGGTTTTTCTGCAATGATCTAAACAGCTTATCAGAAAATGATATTTTCAGTCATTGCTTTGCATTCAGCTTGGTATATTTGTTATCTGAAAAGTGCTCCTCTTTTTAATTGGATGGGACTTGAACACAATTACTCATGTGTGTCCTGCAAGTTGCCCAGAGTCCTAAGTCATTCGAGATCATGGTTTTAAATCAGGTCTTAACTGTATGCTGGAACCCTTGCAGGAGCTCTTACAAGACACATATGCCTGAGCATCGCTCTCATCCCACTGATTGAAAACCAGGGGTTGACGCCTGGGCATGTAGCTCTTTTTTTTTTTTTTTTTTTTAATTTTTTTTTAATTTATTTATGATAGTCATCAGAGAGAGAGAGAGAGAGGCAGAGACACAGGCAGAGGGAGAAGCAGGCTCCATGCACCGGGAGCCCGACGTGGGATTCGATCCTGGGTCTCCAGGATCGTGCCCCGGGCCAAAGGCAGGCGCCAAACCGCTGCGCCACCCAGGGATCCCTCTTTTTTTTTTTATAATAAATTTATTTTTTATTGGTGTTCAATTTACCAACATACAGAATAACACCCAGTGCTCATCCCATCAAGTGCCCCCCTCAGTGGTGGGCCTGTAGCTCTTAGCAGAATCTCCTTGGGTGGCTCATGTACAGCCTTGATTAGGAAGTTCTGATCTCACAAGTGTTCTTCCTCTGGCATTACCAGGAATGTTTGCACCATTTTTCCCTACAGAAGAAGGCTCTCTGTTACAAGTTTCTGTTAGATACTTATTGATTAGCTGCATACAAAATCATGTCCATGTGAAAGTATTCTTATATCCCTAATTAATGATTTTGCTAATGAGTGTTTTCTAGTTGTGAAATCTCTCCTGAGCCCTACCTCTGTGTATCTACAGGGTTTTAATCAAAACCAAAGAGCGGCATAAAGCTTAATTAGAAGTGTTTGGTGGCTAGAGTTAAAATGTGCGGCAATGGCCACCACAGGCATGAACGTGAAGCTGTCATCAGCTTCCCTTGGCTCTTCTTTTGCTCTACCAACACAAGGCTATTTGAGCAGCACAAGAAGGAGCTGGGATCCGACAGGGAGGGGACAGGGAGGGAACGGTATGCCTTTCCCTATTTCTCAGCCTGCCTTCCAGGAGTAATGCAAACATGGTGCCTGCATCCTGGGGAGGGTGCAGCAGACTCTGAAGCTCTGTCAAGCTGAGCTAATACCTATCTTAATTTTTTGCGTTTTTTTTCATTCTCTGTTTCACAAGCATGATTTTCTCAACATGGCAGACTCATGTTATCCTAGAGAACAGTGTTTTCTCTGTAAACTGGCAGTGGAAGGAGGGAGGAATAGAGCAGTAGATGGATGAGCGAGTGAAAGGTGGTTTTGATGTCTTTGAATGAAGAGATTTGGGTTCGTGGTGGTTCAGACAAGGAAGGAGAGAAACAGAGCTGGGGGAGGCAATTGACTGAGTAGTCTTTCCAGTGAGTCTGGGAGGGTGGGGTGTGTGTGTGCTGTGTCTTGTTCCTGTGACGTTCTTTTGTCACAAGCTAGAACTCAGACTTGATTTCATCTACATATTGCTTGTGCTCCTTCCCACTGCCTGAAATGGTCTCTTCCCCCTAGGATTAGCCAACATTTTCCAATACATATTCTCACCATTGCCATGTAGTTACCTCTTCCTTTAGGGTCTCTGGTCTTCCTCCTCTCTCTTGATTGAGTATTATGGTATTTGAATTGCCCTTCCCACTTTTGCATCTAATTATAGTCTCTCTTGATTTTCTTTTTACTTTTTTGTGAGTGAGGCAGTTTATCTTTGCAAACAGACTGTAACCTTAGGAAGAGCAGTCATGAATGTCAAGTCACTTCTCCATCCCCATTGCATCCAGGAAAGCAATACTGGAGTGTCCGGTTCCTGCACAGACCCTCCTAGAGAGCCTGCAAACAGCTTCCTGTTGGCTTGTGGCTTGACGGATGATGGATGATGTTCCCCAGACTGAATCCACCCTAAGAAGAGTAGTTTGTAGGACTTGAGTTCATTGTGTTTCTTTGACCTGGTTCTAGCTTGTGAGGCTGTTTTCCTAGAGAGTTTACTCCTTTTGCTAATATAATAGTCTTGATGGAAGGAGATGGGTGGGGGTGGGGGGAATATAGACTAGTTTCAAAAATCCCAAAGATCTAGTAAGACCTGTTCTGGGCTTCTCGCCCTAAGGTTCAGGCTGTTGTCAAGTGGGCCCTATGGTCTGGTTTATCCAGATTTGCAGGAGCTCCCCTGCATTTGTGAAGCATTGACCCAAATACTTGGTGTGGTGAGGTCTACTGAATGAACTTTTCCTGTCCCCTGTGTCAAGTCTCCTTCTGTTACTTCTTCTCTCCTTCTCTGTCCCCACCCTCAGCCTCTCTCACTGGAGAATTTGTAATTGTCCTCTGCTACCCAACTGTAAGTTTTGCTACTCAGCATAATTAGTATTCTACTTGAATTAACTGTTGTGCAGTTGTACATTACTAGTGTCTCGGTGTTTAAGAAATGCAGTGTTTTAGGCTATGTAGTATTTATGAAGTTACACTTGCAATTTTTAAATTTTATATAGCAACTGTACAGCAGTAATATAATTATGCTACAGTGTGTAAACTTTGCATGTGGTCTCTGCAGTATGTATTTCAGAAACAATACTGATAGGAAATAAGATTCAGGGGCACCTAGGTGGCTCATCTGGTTAAGCGACTGCCTTTGGCTCTCAGGTCATGATCCCAGGGTCCTGGGGATGAGCTGGGCATTGGGCTCCCTGCTCACTGGGGAGTCTGTTTCTCCCTCTCCCTCTGCTGCTCCCCAATGCTCCTGTTCTCTTTCAAATAAATAAATAAAATATTAAAGATAAAATTTATGTATGAGTTGTTTATTATTTGCTCTGCTTCAAGAGAATAGCAAATCAGATATTAGATTGATTATTTCTGGGGGTTTGGTAAATTTGATTAGAGCAGATATTTTGAAATGGAGTATTAAATCTGCTTCCATGTCAGGTAGAGACATAAGCAGGAGTTGTGGGTATTGGTATAAAGTTGGGCACTGGACATCATATCAGTTGATACCAGTTTGAATTGTATCTCTCTTTTTTTCCTCCTCCTTTTTCTATTATTATTAGTATTAGTAATATTATTACTATCATTATTAGCAGCAGTAATGATAGTAATTTTAAGAACCTGGCTCGCTAAATTTGGTTCTTTGTATCAAACATTGGTTTCTTTAACTGGACACTTCCATTCATATATAACTTGATATATGTACTCATTTAGTACAAGTCTTTTTATAGCTAAAGAAGATACAGAGTATGTCTATGAATAGAATAATCATTATCACCAAGAGAATAGCTGTATTGCCAAGAAGGGACTGAAATGCACCATTTTAAATACATAGTAAGAGGACCTTGAACCATGCAACAGTGCAGTGTTTAGAGGGCATGGGCTGAAATGAAAGTCTGTCCTGAGTGGAAAGAAAGCTTGGATGGATGACATGATCTAGTTTATACTCTGCAGCAGCCCATGGGGCCTGAGGTTTCATGACATTGGAGGCTGAGACCTGGGGAGAACTGGGAACTAGGCTCTGGAAGTAGGCTGTTTGAAGTCAAATCCCAGCTTTGCCATTTTCTGGCTCTCTGAGCTAGGGTGTATAATTATGATCTAGGCTGTCTCAGTTTCATCCATTGAAAATGATGCATATAGTAGCTTCCTTATAGGTGAGTGACTTAGAATAAGGCCTGCCTTATATAGTGAGTGCTTGCTTCATTCAGTCATCATTTAGTTGCAAGTCATAGATCCTAAACAATGGTGATTAACACATTTGGATGTTTAATTTTCTCCTGTAATTAGAAGTTCAGAAGTAGGCCACCCAGGGCTGGTGTGGTGGTTTTATGACACCATCATCAGACTCCAGTGTTTCCACTGTGCTCTCCTTAGTGTGTGTCTTTGTCACCTCAGAGTCATAAGATGGCTGCACCGGCTCCAGCAGGAAGATGGTTCCAGGAAGGAAGAATGACAAAAGGGAACAGGGTGAGAATGAGCTGAATTGCCTCATCTTATAGAGATATTTCCCAGAAGTTCCACCCATCAGGGTTCCAGTTATATCCTGTTGGCCAAAATTATATCACATGGCCTTACCAGTAAGGGAGAAAAGGAAATATAATTTTTAAAAATTGGGCACATTATCCTTTTCAACAACATCAAGCTTGTTATTGGTCATGAGGAAGAATTAGGAACTGGATATTTGGTCAGCAATCCAGCAGCATCTGCCACAGCACTCCATATTACCATGGAAAGTATCCTTTGATGAGACTGGCCCCAGAGAGGGGAACCCTGGAGGAAGGTGGTTTCAGGATCCTATTAGGAATTGTGGAACTGTGCAGACCTTTTGGAGACTGATTCATAGACTGAAGCAGCAGCATTCATTTCCAGGTCATCCCAGAGTAGATGTGAGCCTAGCATTGACCCATTCCCCATCTTTCTCCTGATTCCTCAGCCTTGCCCACCTCCCCCCCTCTATTACTTCCCAGGGGACTTTAGTGTCCAGATCAGGCATTCTTCCTCTGTTCTGTTGCCCCCAAATTCCAAGGTACTTTGCCAGAGCACTTGGATGCAACAGCCGTCTGATGGTCCCAGCAGCACCCAGCACAGAAGCCAGGATTCAGGGCAGCCTGGTCACCCACAAGGGGTGATGGGTGTGCAGGTAGCATGCCTTTGGGGAAGTTCCCAGGGTTCAGCGCTCTGCTTGCTGTACTTTTGTCCTCGTCGAATCAAGTTCTTAGGCCTGCAAACTTCCTCGATTTTATTGGCATTCCATTCCCATGCTGAGTGTTGATGAAATGGAAAAAACGCCTTTGCCTGAATTTGTCAGCAGGGGAAACTTGGCTGGCGGTCTTGGACACAGGCATGGTGTTTCCCATCTGCAGGGGCCATCGCCAGAGTGATGTGCCTACAGCACATGACAATAAGGGATTCTAAATTTTGGGGAAGAGCAAGAGGCCAGATGTCATCATCTGGAAGTTTACCTCAATCAGAAATAAGGGGAAATTTCCCAGCATGGAAACAGCTACTTAAAACTTCAGCTTGAGCTTTGTGATTGGCTGTTTTACTAATAGCTAATATTCTGGCTTGCATTCCAGTAAAAGCACAGTACCAGCCAACATTTAAGCAGCTTTCCATACCTGTTCAGGGCGGTCTTACTTTGCCTCTAGAATCTGTAAACTTTCCATGAAAAAAAAGGTCTGGTATGGTGGTTTCTCAGGATTTGCTTAAAATCTTCTAATGCCATTAGCTCTCAATAGAGAGCCAGTGCAAATACAATTAAGGATCACTCCTTACAGAGGCAGGAATAACTTAGTCTTCTGGTGGAAACTGAAAGTGGTATCTTCAGTCCCTTCTCTTTTAGAAAAGATTTTTTTCCCCTTCAATCAAGCAGCTCATAAATGCGTGGATCAGCAAGGGAATTTCATTATTTAATTATATATAATTTGTTTACTGCCCTTTAAGTTCTGCAAACCAGCTCATTTAGTACAGGGAAGATATATATATATATATATATATATATATATTTTAAATTTTATTTATTTGATAGAGAGATTATGAGAGGAGGAGGGGCTGAGGGAGAAGCAGACTGCCTGCTGATCGAGGAGCCTGACTGGGGCTGGATCCCTGGACTCGGGGATCCTGACCTGAGCCAAAGGAGACGCTTAACTGAAGGAGCCATACAGCTGCTCCCAGAGAAGATTTATTTAAAGCCTGCAAGTAAAAGGTAAATGTTACTGTGTTCAATTAATTAAAAAGGAGGATGGTTGAAAGACATTATGTCAACTTAGTTACATTTTTTTTTTGTAATTCCCATGATATATGGGAGCTTTCTCGTAGTACAATATTCAAACAGTGTAATTGTTCTTGGCTACCCTGCCTACTTCTTAGTCCCTTTCTCAGAGGTGAGCAATATTTTCACTCTGTCGTATATCATTCCAGACTGTTTCTATGCATTTATATTTGCCTATGCAAATTATCCTTAAAACCGCATATAGTATTAGACTGTCCCTTATACAACCTTCTGTTTTTAATAGAACAGTATACCTTTTTAAAAAATTTTATTTATTCATTCATGAGAGACACAGAGAGAGAGGCAGAGACATAGGCAGAGGGAGAAGCAGGCTCCCTGCAAGGAGTCTGATGCGAGACTCAATCCCAGGACCCCGGGATCACAACCTGAGCCAAAGGCAGATGCTCAACCACTGAGCCACCCAGGTGTACCAACAGAACAGTATATCTTAAAGATCATACCAGTACCAGTACATTTATACTGGTCTCGTTCTTTTTTATGGCTGTATATAGTATTCTGTGTTGAGCTATACCATAGTTTTAGTCATTCCTCTGGGGTTGTGCATTTAGATAGTTGCTAATGTTTTTGTTTTGGACATTGCGTTTGTCATCTTCTATGTTCTTGTGAATGTTTCTCCAGGACAGAGGCATAGAGTATGTGCACTTAAAATTTTATTAGGTACTTCCAAGTTGCCTTCTAAAGTGACTGTGCTAATATACCCTCCCAGGAGCAGCATATGAGAGTTTCTTTTCTTCTTCTTTTTTTAAGATTCATTTGTTTATTTTAGAGAGAGAGCGTGAGCTGGAGGAGCAGAGGGAGAGGGAGAGAGAATCTCAAGCAGACTCCACACTGAGCTCGGAGTCTGACATAGGGCTCTTCTCACCATCCTGAGATCATGACCTGAGCCGAAACCGAGTTGGATGCCTAACTGACTGTGCCATTTAGGCACCCCTGTGAGAGTTTCAACTTACTTTTTTATTTGGCGTTTCTTTTCTGTGTTTTTAAATAGCCTTTAGCTTTTGTGTACTTTTTTATTATATGTCATGTTCTGGGGCCACATTTAGTGCTCAATATTTTTAATAATGTTTTTAGTTTGAAATGGTGGTAACTATTCAATTGCTCTTGTTCCACGGAGCAGCAGAAGTACACTGAGAAATTGTGTAGCCCTGAACTCTCTCCTTGGGTGAGCTATGGATGCGTGAAAAGCATTATTAAAATGCTGCTATTGGTTGCTATGTATAGTTGGCACTGTGAGTTGCCTGTGAAGCATCCTCCTTTCTCGTACTCTTCTCTATAGCAGAATCTCTTTTTTTGCTTCAGGAAAGTGACCCCGATTCAAGAGTAAATCATTGAGATACCATTTCCCTTGCCACTTGAGTTTAGGTGTAAACATATGACATAGTTCTGACTCACAAGATGTGGTTAAACACATGCCAAAGGATGAATAAGAATTTCCTCTAAAGAGAATGACCTGGGATGAGAGGAAACCTTAATTTGCAATCATTACTTCTTATTGTGACATCTATAGCAATTCCCTCTGTCTTTTGGTAAAAACAGCATACTAAGGGAAGGCAGAAAGAAATTGGGTCTGCCAGAGCAGTTAGGATTGCTCTTAGCTGCAAGTAACAGAAATTTAACTGAAGTGGCTCACATAGGGATTTATTATTTTGTCTTGACTCAGCTTCTCATTGAGGTCATCAAGGCTCAGGTTTATCCACCTTCCACATGCTGACCTTTCATGCTGTCCCTTTTGCTCATTACTTCCTGGTCACAAGACTGCTGTCTCAGTTCTAGGGAGAAGCAGCTCCCCTACAGCAGAAAACAAAAGCGTTTAGCAGCTGGGCTCTTTCATGTCATTGCCAGTACTGGGTCACAAGACCATCTTTGCTCCCAAGGGCAACTTGGAGGTTAGATATCAGGCATAGGGGGAAACCCTTTTCCTGATTTGCTTATTAGACCAGTTGCAATTTATGTCCCACTGCAATCTTTCCAGTCATAAATCAATGATCTTTTTTCTTGAGCCATTTTGGGTTGGGCTTTTTGTCACTTGTAGCCAAAATAGTTCTAACAGATTCAAATAAACAAATAGGAATATACTGCCAAGCATTACTGTGCTTTTTAAAAAATCATTATTATTCATGAAAGAGAGAGAGAGGCAGAGACATAGGCAGAGGGAGAAGCAGGCTTCATGCGGGGAGCCCGAGGTGGGACTCGATCCCAGGACCCTGGGATCACACCCTGAGCCGAAGGCAGATGCTCAACCTCAGAGCCACCCAGGCATCCCTACTGTGCTGCTGTAAGATATGAATGTAGTTATGTGCTCTGATGGCTGTGTACAAAGGCCTGGACAGAGTTGCCACTGTGGGTTCCCTGAGCCTGCAGCAGTCAGCTATTGGGCTTTGACTGGACCTTCCTGGAGACAGGCTAAAATGAACACAGGACAAATGCAGCAGGGAAGACAGTTCATGATCAGGTGTTTTGAACTGTCCCTAGAGACTTCAGTTTTTGCTCATGTTTTTTAAGGCGTGTTTTTAGTATTTACCACCAAATGCCTCACACAGCCTCCAGACCTAACTTTTTTTTTTTTTTTTCTCAAACCTTAGTTGGCTTAAAGATTTGTTTGGTTCTTGGGGAGGAGGCATTGGTAGAGTCCCATGCAGGTAAACAGCCAACCTCTCTCTTGTTATCTGAGTTGGAGCAGCTGGGGGTGAGATGGGAAGGAAGCTAAGAGTGTCCTGGTGTATCCTCAGGTCAGATCCAAGGGAGGACTGTGACATCATGCCAGGAGCCTAAGATATAAGATACGTGCTGCAGCTGAGCACATCTCTCCCATCAAAGGGACACTCCCGGGAGGCACTCAGTGAGGGTACAGCCTGGCAGTGGTCGTAGCAGTGATAACTGTTGAACACTGCCATGTGCCAAGCATTCATTATCTCATTTAATCTTCATAACAACTTCTGAGGTCAGTGATACTAATATCACAGCTTTTTGGAGGAAAATGAAGAAACTTGGTCAAACAACGTGGTCAGTGGTAGCAGTGAGACTTGAGCACAGGCAGTCTGGTTTGGACCCTTGGTGACGTATTTCCAGCTTGTCTGAGCAGCCTCTGCTTGTCCTCCATTCTTCCCAGCGCTGCTGCTCTGACACAGTCCCCAGCTCACCCACCCACCATTCCCTGTACCATTTCGGTAGCTTTGGTATATGCAGCTTTGCCCCCTTTGAAGCCTATGGAAAATCTACTTGCTTATCCACCTTTCTTGGTCACTTTATGTGAAAGTTACATTTATCTTGGGAACTCCCCAGCATGTATTACCTGTATCCGTAATTCTTCATCATTTTGGGATTATGCATGCTTTGAGTAATAAGCTTTGTTCTTCCTACAGAAAAATGCATTTATACATGTAAATTTGCACATAGCTTTGTGAGCTCATAGTATGCTGAAAACCACTGTTTTTTTTAATTGATTTTTTTCCCCTCTGAATAGGCTTAGCATTTTAGAGTCACTGACAGAGTGATGTGTAATGCAGTGAGGATGAACAAAATGTTCATTCCAAAATGTTCCATTGTGGAAAATCTTTTTCCTGGGTTTAATTCCCCAGAAGGGAGGGATAGTCTCAGTCTTACAGTGAATTTATTTATATACTATGATGTAGTGAGCACAGTTATTTATCTTAAATTTGTGGAGTTTTATTTATAGTGGCAGTTGAAGGAGACCTCTCTGCTTTGTTTGTGCAAATCAAATCATCCTTGTTTCAAATAGTAACTGCAGTTTCTAGTCCAGAGTAATGGGTCAGGATTTTTTTAATAGAAAGTTAATGGAGTTAAAATGGAAAGTTAGTAGAAATAAAAGTTTCAGTATGGATAACAAGTTTTATCAAACCTAATAGGCTCAAGAAATGAGTTTGTGCCTCAGACTTACCCCATTATAACAATGCTTGTTTTATAGAGAAGGCAGGAATTCTTGGATACATTTTGCCTTGAAACCTATAAAATTTTCACCTCTACTCTTTTACCAGTTTAAGTTGACTTGCACATATGGAACCTGAAAATGAGCTCTTTTCTTTAGGATCAACTGTTAAAAATCTCTTGTGTATATGAATTACAGCTTTTGTGTGTGGATTATTGGTGCTAAGATTTTAAAACCTTGAGACTGTTTTGTTGTTGAAAATGGGCTTCCTTTACCTCAGAAATTGCTTGGTATGAAAAACTTGTCATTCAAAATAGCTTTCATGATTCTCTGACAGACAGACATGTTAGCGCCTTTCAAACAAACCAAAGCCTTCATTTAATATGACTTCTGCTCTTGTGAGCTAAAATATGTGCTTAGACAAAGGAGTATCCTGGTCTAGAATGCTTTTGTTGGGGCTCAGTGTGGTGGAAGGGATTTTCCTGCCTGGCAGCTGCAGCCCTGGCCTGTGGCTGGACCGTGAGTGCAGCCAGAAGGTTGAAGATCGGCATCAAGGGCCTGGGAGGCAGCAGCTCTCCTCTTAGGAGGCCCCAGTAGCACCACCGCATCTCCCCAGAGGGCTTCAAAGAGAGCCGCACCTCTGAGCCCCCCTCCCCGCCCCAGAGGCATACTGCTTGCTGCCTCTGGCTGTCACCTGCTGTTGTAGCTGAGATCGTAGGACTTCATTTTACTTCATAGTAGGTACAAGTTTAAAGACATTATAAGGCTTCCATTTGGTCTCCCAAGCATGTGCCCTTTAAGTAGTTGTCCTTTGGACACAGATCTCAGCATTTAGCTTTAAAGCCATATGGGATGGAAGGAGGCAGATAAGAAACTCCACTCTGTGGTTATAACTACTGACAATCCTCACCTTTATGAGGCATCTGTCACTGCTTTTGCTTTTGTTTGGTGCAAAGCTACTTGTTTTTGAGTTCCCTGAGCTTTTGGACACTGAAGAAAGAATCAGCATCAAAATGTTAAGCTTGATTACATTACATCTCACTTCCAACTCAACTGCAAAGAAATGTGCCCAGTTTCAATGTGTAATATGTAAATTGAAAATCATTGTATGAGACTCTGCTTTTTTGTTTATGGACCAGATGAGGTACTTTTCCCTTCTTCCTTTCTTTATTTTTAAAGATTTTATTTATTAGAGAGAGCAGGGGGAGAAGCTGAGGGAGAAGGAGGAACAGACTCCATGTGGAGTGTGGAGCTGAATGCAAGGCTTGATCTCATGACCTAAGATTGGAAATCAAGAGTTAGGTGCTCAACCGACTGAGCCACCCAGGTGCCCCATTTTTTGCCTCTCGTCTGTCTCAGAGATGATCTGTATTAGCACTTTCTTTTTCTTTTGATTGGTTGTATTAGATGTCAGTATGTTAAGGAGTAATGTTCATTGCAGTGATGCCACAAAGTTTAATAAGGTAGTGTTGTTCTTAGTGAGATGAAAGAGGGAGGTAAGAAAAGGAAATGATTCCTACACAGTAGGGAGCACTACAGGCAGATGCACAGGGTATGCCCCAGAGGGTATCTTATCCACTTCTTGGGCACCTCCCCTTTGAGGAGATTCTCTCTTAGCTAATAAGGAAGTAACACAGGTAGGCCAGAGGAAGGTGAGCAGGGGCATGTGAATCATAGAGCACAGGAGGGCAATGAAGAGCAGGATACACGTGGGGAATATAGACCCTGGAGACGTGATGCTAGGTGGCTGGTGACCACAGGCTTCTGAAGGAGGCAGGCCCTTATTGTGGAGGGCTTTGTATGGTGTGTGGGGGACAGTATAGAATTGGGCTGCAGTGACAGGGTCAGTATGTGGCGGGCTTGTTCAGGGAACATCGAAAGCATCCATCATGATGGACACTGTGGGCTAGGGTCATTTTGTTGTTTTGGAATTCTCTGATGATGGTCTATGTGTTAATTAACCATAGTTTATAGCAGATGGAATGAGACGATGGCAATAGTCCTCTGTGGGGAATGAAGTATTTTAGTTATGAGAGAGGAAGGGGGAGGAGGAAGAAGATGCAGTGTTGACTCTCCAGACTGGAGTTAGTGGAGGAGCAAGAAGGCTGTTTTTTTTTTTTTCCTAAATTAATTAATTATTATTATTATTTTTTTTTAAATAGAGATAGAGCACATATGCAGGGCCAGGGAGTGGGGTGGGAAGAGAGGCAGAGGGAAAGAGAGAATCTTGAACAGGCTCCATACTCAGTGTGGAGCCTGACAAGGGTCTTGATCTCATGACCTTGAGATCATGACCTGAGCTGAAGTCAAGAGTCTGATGCTTAACTGACTGAGCCATCAAAGGCTGGGGTTTGTGAGAGAATGTCTGGGACAGCAGAGGGCTGCTAGAAGCAGTAAGTACTTACATTCGGAGAGCTCTTCACTGCTTTGTGAAGCCCTTTCACCTCTTTATCGATTTTGACCTTACAAACCCCTATTTAAAAAAGCACTTGGGTGACTCAGTAGGTTAAGTGTCCAACTCTTGATTTGAACTCGGGTCACAATCTCAGTTTCCTTTGTTGGAGCCCCATGCTGGGCTCCATGCTCAGTGCAGCAGAGCGTGCTTGACATTCTCTCTCCCTCTCCACCTACTCCTCCCCACCACTTGTGCTCGCTCTCTCTCTCTCTCTCTCAAATCAATCAGTCAATAATAGAATCTTAAAAAAAAAAACCTAGAATAATAATAATACTCTTTGAGTTACCGTTAAAGCTAAGAGAAATGAAGTGAGATGTTTGGGAGTATGCAATTAGAATTAGAAGATATGGTAAAACTCCTGCAATTTGTGACTCCAGAACTTGTGTCTTTTCTGTATTACTGCACTTTTGTCCTGCTTGGTGGCCATGGGAGAGTTCCAGGCTTTTCCTCCCAGCATTGCAAGTAGCTTCCTTCAGCAGAGAGACTGCTGTGTGGGAGATACTTAACAGTGTAGAAGCTCTAATCAGATGAATATAGTGATGATCCTACTCTCTGGAATCATTTTGGTAATATACCTCACTTTGATGGAAATCTAGCCTTTTTGGTGTGCCTAAGGTCTTAGAAATACCCTTCAAGGGCACCTGGGTCGCTCAGTTGGTTAAGTGTCTACCTTCGGTTCAGGTTGTGATCCTGGGGTCCTGGGATCGAATCCCATATTAGACTCCCTGCTTAGTGGGGAGTCTGCCTCTCCTAGTCCCTCTGCCCCTCCTGCTCCCCCTTCTCTCTCTCTCTCTCCCCCAAATAAATAAAATAAGTACCCTTCAAATCAATAAATGTGGGACAACAATGCTAAGAGAACCAGGACTTTTGTCTTTTTTCCTGCTCGGTAGTACCTTGCCACATACTTAGAGCGAATAAAAATCTGTTCTATTTTCTACTGCTGCAGTATTTTAATTCTGGCAAACTCTTTGAGGTAAGAAGCTGAGCATGTACAAAAAATGGTGAAATGCCAGTTAGGTCTGTTGTTTTATTAACTATGCTATGCCGAGTTTCTTGCTTCTGATAATGCACTAGAGTTATAAGATGTCCTTGTTGTGGGAGGCTGGGTGATGAGCAGAGCAACCTCTGCACTATTTTTGCAACTTCTTGTGAGTCTATAATTATTTCAAAATAGAAAGTTAAAAAGTAGAGAGGATGTGCCCCTAAAGTTATTGTTAAGAAAATCTGAGATTTTGTTTTGGCTTGAAATGATTTGCTGCAACTGAATTATGGCACAACTCATATACTCATAATTTATTCATTTACCAAATATTAATTGAGTTGTTTGCTTTGTGTCATGTGTTATTCTACTCGGAGACTAGTGGAGAGGTGCTCTTCTTCAAGTAGTTAGCCAGAAAGAACTTATCCTTACCTCCTTTGTTTCTGTGCTGTGGGGTTGGGATTTTTAACCTGAGGTCCATGGATTTCAGGGGTAACGTTTGCATGTATATGTGCTTTCTGCAGAAAGTATCTTTGGTGATCAACATATTTTCAAAGGTTAAGGACTGCTGCTTTGGATGGTTACGTCCCTTGCATTGATTTTGAAAAGAACAGAAGACTATATTGGCACTGATCACATTTTAAAAGAAAGATTGTATTTATTTTAGAGAGGGAAAGATAGTGTTAAGGGGTGGAAGGGACAGAGGGAGAGAGAGACTCCATGCTGACTGTAGAGCTGGACATGGGGCTCAATCTTATGACTCTCAGATCATGACCTGAGCTGAAACTAACAGGTAGATGCTTAACCGACTGAGCTGAACTCCGTCACATTTGTTTCACAACCTCTAGTGTGGAGTCTAGCACATAGTAGGTGTCCAAAAATTATTCAATGAAAGACCTTCTCACAAAAGCACATTTCTACTGTTCAGGTCCCACCGAACTTTATGTTTACCCATGAATACACAGGAAATCTTTACACCGATCACAGAATCATACCGGCTAGAGCACTGAGTGATGTTTCATTTTCAAAAAGCTCAGAATCCTCAAATGCTTTCTTCTAGAGGTGCATAAAATATTTTTCTTTCAGCAAATGCTTTCATTTTAAAAACTAAACACTAATAGTTACCATTGTAGTTAATTTTGGGAGCTGAAGGCACCTTTCTCCTTCCCATAAATGGGAACTAAGGCCAGCAAATAACATGTAAACTGACTTAATTTTTGTTCATGTTGACAGTTTCTGTTTGTTGGAGAGCTTTCTCTGTGGGTGCTTCATATGCTTAACCACGATGATGTTCTTTGTAGATTGCAAACTGTCTAGGAAGGCATTCTATTTTAATTTCTCACAGCAAAACAGTGTCTTGAATGTGTAGATTCTTAATGCATATGATCATGAAGATGTAATTCTAAACATTTATGTATACTGATGATAAAAAGAACAAAAAGCATGCCATAGTCATTCTAAGTAGATTCTTCTTTTTTTTTTTCTAAGTAGATTCTCTTAGCTGTATTATCCATGGAGAATAAAAAATGTCCCACATTGTTGGGAAAATCTGAAATTAGTTTGAATAAACATTTAAAAATAACTGTTAAAAAATAAAAATAACTGTTAATATGAAAAATCATTTGCATTTCTGTGGCAACTGAAATTAAAAATTCAATACCCATATTTTTTCTGAACAAATGAAATAAACATGTATGGGGTCTGTATGCTCTAAGTTATAAACTGCTGATGAAAGAAATCAAAGATGACCTAAATACCTAGAGACATACTGTATTCATGGATTGGAAGATTCACCATATTAAAGATGGCCTTTCCCCTCCAAATTGATCTCAGATTTAATGCCATTCTTATCCAAGTGTCAGCAATACTTTTTTTTTTTTTTTTTTAGAAGTTGACAATCTTACTTTAAAATTCCTCTGGAAAAGGAATGACCATACAATAGCCAAAACAACTCTGAAAAAGGAAAGTAAAATAGGAGAAATTACTCTACCTTATGTGAAGTCCTACTATATAGGCTGCAGTAATCAAGATTTTTTGGTATTGGAGATGGATAGACAATAAATTGATCAGTAGAGCAGAATAGAGGACTCAGGAATAGATCCACACAAATATGCTCAGTTTTGACAAAGGAGAAAAACAGTTCAAGCCAGGAGAGATACCTTTTAAATACATGATGCTTGAGCAGCTGGACATCCATTGGCAAAAAACTGAACATTGAACAAAGGCTTATACTTTATACAAAAATTAACTCAAAATGGATCACAGATTTATTGTAAAACATTACAACTTCTAGAAAAAAAAACCAAAGACAAAATCCTCAGGACCTAGAACTAGACAAAAATGTTCACAGCTATTTACTGGAATAGAATATATAGATGGCAAATAGCATATGAAAGATGTCCAACATCACTATCCATTAGTGTAATGCAAATTAAAACCATATAACTAAAAAAAAGAGTTATCACTACATACCACTTAAATGGCTAAAATAAAAAATAACACCAAATGCTTGTGAGGCTCCTGAAAAACTGCATCATTTTTCCATTACTTGTCCAGCCACTCTGGAAAATAGTTTGGCACTTCCACTTAAATATAAAAATGGACGTACACTTAGGCATATATCTCAGGGAGATAAAAGACTTGTACATGATGTTAATATCAGCTTTATTTGTAATAACCAGAAAGTCCTTTGGTAGTTGAACAAACTGTGGTACATCCATTTCATCCATATCCAATAATACACAGTACTAAAAGGTACAAATGACTGATACACAAAACAAAACATGGATGAATCTTAAGAAAATTATGTTGAGTTAAAAAAAAAGTAAACATGTTGCAAGATTCCATTTATATAACATTCTTAAATTAGCAGTTATAGCACTGGAGAACAGATTGCAGGTTGTCAAGGGTTAAGGATGGGATGGGTTTGGCTATAAAAGTGGTAAAGCATGGGGGAATCTTATGGTGATGATTTATAGAATTGGTGGTGGGTCTGTAAAGTGACATATAAACTTGCATAGAGTTACACATGCACACACACACAAAATGAGTCCATATGTAACAGGCAAAATCTGAATAAGATTCTGGGGGCGCCTGAGTGGTTCAGTCAGTTGGGTGATTCTTGATTTTGGCTCAGTTCATGATCTCAGTGGTGGGATTGAGTCTTATGTGGGTTCTGACCTGGTGCTCAGCATGGAGTCTGCTTCTCCCTCCCCCTGCTTGCCCTCTCCCTCTTCTCCCTCCCCCTGCTTGCCTTCTCCCTCTTCTCCCTCCCCCCTGCTTGCCCTCTCCCTCCTTCCACTTGCACCTTCTCTCTCACTCTTTCTCTCTCTCATAAATAAATTAAAAAATTAAAAAAACCTTTTTTTCTTTTTTAAAGTGTGCATTGTACCATTGTCAATTTCCTAGCTTTAATACTGTGGTGTAGTTATGTAAGATAATATTGGGAGACGGTGTATGGGACTTTCCTGTACGTTTCTTTGTGCTTTCTTGTAAATTGATAAGGATTTCAAAATAACAAGTTTTTGAAAATAAACCTTCACCTTCACATCTTAAAAAAGATTCCAGGGATCCCTGGGTGGCGCAGCGGTTTGGCGCCTGCCTTTGGCCCAGGGCGCGATACTGGAGACCCGGGATCGAATCCCACGTCGGGCTTCCGGTGCATGGAGCCTGCTTCTCCCTCTGCCTGTGTCTCTGCCTCTCTCTCTCTCTCTCTCTGTGACTATCATAAATAAATAAAAATAAAAAAAAAAAGATTCCAGCTTAATTCTTAGTTATCATTTTTCGGTATATGCATAGTGCTGTCACATTGTAGTCCTAAGATGTAATACACACCGTTATTTAGGGGATCGTAATCTAATAGGTCTTCTTACGAGAAAAATTAAAGCATATACATTTCCTTCTTCTTTAACCTCAGTTCTTATTTTTAAAATAAATGAATTCCTGAGTTTGTGGTGCTATTGCCTGATTTAAGAAAAACTCTTATAGTCAGTATTAGCCATTTTTTAGTTTCACCAAAGAATTAAAAAAAATAGCATTCCTCTCACATGTGTTTTCTGCTTGGCAGGTACAATTCAGCAATAGTTAAGACATGTCCAGAGATGGAACTGAATACATTGCAAAGGGTGAGAGAGGTTTCCACAAGCTTACAGAGAACCTTTTACAGGTCTTTAGTGACTTAGGTGTTAGTTTAGATTGAGATTGGGTATACATGAAACTAGAGAACATAACCAAACATTATAAAAATAACAGTGGGTATGGTTGCTTTGTTAGATTGAAAGTTAAAATCAGGCCCTGGAGTGTAATCAAAACATGCCCAACAATCCTGGTAAGGTTTATTTTAGATTAAAGTTCCAGGATGAGGGGTGCCTGGGTGGCTCAGTCAGGTAAGCTTTGGACTTTTGATTTTGGCTCAGGTCATGATCTCAGAGCTGTGAGACTGAGTCCTGCATAGGGCTCCACACTGGGTGTGGAGCCTGCTTAAGATACTCTTTGTCCTTCTCTCTCCTTTTGCCCCAACTCCTGCTCTCTCAAATAAATTAATGAATCTTAAAAAAAAACAAAAACAAAACAAAAACAAAAAAAACCCAAAACCAAAAAACAAAACCTTTTAGATGGTGTTAACAAATGACAGAAATGACAGTCCTTTTCAAGAAGTTATTGCATTTTGATACACAATGATAGGTGTGGACATTTCATATTATAGACTAAAGTGGTCATTTTGTGGGATGAATTTTCCTTTTTTTTTTTTTAAGATTTTATTTATTTATTCATGAGAAACAGAGAGGCAGAGACATAGGCAGAGGAAGAAGCAGGCTTCCTGTTAGGAGCCAAATGTGGGACTCAATCCCAGACCCCGGGATCATGACTGGAGCCAAAGGCAGATGCCCAGCCACTGAGCCACCAGGCGCCCTGAATTTTCTAAAGGGTATTTGCAATATTGGAGGTTGGGAGTGTTAAAAAGCATCATTTTTTTCTCTCACAAATTAAAGTTTTTGATTCCCATAGTTTTTTTTTTTTTTTTAAGATTTTATTTATTTATTCATGAGAGACACACACACACACAGAGAGAGAGGCAGAGACACAGGCAGAGGGAGAAGCAGGCTCCATGCAAGGAGCCTGATGTGGGACTCAATCCCAGGTCTCCAGGATCACACCCTGGGCTGCAGGAGGCACTAAACCGCTTCGCCACCGGGGCTGCCCTTGATTCCCATAGTTGCCAAACGTACAAACTTAGGTCTTCATCCTAATGCTTACTAGAAACATTAAGGTTATTAAAAGTATCAAAAATTACTTTTCCATTTGAATTTACTGTAATTTAATAAGAAAGAAATGATCTGAACCCAAGGCAGCATTGATTGCAATTGATTTAGCTTAATGATGTTCTCTTTTGATTAAAAAGTAAAAGTTTTAAAATACTTAGAAAGTTCTTAGGTTTGTGTCACTCAGCAACCTAGAGTTTAATGACCTTTTATAGGCTGATAAATACTTCATTTTTGCAGCAGACATTGCTAAATCAAGTTTAAAGAAGGCAGTGAGAGAACGTTAAAACACCTCTGTTATTGCTTCATTTTAAATTTACTACATTCTTCATCTGGGTATCCAGAGTATTATATTCTGAATTCTGAATTCTGAAAAACACTGATCAACAGAAAAGACATGCAGGTGACATTGGAAAGTTACTTCCTAGCCTCTCTACTACTACTGACCTCACCCAACCTGAGACCTGGTCTTGAGATCAGATTGGACCCAACTGAACATCTGTCATTTGATAATCACAAGGTATCTTAAGTACTGGAGGTTTCTAGAGTATCTGGGTTACACACATGGCTAGATAAACCAATTCTAATTTTGTTAGCACCATTATTTCTACACTTATTATACATGGAGGAAACAAGACTGAAGAGGTCCAAATCTTTTTCATACAGTCTAAGTTACCATAAAACATTATATAGTGTTGAATTCTTGTTGAAAAAGTATATAATAGAATTCAAAACAGCTAGGTAGCTCAGAATGTTTGATTAGGTTATAACATGTCCCTGTGTTGAGAGATAACAAACAAATCTGTTCCTCATTTCACAGCTGGAAAAACTTGAACACCCAGAGTGTAGGTGGTTTGCTGATGACCAAGCAGGGGATCTGCCGGAAAGCTGTGCTCTGAACTCTGAACTTTGACTTTTACGTCTTGTGCAATCTAATGATTGAAAACACAAGAGTGACCTGAATTAAAAAGAAATGTGCAGAAGGCCATTTACTGTAATTTCATCTTCATTTTAGTGTTTCGGGTGTGAGGATGCTGCCATCCTAGAAAGAACAGACTCAGGACTCAGCATTGGGTGGCATTGTATAGTCCCCCCCACCACCACCACTACAAGGAGAAGCTGCCATCATTTTAGTTCATTTGCACAAATCTGAATCTGTGAGCATTGTGGAGAAAGGATTCATCTCAAGAATTCTTTTAGTAGTACCTAGAAAAAAAAGACAAATGACCTAGGAGGGTGGCAGCCAGTTTTTCCCCATACCGGCTCTGTTAGGGATCAACAGCAGGGTTTGAAAGAGTTGAGGCAGGCAAGCAGCTACCTACACAAAGGTGTTAGGACCTCCTTTGGTTTGGTGTAACTTGTAACTGATGTTTTGTGATATCCTTTTCCTATTTTGAAGTGGGAATTTCCTACACATTGCAACCCATCTATACACAAAATTTTCTTTAAAGTCTCTCTAATGCCCTAACTGTAATGTCACCAAAAGGATGACCATTTGTAGTTTTTCACATTTGTTGCTCTGGCCAAACTACCCTAGAAGGTGTTATGAGGCGATTAGATGCTTACATGATGTGGAATGTCATGATGGGAAAGCTGATAACGCAGACACTGTGAGCAGTGGTGGTGTCACTGATGCAACTTTCAGAAACAGTGAACAATTACTGAGAAAATTCCAAACGAAGCAAATCTGAAGTGATTCTTTTAACTTCAGTGGTATTTGTATATCTGGAAAACTTAGCATGCATTAAAGTCAAGCACAAAGATTATATTTTTGTGTAAGGTAGAAATGAATTTCTAAGCTCTGATAATATGAAAGAAGTTGTTTTTACTGATATAAGTCTAGAGTTTTTGAAATCTGTGAAGGATTCAGGACTATATACTATCCTACACATTGCAAGGTGTCCAGTATCCCTGCTGCCCGCCCACAAAATGCCAGTGATGCAACAGCTGAAATGTTGCATGCATTTCTCAGATGCCAGCTAGGGAGAGATACTCTTCCCGTTGAGAACTACGGTTCATTTCCTGCTGCTTTTGATGATTTTCCTACTTTTCAGATGAAGTCACATTCATATACCTTCTCCTAATTTCTCCTCTCTCTTGGGATATAGTTGTGTGTATGAGTGGGGGAGAAAGAAGATTGTATTTGTAGTGGTGGCGAGTATTTTGATGATTTTTGCATTAATTTATGAGGGAAGTGGGTCTCTACTCTTGATAGTGCTTTTGCCCCTGAAAAACCATTGGCCTGACTTCATTTTCTTCATAGTTAAGCTGGAGGTAATATTTGAAAATTGTTAAAGTATTTTTAAGTGGGATTTTTTTTTAAACACCTAGGTATTCAGTATTATTGACTATAAAATTTCAAAACCACCTAGTTTCGGTTATTAGAGCAGATCTGGTCAGTCATTGACAGGTGACTGTGACTCTTTAACTTATCAGAAGTGTTGATATATTTGACTAGTGTGTCCCAGCAATTAAACCGATAGACACAGTGTTTGCCATGACAGAATCACAGTCATTTGTTACAATATTGTTCCCAAGTAATGTTAGTCTTGTTGCATCTCATGATGAAGGTGTACTCCTTGGCATGCCCCATCCCCACCGTCAATCCCCAGAGTCACGGGTGTTCAGGGTGCCTGATTTGTCATTTTCAATTTTTTCTGAAGTTCACTTGTATTCCTACTTTTGGTATCTATGTACTACTATTGTGAACTTCCAGTACACTCCCTTTGTTTAAGTTTGTTTAAGCTGATTACTGTTATTTTGGCCAAGGGATGCTAATTAATAGAGAACCAAACTGAGACTGGCATTGTAGTATGCTACAAGGTAAGGAACTATCTTGTAGTTTTTGTGAAGCTGTCACTGGTTAGGTGGACTGCAAAAGGGAAGTAGGAAAAACCACTAGAAGCCTGCTGTCATCAAAACATGAGGTAATGGAGGGACGGTTGGGAAGGAGCCAATAGATCTTGATCCTTTTCAGAGTACCTGTTATTGTATTTTATGGACTAAATGTTTGTGTTTCCCCAAAATTCATATGTTGAGCTCCTAAACTTCAATGTAATGCTTTTAGGAGTTGAGGCCTTTGGAAGGAAATTAAGTCATGAAGGTGGAGCCCTCACACATGAGATTAGTGCCCTTTGAGGAAGGCACACGAGAGCTTGCTTCTTTCTTCTCTGCCATGTGAGGATTCAATGAGAAGACCACCATCAGCAAACCAGGAAGCAGGCCTTCACCAGACACTAGATCTGCCTAGTTTAGCCACTCAGTCAGTGGAATTTTTGTCATAGCAACCTGAACTACGATAACTATATAAACTCTTTCATTTAATTAGGCCTGAATTAAAGGAGTGGATTAAAGAGATTCAAAGAAAGAAGGAAAGTGAGGAGCCCATGTTGACTTTGAACATTCTGTCTTGGGCAGCAGAGCTGATGGGTTTGATATTAAGCAGCCAGAGGACTGTCTGTGTGTGAGGAAGGACTCTAGGTTTTGATCTGGGTGTGCTGAATTTGAGGGCTTGCAGGGTAGTCAGATGGAGACTGCCAGCAAAGAAACTGGATGTGGTAACTGGAGTGTAGGTGCTGGAAGCATTGTAGTCATTATAGCATGTGATGGTGGTTGAAGCCATGTTGACCGGAAGATATCATCAGGGCCTAGAAGAGAGAATCCCAGCAAGAGCCATTTGTGAACATCACCATTTCAGGGGCAATCAGAAGAGAGTCTATAGTAATTTAGCTTTCAACAGACTCAACAAACATCAGCACAATGTCGACAAAAGTTGTGAAGTGATGTTACTGTCCATTGAAGCAAGAACTGCACATCAGAAAAACTGAGGCAACATAGATTGTTCCTTCAGGACTACAAGAAGAGGGTGGCGCGAGGGTGGCGGCTGGGTGGCTCAGTGGTTGAGCATCTGCATTTGGCTGAGGTCATGATTCTGGGGTCCTGGGATTGAGTCCTGCATCAGGCTACCCCACAAGGAGCCTGCTTCTCCCTCTGCTTATGTCTCTGCCTCTCTATCTGTGTCTTATGAATAAATAAATAAAATCTTAAAAAAAAAAAAAGACTACAAGAAGGGAAGAGAATGGTTGCTCACAAGGAAGGCAGGATAGAAGGAATGTTCCCATATGAAGGGGGAAATCCATATTCCTTCCAAGATATACTGCTTAAAATAGCCATTTTCATTGAGGTGTGCAGTGTCTGACTAAATGCTGTATGTACATTACCTGTGAGACTTGAGAGAGAAAAAGTTAAGCAGGTAAACTCTTCCTGCCATACTGCAAGTTCATGCAACTTGTACAGTGTTGAGCCAATAAAGCAGCTCCGTCTGTCTTAATACAAAGTCACCCTATCCCTCATATCCATCCCCTACCACCCACCCCAAATATAACAAAATGATTCAAACTAACTTGAATTCAAACTTGTATTCAGCTAAATACAAGAAAATGCAGAAAAGGAATTTAGGCTGTCTCCTGGAATTTATAAGATGGGATTTGGCAAACATACTACATTATTGAATTAAATGAATAATAATAAGTTGAAAAAAAAATTGTAAATGGGAGTAACAAGCACAAAGGTCTCGTTTTGTTTAGAAAGAAATTGGCCTCGGGGTTAAATGTGTAAATGAAATAATAGGGGTGGAAATTAGAAATTCATTTGGATGCAGATCAGGAAAAAAAAAATCAGGTGATGTAAAGTTAGGTAAGCACTTTCAGTAAAGGTCAGTAATATAAGAATGGTCACCACTAGGAGAGCAGTTAACCAACCTAGAAACACATGTGAGAAAGCAAGAAAGGCATGAGTTTGCAACTGAACTAGATGAGAAAGTCAAAGATTAATGCAGAAAGATTAAATAGAAAGCATATCATGAAAGAGGACCCCCCTCTCTCTTGCAAAGAATATCAATAGAGACAAAAGGGAAGAAATTAATGAAAAGTTGTTCTCCACTGGGGAAGTCAAATGAAAGTGTAACATTAATGCATATCACATCTTCTCTGGTAAATGTGAAAGAGCATTTGTAAAATAAAACCATGCAGTTCGCAAATTGAAAATTATATATATACATATATATAATTTATTGTAGTAATGCCTACTAACTCACATTCCCTTGTCTTCCTGACCAGGAACCCTGACCAGTTTCCCAAGGATCCAACCACTTCTTACTCATCCTGCATTCTTCTCAAGTCCCAATCCACTGAATGCATAGTGGTCCTCAATATATACCTCAGTAAATAAATTCTTTGTGTTCTTTCATTTCCATTTGATGCAGGAAATTTAAGAGATTAAAGTCTTCATCAGAGGATTTTAGGTACTTGATCAACAATTCATTAGCTCAATAAAATAAATACTATTTTCAACTAAGAACTAGAGAGTCTTAAGTTTACATTAGATTTTCACATTATTAGAAATGGTGTCCCTTTCTAGCAGCAATGTCCACAGTAGCCAAACTGTGGAAGGAGCCTCGGTGTCCATCAAAAGATGAGTGGATAAAGAAGATGTGGTTTATGTATACAATGGAATATTACTCAGCCATTAGAAACGACAAATACCCACCATTTGCTTCAATGTGGATGGAACTGGAGGGTATTATGCTGAGTGAAGTAAGTCAATCGGAGAAGGACAAACAGTGTATGTTCTCATTCATTTGGGGAATATAAATAATAGTGAAAGGGAATATAAGGGAAGGGAGAAGAAATGTGTGGGAAATATCAGAAAGGGAGACAGAACATAAAGACTCCTAACTCTGGGAAACGAACTAGGGGTGGTGGAAGGGGAGGAGGGCAGGGCGTGGGGATGAATGGGTGATGAGCACTGAGGGGGGGCGCTTGACGGGATGAGCACTGGGTGTTATTCTGTATGTTGGTAAATTGAACACCAATAAAAAATTAATTTATTAAAAAAAAAAGGAATGGTGTCCCTTGGCTTTTGATGACAGATTTATATTTCTCTTCATTGTCTTGTTTTAACCCAAGATGTCCTTTTGGAAAACCTAATAGATATCTTTATATTTAACTGTGACTTTGTCAAATTGATATAAGACTATATGTTACATAAGAGAATAATGTTCTATTTTGTTGTTTCTTTTGAGCTTTTTTTAAAGGATTTTATTTATTTATTCATGAGAGACACAGAGAAAGAGAGATAGAGACAGAGACAGAGGGAGAAGCAAGCTCCCTGCGGGGAGCCTGATGTGGGGCTCAATCCTGGGACCCCAGGATCATGACCTGAGTTTAAGGCAGATGCTCCATCATTGAGGCATCCAGGTGCCCCTCTTGAACTTTTAATTGAAAGACAACATGCATACAGGCACCTGCATCATATTTAAGTGCTTTTTAACTTGCAGTGTCCTCTGTTTATTGAAGAGTTTCATAGTTTGTCCTGCTTCTTCACTTTAATGGGTCATGAGATTTACTTTTAGATCTCTCAAATGTGCATTTGCTAAAGGAAGCAAAAAGAGCAATATTCAAATAACACCAAAAAGGAATGTCATTTATATGGGACCCATGAGAAGTAAGGCATATTAGGCTTTTTGTATACTACTCAGTATTGGGAAGTTTTAACTTTTTTATTTCAGGGTGGGAATCTTGTGCACTTGAAACTTTATTTGATAGAGGTTTGTTTTTTTGATTGAGATTAACTCATGCAAGATAGGAATAATTTGCTACTGCTGCCTCTAGAGACCATTTTTTTCTTTTAAGATTTTATTTACTTATTCATGAGAGAGAGACAGAAACAGAGAGAGAGAGAGAGGCAGAGATACAGGCAGAGGGAGAAGCAGGCTGCATGCAGGGAGCCTGATTGGGTCCTGGGATCATGTCCTGAGCCAAAGGCAGATGCTCAACCAAGCCACCCAGGCGTCCCCTCTAGAGACCATTTTAAAGGGTTATTTCATTGCAGCTTTGAGAGGTCTCCTTCATGTCCCCAGTTGAATCTAGGTAAGAAATGGATATGAACTTAAAAAGGTATATGACTTCCTTAATCCTTAGGAGAAGCTCTGCTATATTAATTGCAGCAGACTCTTGGGATATCCTTTTGTGATGCTATTGATTCTTTCAAGAATCTTGATTATTTTGCCAAACGTAGCACCCTTTTATAACCTTAAACCTATTAACGAATGGAATCCTGTTCTGTACATGTCATGATAGTCGAGCAATTCACTTAGTCCATCAAAATCCTATTTTGACACATCCACATAATCCTTTAGTCTATTCTTAAATTTATTAAGTGCTTCTCAAGCAGTTGATGAAAAAGCTTTCATTTAAGAAATAATTTCCACATGACCCCGGAGGCTTCCCATTGTAGTTCAACAATAGTTGACATGTTGCATTGTTTGTTCAAAAGTGCAAAGTAGATGCAATGCTGGCATGTCAGGGAACCCTGTCCTTACTACCCTGTCCTTGTCTCAAGGGTGGCAATAGAACCTTTTCATTTTATAGTCACAAACCTGGAGATTTTCAATGATTTAGCCTGGTAGGGTTGGTTCTGACCCTTAGGTTATTTTGCCTAAATCAAGTTGACCCTTGAATACCTATGGACTTTCACATCTTTGCCAAAGAAATGCTTTTCTAGTTGCTTGGCATGAGAGCTGCAAAGGAAGAAGTACTTTCGTCTTGGATATTCTTGTTTTAAGTTTTCAAAGAGAGATTTATGGCCTTTTTTTTTTTTTTTTTTTTCCTCCTTGGGGTGGGAAGAAGGTAAAAATGCTACCATGCTACTAATAAGAAGGAGAAAGGTAGCCATATTGGAGCTGCGTCTGTCTGTCAAGTGCCTAAATCTTGGAGCATGTACATGCACAAAGGTGGCATGGCAGCTGGGAGCCTTGGCAGCCTCAGACCCTTCACTTTCACTTACATCTCCATCAGGACTCATGTTTTTATTATATAACCATTTCTTAGCCCTGTCTCTATGCTGGATGATTTTTACCCAAAACAAGGTGTCTAGATTAAAGAAATTCAGAAAGGAAAGAGGGAGAGGTTCTTTTTATATTCTATTCCAAGGTCCCCTATATCAAAGCTGTTTTTGTTTTAAATTAATATGTCTTTAATTTTAACTCTCTCCCTCCTCCTGATCAAGCCTTTTTCTAACATACTGTGCTTAGAGACTGTATAAGATAGGCTAAATAAATACACTTTAGAAAGAAAACTTTTTTCAGAAATCCCTTTTATAGGTGATTGACCTACTTACGAGACCCCCTGGAGACCTACATCCTGGGCTGGGTAGCATAGAGTAGTTTTGGCTTTAGCACTGGGGGCATTTGTGGTTGTGACTTTCTCAGGTATCCTCCAGAGACTTAGAGCCATGTAATCAACTGTTGAGCCCCAAATTTGGGCCATGCACTGTATGGGCCATGTGGGGGGGTCAGGGGTTGAGATGTGTGGACCTACAGACACCCCGCTGCAGTCATCTGCACCTGCAAGAGCTTTGTGGGGCACCCCTTGTTCTAAGGACTGTACTCCTCCCAAAATAATACGTGTCTGTTTCCTTGTGGACAAGGCCCAGGAAAGAAAAGGAACACCTGCGAATGCTACTGATTTATCTGTAAACCTGGGGACTCACTAAAATGTTGCTAGGTAGGCCTTCCCTTATTAATGTCAACATGCTCAACTTATGGTACATGCACAATCAATTATTTGTCTGTTGACTTCACCTTCCTAGGAAGCAGAACAGTGGTTTTCAGCTCTGGCTGCTGCCTCTTTGGGAATCATATTGGATTCTGTAGATTTGGCATTGGGCCATACATCTGTAGAGTTAAAGGCTCCCTGGGTGATTCTGATGTATGGCCACGGTTAAAAACCACTGAAATAGACTAGAGCATGCAGATCAAAGAGTTCAGGGAAAATACGCAATTACTCTGATTCATTCCGCAGGAACAGGTATAGGGGCTTCGCTTAGAGCCAGGGAGCGATTTCGAAAGCCCAGGGGGAATTGGCAGTCTGGTTGGCAATGAGAAGTTAAGCTATGAAGGATTTAGCTCTGGTAGGCTCCTTCTCCTAATTCCAATTTGACTTAAAATAGAGAGAGACTCTCAATTTACCCTGAAATAGTTGTGAATGAGGGTCTACTCTTTTCTGCTGCTAAAGAACAATATATGATGCTTTTAGAAAAGTCATTTCTCCACTCTTGCTTAGAAGGTACTGATCCAGTGTCGTGTGTTTTTCATATATTATTCCCAACCACCAGCCCCCTCCAGATAATAAATGTGACCAAATAAACTGAAATTTCCCCCTCCCCCTATTCTTGGAAATTTACAGCATCATTAGCATATCAAAGGCTGGAAGAGTCCTGCTGTTAATGAAACAAAAAAAACTTTTAAAACTTTTTTCTAAACTTTTAGAACAAAACTTTTTAAACCTTTTTTTTTTTTTAACTTTTAAAACAAAACAAACTTATTTGCATAGGAAGAGACTTTTTGCTTCTATACCTAAAACAGGGCGCTTTTCCCTTAACACCAGCTTTGGAGAGACTGGCCAAGTCATTTTTTGATTCAGTAATTTTCTTACAGTTAATTTCTGACAGATGAACCTCTTTAAAATCCCCTTTGAAGTTGGGCTGAATTAATGAATGGAAGGCTTGGCCAAGCAGTTTACTAATTCATAACTATATCCCTCTGCTTTCTTTGTGTTGCTAAGTACTATAATCTTTGACCTGAAAGGAAGAATACTGCTAACAAGTAAATATTTAAAAGGCCCCATGAAGTATAATGTGCAAGAGTTTGTGCCTGGGGAGCCCGTCTGCTGGATGAAAGAAATGACTCACTTTTCATCTCCTAAATAGGCTGTTGTTTTACAGGAGGTTGAAAGGAAGTATTTTAAGTGCTAAGAGTTAGATCTCTTCTTATTTTTAGATTTTGTTAGCCATTCGCTTCACTAATGTGAAGGTGGCATGGTAAGTCATGATTCCTAAGTGTGTTAGAACTCTGGATGAGTTAGCATGTGAACTGTGAACGAATGACCTCTGTGCTACCAAAGACTACTTGGAACAGTTCAAGGAAACGGAAACATGACTCACTGATGTGCTTGAAGAGTATCAAGGGGGGATGCACGAACTCCAGAGCTGGACCTGAAGTGTCCTAGAGCAAGCGGAGTCCAAATGGGGTGACACCAGGACTGGAGTCCTGACCCTGCCGCGGACCACCTTAGGGACAGCTGTCTTACTCCCTTCGGCCTAATGGGAGGTGTGAATTAGGTGTTGTGAATTAGGTGTTGTCAGTATCTCTTCCAGCTTCCAGATTAATGAGTCTTTGAATTCTACTGATTTTCTGGTTTGTGTGGAAGTGGGTGTGTGTTTTAATGACCTTCAGATGGGATTCATCAAGGCTCCATGAAATGAGTCTTTATTTTTGAGATTTGAAGTGAACTGCTAGGACAGAATTTGACTAGGGGAGTCTAACAGAGAGTGAGGAAGCAACTAACTTTGATTTATAAGGCTGTGGGTTCCTGGTTTTCTGTGGTTGTGGCATATAGAATGATGCATATGTGATCCTGTTGAAGAATGATTCACTACTGTTTACAAGCAAATGTTCTGCTCTATTAGGATTTCTTTTACAAAGCCCTAAAATAGTTCCTAGCTACCTTGTCTAATATATCTTACTATATTTTTTACAAAGTATTTAAATCACCCTTCTGAAATATATGCCACATATTTCTCCTTAAGTGACAAAACTGCCTATTTGATACTTTGCGATTTTTAACTCTTGCTGCAGAGTTACTGTAGTTATTATTGTATAAAAATAATCCTGTGTTCATTCAGTGATTTTCTTTCATGTAACCTAGATTGACAGGTACCTTGAAATGTCAGTGCTGCGCTTATTAGAAATTACCTATGTAGGGCAGCCCCGGTGGCACAGCAGTTTGGCGCCGCCTGCAGCCTGGGGTGTGATCCTGGAGACCTAGGATCGAGCCCCACATCGGGCTCCCTGCATGGAGCCTGCTTCTCCCTCTGTCTGTGTCTCTGCCTCTCTTTCTCTGTGTCTATGAATAAATAAATAAAATCTTAAAAAAAAAAGAAATTACTTATGTATTCTTTAAAAGTGATAACCTGGTTTATCTGGTATTACATTTGGGGAGCAAGTCGTGCCATTTTCTTGAGGGTTATGATTAATTCTCTTTAGTTTTATTTATGGCTATGAGAATACCTTAATTGTCATAGAATAATGTTGCAAGAAAAACTCCAAAATATTTCATATGGCAACTTTCAAAGTTAGATATTTCAAAATTTCTGTTCAGCTTAAGCCACAATGTACTATTTACTACACTTCCAAGAAGTGTTTCCTTCTTGAAAAACTTTTATCAGTAGCCCTTTACCTATTCTTTTCTTCTGACTGTATCCTGCAAATTCTCATGTTCAAACAGTTACGTCTGACAGTAATGGTTTCCGGCTACTACAGCGCCATGTGCCTGACTCATACCACCCACTAGGTGGTGATATTGCTATTCTTGTTTTTTGTTTCCCCTAGGTGGTGGTGTTGCTATTGTTTTTTGGTCTTTCTATGGGGTTCAGAGAGGCTTGCTCAAGACCAATTTGTCAATAAATGTGTTGAAATCAAGATTGGAATGCAGCTTTGCCTGAATCAGATATTTGTGCTTTTTGCTTGTCTGTTGTACCAGCATGATTTGGGGAGGGAAGAGGAGGAGAAGGAAAGGGATTAAGCCTTCTTTCTGACATTGTCTATTAAGTAAATTTTTACTGCACATTCACAGACTTAACATTGTGGTCAAGGAATTGCTCCTTGTTGGTGGATAGGAGAAAGGGTAACGGGGTACCGAGGCACACTAAGGAATCCTTTGTGGCCAGCTTTGTGGTGCCATGCGAGTTTTCAGGATGGAGCAAATAAACAGTAGACACTTGGAAGGTAAGAAGTGATACTACAGAGGAAGGGGCACTGAGACGAGTCTAGAAGGGCAAGTTGGACCCTATTGTGGGACCTAAATCAAAGGCCTGGAAGCTTGGGTTTGATTAGCAATGGTGGCTCCTGAGCAGAGTTTGACAGGATCAAGGCTGTGGTTTGAAGTGGATGTGGCCATGTGTGTTGGCCAGCATGAAGCACAGAGACTGGACCAAGCGGAGGCTAAGCACTGCTGGAGCTTTTCTTAGGGGAAGAACGGAGATACACAGAGGGACATCTTGACTGTTCTAGTTTTGTGCAGACTCGGTTTTGTTCAGAGGGAGGTAATCTTTGCCTTGGGTACAAAGGTGGAAGTCAGGCTTAGAAGAAAACCTAGTGGTTTGGGACAACCAAGGGGACGTAAAAGATGAGAGTGGAACTGCTGTAGGAAAACAGGGCCTGCTGGGGGTGGTGGAGGTGGGCTGTCAAACCCGTGGTGAGGCGATTCTCTCCATTTATGAACTGGTTGGAGACAGACAGGATTAGAGGAGGTGCCAGGTTGCACCAGTGAGGAAAAGGGAGTGCAGGGGGAGTGGAGTCCTGACTTCAAGCTCCAGGCAGAACTTATGACGAGCAGCAGAATGACTAGGGTGAAGTATTTTGTCATTTGAAGTAGTGAGAATCAGATGGAAAGGAACACATCATCTAGAAAAAAAGATTGAAAATGCAAAGTAGGCAGCAAAATCATGTGGTAGACAGCAATCAGAAGGCAGAGATGAAGCAGGAGGGGGGAGATGGCATACCTGAGGTATTGAGGTCACCCAGAGGGACAGGGAAGGAGTGAGCAGAGTAGTCCCCTGCTGAGTGGAGGGCCTGCCTGACAGCCACATGGCCCCTGTCTAACCTGTGCCTAGCAGTGGGAGGTTACGTGGTCCTGCCCCCCATTTGTTGCTTCTCTGACCAACTTGGGAAGTGATTACTCACCCGTGGACAGGTTATGACACTAACCACACATGTTGTCACCTGACATTTAACCAAGTTGTGGAATGCCTGTCCACAGGTGGGGAACGGCAGTAAAGCATCCGACAGGCCCTCCAGGTGATCCCCTGGCCCTTTCTCCAGAGATTTTGTGTATCTGGAGTGGTTCCCCGGGGTCTGTATTGTGATAAGCACCCCCAGGCCATGCTGATCATCAGGCAGGTTTGAAAAACACTGATTTGGGCTCCTGGGTATGCTCCAGGCTGGACACTGGCCTCTCATACTTTTAAAGTTCCTCACCAGTGGTGGCATTGTAAGGACTGAATTTTATCCTGTAGGTAATTGAGGTGAACGGATACTTGACTGTTTTTATTCCTTTGCTGGCTCCCAACCTAGTCTTTGCCTGTTTGAAGACAAATCCTGCTTCCCTGGAAATCCACCCAACCCTCTACAGCCGGGGGCTTTATTGAAGATGGGCTGTTCTGTTCTGCCACCTGCTGGTCAACTGCTGGCAAACCACGCAGAGTTTGGAGAATGGCCCCCGGATGTAAGGCAGCATTGCCAACGTGATTTTCAATGGACCGGAGATGAGGCAAAAAGTCTTCTAATAGAGCCATCTGTTCTAATTTAAACCTTACACTTAATGTTGCAAATCTGACACAATTAATTTCCTCTTCTCCAGAGCTTTTTCCAGCCCAGGTGTTAAAATGTTAACAACAACATGTTTTGAGATTAGTTTGCTGTGTTAATCTCAGAAAGAATGTTTTTTATATGCTGCATGTCTCTTTGATGGGCAGATGATTCTGGTGATTCAAGGCAGTGGTGAAGAGAGAGAGGATTCATACTCCGGTGTGTTGGAGAAGCTTGTTCTCCAAAAATTGCTTCACGTCCTAGGATCAGTTGGTTTTCAGTGTATCGCTGCAGTGTACCACCATCATCCTCATTTAAACTGTGCCTGGCTCTGGGTCCAGCTTTGCCAGGGACCTGCACCTGACATTTTCTAAATTTTATGGAGAACCTATTGGGCTTAGGGCCACACAGTGTAAACCACTCAGATGTAATTCCTGTGGCCATGGAGTTAGCATCGCAGCATGGCGGACAACCTCTCGTTCTTTGTTGCCTTATCTGCAAAATGGAAAAGTGACAGGATAATCTCAAAGATCTCCTTTGGTCCCAAGCTTCTGTACTTTAAATAGCACGAAGTGTAGTACTTAGTTTTCCTAGTGACTATGGAAAGCCGTGTCTGCTCTTGGTCCTTTGGTTGGGTGCCAGGCTTTCATATTCTGGGTGCCATTGACATCAACATGTGGTCAGGATATTTCCGAAGAGGCTAATTTCATGCTTTGTGTTCAATGACCTTTGAAACACTTTTTAAAATTCAGATTGGGAAAATGGCAGTCTTCTTCATTCTTTTAAATATTATTGATCGAAACAGAACTAGCTTTGATTTTAGTTCTATCTAGAAACAAGATACAGACTTTCTTAAAAATTAATTGGAGGTGGGGGCATACCTTACGTAAAGCATGAAGCTTTTTAAAAACATATGTACCAAACAGAACACCCAAAAGCCTATCTACACATGACCTATTAAATAAGAATCTCAAAACAAATGCTTCTGGGGTGCCTGGGGTGGCTCAGTTGGTTAAGTGTCTGCCTTTGGCTTGGACCATGATCTCAGGGTGATCGAGTCCTGAGTTAGGCTCCCTGCTCAATGGGGAGTCAGCCTCTCCCTCTCCCTCTTGTCCTTCCTCCCTGCTCATGTTCTCTCTCTCTCTCCCTTAGATAAGTAAAATCTTAAAAAGAGAGAGAGAGAGAGAGAGATGCTTTTGATGTGCAGCCATGGTTGAGAAAAAAGACACTACTACAGTTTCAGTTGGGGCTGACTTATTTTGTGTTTCTTTGAGCAGTACTGGGGCATGAAATATCTGGGGGCTTATAGTGCACTGTGCCAGGCCCTGGACCCTGAGCCCCCATAAATACTTAGGGATTATCCCATCTGTCCACACCCCTCTTTCCCACCTTATTAGGCTGCTGGCAAAACATTTATTCGACTACCAATTTCTTTAGTTATATTTTAGTATGAGGCTGTCCCCTAGTTAGATAAATTAGATTTTGATTTTGATCTTTCCTCAGACTTCATTTGTAATCTCATTCTATAGAGGGCATACTTACGCATTCATTCTTAAATGATTAAATTAGGTGATTCTTAAGTGATGTCACTTTCCTAAGTGATGTCATTTGACCTGATCTCAAATACAGGCTATAGTCTGCTATAATTTCCTATGTGAGAGTAAGTAGTATTGAACTATGTGATAGATTAAAAGTTATTTGAGACCTTGGGGTTTTGTTTTTTCTTATTTGAAACGTAACTTACTTTTAGCTAAGCATTTTCCTGTCAACTATAACCAATAATGTGTATTTTATGGGACTGTACAGTTAACTGGTATTTTTCTTCTGTGTTCATGTTTTATCCCGAGAAAAATTATCAGCAAAGGTACCATTAAAAATGCCTAGAATACATTTTGAGAGAGAGAGTGTGGGTGAGTGGTGGTTTGACAAAATTTAGCATTTTCTATTTCTTTCTTTGTTTTTTAGTTATTGAAAAATCAGTGTCATATTATGAGGTTAGTAGCTATACTGTGCTATTTTCATAATTCCTTTTATGTTGTGAGATTTCACACTTTCTTTGAGCCATTCATTGCCTCCTATCATTTTAGGGAGTGCAATGTGCCTGATGATACAAGTGCAGGGACTTGAAAATTTTGTTGTTGGAGGTGAGATGAGGCCACTCAGTCCTTTCCTCTCTGAGGGGAGTCTGGCCCTCCATTCCAGCTCCCAGTGCCCTTACTACAGGTGCCAGGCACAGTTTAAATCACCTGCTTTCGGCCTTACCTGTCACCTTGCTTGTCCACCAGCCATGTCTGCTTCAAGATCTGTAGGGTCAATGGCTACCTCTTTGTTGCTGCTGCTGCTGCAAATAACTTACTGATTCCTCAGTGCTCATGAGGTCAGCATTTTCTCACTTAGTTTTCAGAACAGCCTGAAGAGAGTCCATCTCCAGCATGCAGGGATTTGAGCATAGGAAGGAGAGCTGAGGGCATTCCCCGGGGGTGCCTTTTGAGGCAGCATTGCCCTGGCTCTGCCATGTCTGACGGGGTTGATGGAGGTGCTGGGTGGGGGGTTGGGGAGGGCGGTTGAGAGGAGACTCCCTGTAAGGCTTTCATTTGTGCTTCCTGATCTCTGTCAACCTGCCCTAGGCTGGTCAGTGGAAAGGCTCTAGTGTTTATTTTGTAGAAGGACTTCATCCTTCTTTGAAGTTCTCTTTGATGGTCTCTCTCCAAGTAGTGTATTCTCAAAACAAAGGTTCTCTTGACTTAACGATCCATATTTGACCCAGGGGAACAAGTGTTTCCGACCAAAAATTTCTGAATGTCTTAAGTGTTCTTTAGGTCTTTTGTTTTCTAAATTTCTCCTTATCAAGATGAGTTTATTACCTGAAGACTCTGACAAATGTGATTGGACGGGAACAGCTGTCATTATCAAATTGGAACCTTTTACTTGGAGACTTTGATGATGTCGGAGAGTTGGCAGTGTCTGTGACTGTAAAACTTGTCAAGCTAAAGAGAATAACATACAGAGATAAAGCCGTCTTTATATCCTGCCTGTTGTGTTTTCATGAGTTCCAGAAAGGTTAAATTTGTTAGGCTTTTTAAGAAAACATTCTTAGGCAATGAGTGAAATTTTAATAGGCACTGTATATGCGAGAAACACAGAAAGGCCATGCCCTTGAGCAAATTTGCACATCAAGTACAGAAACTTAGAGATCAATTTTTAGATATATCCTGCTGTGAAATGTTCCTTTAATTACCTGAACAAGGTTGTAGGAAAAGGATCAGGTAAATTGGTTTGTAAGAGATACCACCACAGTTCCTTTAGTAGCAGAGCGAGTGAAAAAGTTTTTAATAGTAACTATTTTATAAAAATAATTGTGAAAATGATTTAGGCAGTATAATATCATTTATGAAACCTAGACAAAGCAGTATTATGTCATATTGATGACAACACTGGTATTCAGAAAAAGTGTGAAAAATATGTTCGGGAATGGTACAAACCAAATTTAGAATAATGGCTATACCAGGAGACTAGGGACAGGACGGAAATTTATCTGACATTTTATTTTTTAAAAGCTGAAGCAGAAATAGATAAAAATGCTATCTATTAAATCTGGGCTGACTTCTTTCCTTTTCTCTATGTTTAAAATAACTGAATGAAAATAAAACATTAGATGATTAAAAATTTTACAATGTAGGAGCTCCTGGCTGGCTCAGTCAGTGGAACCTGTGACTCGATCTAGGAGATGTGAGTTTGAACCCCATGTTGGGTGTAGAGATTGCTTTAAAAAATAGAATCTTGAAAAGAAAATTACAGTATATGTTTAGCATACATATTCTGGAAAAATAGAAAATCCATAATAAAAAATTAAAACAGCCATTATACTGTATTCTGCTTGTAATATCCACTGATAGATAATATTTTCAGTCTATCATCCTAGTTTATGTTGTATGCATTTGCTATATTTTTTTGTTTTTGTTTTTGTTTTTATGATAGTCACACAGAGAGAGAGAGAGAGAGAGAGAGAGGCAAAGACATAGGCAGAGGGAGAAGCAGGCTCCATGCACCGGGAGCCCGATGTGGGATTCGATCCCGGGTCTCCAGGATCGCGCCCTGGGCCAAAGGCAGGCGCTAAACTGCTGCGCCACCCAGGGATCCCCATTTGCTATTATATCTATGATATTTGTACATCTCCAGTGAAATTATGAGTAGAGATTTGAACTCTGCATATTCACTTGATATTTTAGTGTAATTTAGGTGTTGAATTTAGGGGTTGAAACTAGTGATTTTCAAATTATAATATGCAGGAACCTCATCTTGGAAGCCTGTTTTTAACTGTGGATTCTCAGGTTCTCTCCAGAGATGTGTACCAAATAGACTCCAGGAATGTACATTTTTAACAAGCCCTCCTGGTCTGCTCACCCCTACTCCCCAATCCACAGTGATTCTGATACAGGTATCCTAAGGAACACAGTTTGGGAAACATTTGTGTTAACTGTCTGTGCTTGGGAAGTCCACACAACTCTGAACATCATTTGTACTTCTTTTTCTTTTTTAAATTTATTTTTAAAAAATATTTTATTTATTCACGTGAGACACACAGAGAAAGGCAGAAACATAGACAGAGGGAGAAGCAGGCTCCTCACAGGGAGCCTAACGCTGGACTTGATCCCTGGACTTGGGATCACGCCCTGAGCTGAAGGCAGACACTCAACTGCTGAGCCACCCAGGTGTTCCTCTACTCGTTTTTTTTTTTTTTTTTTTTAATAATAAATTTATTTTTTATTGGTGTTCAATTTGCCAACATACAGAATAACACCCAGTGCTCAAGTGCCCCCCTCAGTACCCGTCACCCATTCACCCCACCCCCCGTCCTCCTCCCCTTCCACCACCCCTAGTTCATTTCCTAGAGTTAGGAGTCTTTATGTTCTGTCTCCCTTTCTGATATTTCCTACCCATTTCTTCTCCCTTCCCTTCTATTCCCTTTCACTATTATTTATATTCCCCAAATGAATGAGAACATATAATGTTTGTCCTTTTCCGATTGACTTACTTCACTCAGCATAATACCCTCCAGTTCCATCCACATTGAAGCAAGTGGTGGGTATTTGTCATTTCTAATGGCTGAGTAATATTCCATTGTATACATAAACCACATCTTCTTTATCCATTCATCTTTCGATGGACACCGAGGCTCCTTCCACAGTTTGGCTATTGTGAACATTGCTGCTAGAAACATCAGGGTGCAGGTGTCCCGGCATTTCATTGCATCTGTATCTTTGGGGTAAATCCCCAACAGTGCAATTTCTGGGTCGTAGGGTCTATTTTTTAACTCTTTGAGGAACCTCCACACAGTTTTCCAGAGTGGCTGCACCATTTCACATTCCCACCAACAGTGCAAGAGGGTTCCCCTTTCTCCACATCCTCTCCAACATTTGTGGTTTCCTGCCTTGTTAATTTTCCCCATTCTCACTGGTGTAAGGTGGTATCATTGTGGTTTTGATTTGTATTTCCCTGATGGCAAGTGATGCAGAGCATTTTCTCATGTGCGTGTTGGCCATGTCTATGTCTTCCTCTGTGAGATTTCTGTTCATGTCTTTTGCCCATTTCATGATTGGATTGTTTGTTTCTTTGCTGTTGAGTTTAAGAAGTTCTTTATAGATCTTGGAAACTAGCCCTTTATCTGATATGTCATTTGCAAATATCTTCTCCCATTCTGTAGGTTGTCTTTGAGTTTTGTTGACTGTATCCTTTGCTGTGCAAAAGCTTCTTATCTTGATGAAGTCCCAATAGTTCATTTTTGCTTTTGTTTCTTTTGCCTTCGTGGATGTATCTTGCAAGAAGTTACTGTGGCCGAGTTCAAAAAGGGTGTTGCCTGTGTTCTCCTCTAGGATCTTGATGGAATCTTGTCTCACATTTAGATCTTTCATCCATTTTGAGTTTATCTTTGTATATGGTGAAAGAGAGTGGTCTAGTTTCATTCTTCTGCATGTGGATGTCCTAACCAAAGAGGTAAAGGATCTATACCCTAAAAACTATAGAACACTTCTGAAAGAAATTGAGGAAGACACAAAGAGATGGAAAAATATTCCATGCTCATGGATTGGCAGAATTAATATTGTGAAAATGTCGATGTTACCCAGGGCAATTTACACGTTTAATGCAATCCCTATCAAAATACCATGGACTTTCTTCAGAGAGTTAGGACAAATTATTTTAAGATTTGTGTGGAATCAGAAAAGACCCCGAATAGCCAGGGGAATTTTAAAAAAGAAAACCATATCTGGGGGCATCACAATGCCAGATTTCAGGTTGTACTACAAAGCTGTGGTAATCAAGACAGTGTGGTACTGGCACAAAAACAGACACATAGATCAGTGGAACAGAATAGAGAATCCAGAAGTGGACCCTCAACTTTATGGTCAACTAATATTCGATAAAGGAGGAAAGACTATCCACTGGAAGACAGGCTCTTCAATAAATGGTGCTGGGAAAATTCTACTTCTTTTTCTAATCCAGGGTCAGCAAACGATATTCTGTGAACCAAGTACAGGCCACCACCTATTTTTGTAAATAAAGTTTTATTGAAACCCAGCCACCCTGATATGTTTACTATTGTTGGGCTTTTTTTTTTTTTTTTTTTTTCCCCACAATGGTAGGTCGAATAGTTGCAACAGAGACTATAGAACTGGCAAAGGCTAAAATGTTTACTGTCTGGCTCTTTACAAAAAAGTTTGTTAGCCCCTGTGTGTAATCTAGCATTTTGTGTGGGAGAATATCAAAGAAAGTCCAGTAAAGAAACTGAAGTACTTTTAACAGGAGAAAGTTGAAAATGGTGATGAAAGACATATAATTGACCAGTTTAATTTAACAAGCATCGGTTTAATCCTTACCATATTCCAGGTACTGTGCACATTATGACAAAAGGCCGGTTCATAACAAGATTTATAGTTATTAGTCACTCAGGTGTGATAGGTAAGTGCAGCATCTCTCTTTATGGGGTGCTTTGGAAACACTTGGCAGGGCACCTAAAAATCTAATTCTTGCAATGATGTCCTAGGAGTTTTTAACTCTCAGTAACTTGCCCAGCTGGTGCCCCCTGGTAAATGAGATGCAGAAACATCTATTCTCCACCCTCCCCTCTGACTTGCTTGGGTGAACGGAGTGTATCGCTGTGCCCCAAGCCCCAAGCATGTTTGGTTTGCTTTCGCCAATGGAATGGCCAGCTTTGATATAGATGAAGCTGGTGGTTGAGTTTCACTCTTTGGTGCCATTGCCATGAGAAAGATAACCTTGGACTGGCCTGCTATTCCTAGGATGGGGAGGAGAGGCACCTACAGGCTATCCCTAAGGTGACCAGTCATTCTTGTATGCTTGGGACTGCCCCAATTTTTTTTTTTTATTTTTTTTTTATTTATGATAGTCACAGAGAGAGAGAGAGAGAGAGAGAGAGGCAGAAACATAAGGACTGCCCCAATTTTAAACCAAGTTCCATATCCTGGGAAATTCCTCAATTTTGAGCATACTGGGATATCTGCCTTGGAGCAGAGCCACCCCCAGCTGAGTCTAGCCTACACTAGCCGACCTCCAGACAACCCACAGACTAATGAGAGAAATCATAAATGATTGTTGTTTTAAGCCACTGAGTTTTGGAGTGGTTTGTTATGCAGCAGTAGTTTAGCAATGTAGTGCCCAATAAAATGTTTGCTTATTTGAGCTGAGATGGCTCCTGGTCGTAGTTGTGAAGAGTGTGGAAAAGTTAAGCAAGTGGAGAAGATGAGAAGTATTAATCCTGCAGTAAGTGCCAGGGGCTTGGAGTATGGTATGAGTTGGCATGTGGAGGACAGCTTTGAAGGTGGCACAGCTGAAAGTGGGGCAGCCCATTTCCCAGGGCATTGCAGGAGGCCAGGTGAGAGACCTGAAGGCTGTGGAAGGCTAAGATTTGGTTGTCAGGTAGATGCTTCTTCATTTTTTTTTAAAGATAGATTTATTTATTATTTGAGAGAGAGTGTATATCAACGGGGGGAAGAGCAAAGGGAGAAGGAGGGAAGCAGACTCTCCATTGAGCATGGAGCCCATCCCAGGACCCTGAGATCATGACCTGAGCTAAAACCAAGAGGCAGAGGCTTACCTGACTGAGCCACCCACATACTCCATCAAGCAGATGTTTCTTTAGATCTCAGCTCTGCTGCCTAATAACTTGGGGACCTTAGGCCAGGTTGCTTTATCACCTTTATCCTCAGTGTCTGCAGATATAAAATATGTGTAATAATACATATTTCCCAGGGTTTTTGTTAGAGGGGAAAAATGTTACAGGAAAGGGTGTGTTGTTTTCATTCTGACTCCACACTTCCAAGATGGCCACAAAACAGCTTGGCTGCCTGAGAGTTATCTCTGCTCTGTGGTTTCAGAACTTTTCAGTTTTATTTCTCTCACTTTTTTTTTTTTTTTTAAGGTTTAAATTTGTCATTCATTTTCAGTCAGTTATACCCCAGGAGAAAGGGAATTATTTGAGGAGAAAAGGAGTACTTTGAAGATTACTGATTGGATTCATCTACATATTCTCAATAATTTAAAAATTGCTCTTCAAATTAATGCCACTTTGGCAAAAAAATTAAAAATAAAAAAGCACTTTTCATCATATCCCAATCTATTTCATACAAAACTAAAAATATTTTCCTGTATGGGAGCAAGGTTTATATGGGAAACCTTCCTCTTAGTTTCGCTGTGCACCTAAAACTGCTCTTTAAAAAAAGGTCTACTACAAAAAAAAAAAAAAAAAAAAGAGGAAGAACTGAAAATAATTTCCAAATTTAAAAAAGTATATATTTTTTTCCCAAACAGTCGAATCAGGCATTATTGGCTTAACAATGAATTTTTAAAAAGTAGAACCTTGAAACTTCCAGTTTTTTTATTTTTCCTTATTATGAAAGCAAGGCATGCTTATCTGACAAAGACTGAAAGATTCAGAAAGTTTGGGCGTTAAGGTCACACTGTGTTGCCAAGCCAGTGCAAACTACTCAGAAGTGTATTTATACTTCCAGACCCTTATTCTTTTTTTTTCTGTCAGGCATTTCTAAAAGTTGGCAGTTGTTGACAGGTTGGTCAGCTTCCATCAATTCTTATAAAATGAACAGAAATGCTTAGAGACGTCACTGATTACGGAATCTCCTTTGGTGTCCCCCTGAACCTGTTTCTTAAAACAGGCTATTATAAAAAAAGACATTGGCTTAAAACAATGCAAATGTATTCTCTTACAGTTCTGGAGGTCAAAAGTCTGATACTAAAAAACTGATGTCTAAAAAAAACAAAATAAACAAACAAACAAAACCAAACAAAAAAACCCCTGATGTCTAGGGGGAATTGCCATAATCCTAATATATATTTGCATTTATGTCTCTTTCCTTGTTTGGCCACATGTTTGAATTTGGGTACACGGTACATATACCAAAGTATGATATTTATGTACTTTATGCCTAATTTTGTTTTCTTACATTGTTAGAGGTAAGATTCTTTTGGTTCAGTGGAATCACTGCGACTATTAGCAATGTCTAACACATGTTTACCATGGCATGGTAATGTAATAAAGGGTAGTCAAATTATTAAAATGCCCATTGAAAAACCAGATATATAAGGCCTTAGTGAATATGGCTTTACAAAACACCCTTTGGAAGGTGACTTAAAGGTTGATTGAAAATTTTTCTGTCTTAAATGGGTACCAGGAAGAAATATATAAAAAATGTTTCCACCACCACAGAGCAATTAAATTCACACAGCAGAACACAGGAGGTCCCAGCCTGTCTGTGTAGATTCTGAGATAGGACGTGGGCTGTGTTTCTGTATTTGGCTCATTGTTGACTGCCACAGGTTCTTTTTTTTTTTTTTTTTTGACTGCCACAGGTTCTGAGCCCAGATCATTGGATTCTGGAGTTTTGGATGGAAGCAGTGCAGATGTCCTAAGAGTAAGAAAAGCATAGAGCCTCACAGTTAATGACCCTCTTTCTTCTCAAAGTAAAGCAATCTAACTCTACGACTAACAGAATTTTAATACTATTCTTTAATTCAGATTACATATATTTTTGGTCAGCTTACAAATTTTACTTTCGCCTTTTGGAATTTAGTGATAAAGGAATGATTGCCATAAAGGTCTAACTGTTGGCTTGTCCTGAAACTTAAGATCAAAAGAAAAAGGTACGTGGAAATGGATAGATGGTTCTATATTGTTCATTGTTTTGACCAACATTTAGTACTACTGGCTGTGTATAGGTTTGTAAGAGATAACAGAGATTAAAAGATGAGATCCCTGCCCCTCAGGGCACGTACCTCTTTCTTTTATTTAGAATTTTATTTCAGTTTCAGAGTCAGTTCATCCTTGGTCTCATATGAGAAGAGTCTCAAAGTCAGTGCTCATTTTAGGGGACCTTCTCCTCCGAACCCCTTGGGTGGGGACATTTTCTTGGTGAGGGCCGGGAAAGTGTTCCTTTCTTGGTAATCAACTGCTAAGCAAGCCTCCGCCACTCCATGGCATCCGAGCGCCGGTGATGGCTTCTGTGCCAGGCACAGCCTTCATCCCCTCGCCACGCGCCCCGCCCCAGGGGGCTGAGAGCAGTCGCGTGCTGCCGTATTGCTCCCAGATCCGGTGACCCCATGGGAGCCGCGTGGCGAAGGCTTCCAGTGTCAGATCGCTTCAGGAGTCCCCTTCGGATCTGCAGACGTTGAAAGGTGGGATTGAGGCTGGTGCTGATATATAATTACAAATGTTCACGTTTAAGCTTTCTATTTGAGGGGAGCGACGCATTCATTTCACGGACAGGAACAAACTCTGTCTTTTAAAGCTCGAGCGTAATAAAAAGGCAGTGCTTTTTCTCTCTTTCAAATACTGAAGCAGTGGTAGGTGAGGGAACCCTGTCTCTGAGTAGGGAATTGGCAGGGTTTTGTCTTCCATGACTTCCTCCTTGAGTAAATCAGTTTCATTCCTTAGGGGTTGGGAGGTGGATGACAAGGTGGATTTAGTGTACTGTGGGAGTTGGCTCGCGGTGGCCCTGGGGGTCATATGCTGTTGGTTTTTTGTTTTGTTTTGTTTTCTCGTTATAAATGTCTGGCTCGGGATCCCTGGGTGGTGCAGCGGTTTGGCGCCTGCCTTTGGCCCAGGGCGTGATCCTGGAGTCCTGGGATCGAATCCCACGTCGGGCTCCCGGTGCATGGAGCCTGCTTCTCCCTCTGCCTGTCTCTGCCTCTCTCTCTCTCTCTCTCTCTCTCTCTGTGTGTGTGTGACTATCATGAATAAATAAATAAAAAATCTTAAAAAAAAAGTAAGTAAATAAATGTCTGGCTCAAATTGTTTACTTCGAGATGTTGAGATAAGCTTTCATTATTAGCGTGTGCAAATTGCCTCATAGAAAGTTTGCATTTAAATCTACTCCTAAATTATTTATAAGAGCTGACAGTTGGAAAACCTACTGTACCCTGTCCTAGACGCCAAAGGTCCCCGTAGGTTGTCTGAGTGATTCATGTGGTAATCTGATAGGGTGCACACTTCACTGCTCCTACCCGGTCAGGGCTGCTTTAGAACATGACACGGTTTAGAGCGACTCTTCTCACTGCTGTGTCACCTTTGTCTCTGTTGGTGGCTTTCCATGTTTGCACCCCACTGCCAGCCAAACCAGCCAACCTCACCAGCTCCACCACTGCACACTGTTCTCTACTCATTTCTAATTTCAAGGTTCTGCCTCTCTCGTTCCTCCTTCCAGGCTGGAAGGGTGGGGTCAGGGCAGGAAAGGTACACATGGCAACCGAAAAGTCACAGTGCTCATTGTGGCCTTTGAGGCCAAAAAACTGATGGCATTTGAAATTACTTCCTACTCTTGGCTGGTATTTTACACAGATGGCAAATGGGGCAATTACACGCCTGGGTGGGTTGAGGGGTCTGTCTAATCCTGTGTCTTGTCACTTTGAACAATTTTTACTGAATCAAAGACTTCCATTTGAGTGAAACTCCTTTTTAAGGATGTCAGCATATATTAAAACAGGAAATATTATGTCTTTTGGCAAGGACTTTCCAAACGTATTCAATCTATCCATTTGACTCTGGGGTAGAAACATAAATAAATCTTTCTGAATTAATGGATATTTGACTTAGGAGTTCCCAAAGAAGATGATGATCCCAGAACTTCCTTTAGTAATATATTCCGGCGCCTCCCAGTTTTTTTGCTTTTTAAAAATATTTTATTTATTTATTCATGAGAGACACTCATGCCTTCAGAGAGGCAGAGACATAGGCGGCAGAGGGAGAAGCAGACTCCCTGTGAGGAGCCTAATGTAGGACTCAATCTCAGGACCCTGGGATCATGACCCAAGCCAAAGGTAGATGCTCAACCACTGAGCCACCCAGGGGTCCCCTGCCTCCTAGTTTTTATAGTTAACATTTCTTTAATGTCTGACTTGAATTGTTCCTGAAATAATACAATTTTTTGTCCTTTTGTCATTAGTGATGAGTCAATTTCTCACTACCCTTAAACGTTAAGAACTTAATACAAAAGAGGCAATAAGTGAGTCATAAACCTGGTGTAGATCCACCTGGGGGCTGTTATCCAGAGACTGCCCCTCCAGCCATTTCAACCATTAGACACCCACCTCACCAGGCAAAGGGTGAGGGTGCTGGCCAGGAGGCAGCTGTGGCAAAGCCCTTGTATAAAGCTATGTCTTTTGTTCTATGGGTGCTTATCAACTCCCAGTAAACGTACAATTGAAGCAAGATTATTTATCTGATTCTTCTATGCCTGACATCCAGCAGGGGCGAGGTGGTAGGCAGGGAGCAGTTATTGGCACATATAATGACAACAGAAGTTTCAGTTTGACAGCCTGACAGTGAGAGAGGAGACCAAAAAAAACAAAAAAAAACAAAAAAACAAAAACAAAAAAACCCACACACACACGGTAAGGGATGCAGACAAAAATCTGTGCAGCAGGTCTGGTTCAAAAGTCTGATAAGAGTGTATTCTGTTGTAGATTTTCATGGGGAAAAATGTTGAATTAAGATGTTTTATTACACCAACAATTACATTTCAAGAAACAGGCTTTCTCCAAAAGGGATTTTTCCATGGCAGGTTTACTGTAAAGATTACTGTAAAGATTCGCAATTTTATACACGAAGTGCCCTGCACAAAGTAATTCTAACCCTGTTGCTGGGAGTGGTAGATTTATATGGCTCTGGGATCTGGATGATTAAGGTATATGTTTCATAGTTGCTAAATAAATATAGTTTGAATTAATGTAATAGCTTTTCAAGCAGCCCACTTATGATTTTCTAAGCTAATTGGAGTGCATACCTAGCATGGATACTGAAAATCTCAATGTTTCCTCCAAAGCTAATTTAAACCATTATGTTCTTCTATCTTGGCCATAGAGGAATTCTGATTCAGTGGTACAGGTAGTTAATTTATTTGATCTTCTTTTACATAAATGAAGATTTTCCTCATCAAGGGCCCATATCACAGAAGTGTGGAATAGCTAGTCAATAGAGAATTTGTTTTTGTGCAGACATATCCATAGGTCTCATGAATAATGGGAAATATATTAAGTTGGAAGTCCAGCATAAGTGTGTAACTCACTTTGAAGGAGAGTTGTGAGTCTAGTCCCTGAATGGACCAGTTAGCCTGCTTGGCTGCTTGGCAGCGGATGTTCCTCCAGGCCCTGTCATGGGCTTGCTGTTGGGTGTGTGTAAGGATAGAAGGTACTGGACAAAAACACACTGCTTACCACTGACACCAATCCATCTATGCTATTGTGTATACAGGTGTACACACTCCAAGGTGTGGTGGACTGGAAAAGCATTCAACAGGACTTCCTGAATATAAAGAACAGCTTTATTTCAGAGCTTAGGTATTTCTAAATTAAAAATATAGCTGTAGGATGTAGACACCAGAGAGGGAACCAACGGTATTCTTTTTTGGGGAGGTCCATGGATCCTCAGAGAATGCATGTGCGGATGTCAGGGGTTACCATGAGCCTCTGAAATGGAAGGCAGCATTCAGGATGTTTTTATATTTTCTGGCACCATGTTCTTTGTTTTTTAACTTTTTACTTTATATTTTGAGATTATCAAAAGTGTCTTTGACTCAGAAAGAAAATCTGAAAAAAAAAAAAAAGGATATTTGGTGTTAGAACTTTTACAGGCACTGGTGCTTTGCATCATTATATGATTTTCGCCTTTATGGAAATGAACAAAGTAGAGGTATCATTCCAATTTAGTAGCTCGGAGTGCTTGGTGAGGTACTGCCCCAGTAAGTGGCAAAACTTTGAATCTAGTGGTGTCTGCCATGACCTGGTCCCATTACTGACTTCTCTATGTGATATTGGGTATGTCATATGCCTTCTCTGGGCCTGGATTTCTTCACCTGTGAATTGAGGGGTTTATACTACGTGAGCTCGTGAGGATCCTTAGCTTTAAGCTGAGCCCATATCTGTTTTCCCTAGACTACTTTAGCTTTGCCCTTAGTCTACAGGACCTGTTCTGTGTCATGGTTTCTGTGGTAACGTGAGCTTCCATCCAGGGAACATTTCTCAGCAGCTCTGTGTTTTTCTTCTACTAATGTGTCTGTCTTCATAAGCTTTTAGAGCCTTTTTCTTAAAATCTCAGTGAATTGTGGTAGATGTATGATACAAAATCCCTCTTCTATAGTTTTTAATCAAAGTTTATTTTTTGTTACACCGTGTTAGTCTTAATGTTTGCTAAGTGCTGAGTACAGTGAGATGGACCCAGTTCTCTGCTTGTTGCTTATTAGCCTTACTCTGAATAACACTTTGGGGAGGGAATGCCTGACTCAAGTCTCTGTGGTGGAAAGTTATGGGGACTTCTAACGCCCGCAGGATCGTGGAATTATGTTGGCCTTGGGGGAAATGCAGCACCCAGTACATTCCAACATATGGCTCTAGATGTTTTGCATGTCATGATTAATGGTTTTATGAGTCTCGACGCTGGAGCCTGCAGCTAACATAGCTCTCAGATGATGGCTCTCCATGATAGGATGGTCTTTCAAAGCTGGAGAGGAATGATCCATAGGGACTGCCAGTGGGGGAGGCAGTAGGTCCTCCGCCCCACCCCACACTCTGGCTGCTGGTGGAAGCAGCAGGTGCAAGACTGGCTGCATTTCACCTTTGTGGAGAGCCAGGAGTGAAGGAATAGCTGAGTCAGTTGAATTCTCTTCGGAAATACATTTTCTTAGATGACATCCCTCCATCAGTCAAGGAATGCTTGATGTCTATAAAACCATATGCTCTCTTAAACTCCCTTCTCAAAATCCTGCCTTCAGAAATGTGGTCTGATGATTAATAATCAAGTTCTTTCTTTCTTTCTTTTTCTTTCTTTCTTTCTTTTCTTTCTTCTTTCTTTCTTTCTTTCTTTCTTTCTTTCTTTCTTTCTTTCTTTCTTTCTCTTTCTTTCTTTCTTTCTTTTCTTTCTTTTCTTTCTTTTCCTTCTTTTCTTTCTTTTCTTTCTTTTCTCTTTAAATTTCCAGAAGTCTGTATTCTGCTCAGGCTTGCATTTTCCAGCTTTGCTGGAGTTCAGAAGTTTGAGCTGCCACCGAAGTATTGCCTGTGGAGAGGAGGCGGGGTTTTCTGCCTCCAATGGGGTGCCTTGGGTGTGGGGAAAGCCTATCGCCTTTCACTGGAGCGCTCACCCTGTAATCCAGGCAGGGGCCACGCAGCCTGTTTTATTGTTTGTGGCGTCCTGTGGATCCTGAGCGCTTCCCAGCCGGGAAAGAGGGCAAGTGGGCGCTTGATGATTCTGTGCTGTGCTGCGACAAGGGAGCCGAGCTCTTTTGATTTTCCCCAAGTCACCTGTGTGGGTGAAGTTCAAACCGGCCCCCGGGTTGTCACCGGACTTCTTTCTCCAGCCTGAGGAGTTCCTTCTGTTTGTCTGCAGCGGGCGGCTGTCCCTGCTGCTCTCTGCCCCAGCGAGTGGGGAAGGATGCCTGGGACAGGAGCAGGATTACAGTATGGGATGCCGGGCACACACCAAAGAGTCCGAGTGCTTTGGTTCTGTTCTTCTCCAAGTCCTGACAAGTGTTCCTGAAATGAACACCCTGCTTCATTTTTAAAATTATGCCAAACCAAGTGCCACAATGTGGCTAGGATAAAAAAAAATTTTTTTTGTTTGTTTATTTCCTACCCCTCTCTCCTTTTCTTTGTAATTGGGTGACATAGAAGCAGTCTCTCTGCATCATGCTGTGCCTGACTCTCAACATTGAATAAGTGGGAAGGAGCAGGTTTGTTTAAAAGGACATGGAAGGATTGTAAAACCGAGCTTCTTGTTTGCTGGGCTGTCCTTTGTAGTCGATTTTGATGTGAAAGAAGATGAAAAAGGAAGGCTCGTTCAGACTCAAGTCAAATTCAGGGTCTCTCTCACGTGCTGTGAGTTGGATAAATTTCTCCTCCTTGTCCAGGCAGACAAAGAGGCTGTTTCGCAGTGATGGAGAGCTCTCCGTCTGTGGGCAGCAGGTGGAAGCAGATGATGAAAACTGGAATTACAGAACCCAGCCCAGAAAAGGTGACTTGATTTTTTTTTTGTTTTGTTTTTATTTAAACATTCTTAGAAGTTTGTGATGTAGAATTCGTTTTATATCACTGATTTCCCTTTGTGAGTTTTGGCCTCCTTAGGAGTTTTTTTGCTTTGTTTGTTTATTTTTGTGTTGGAATTGGGTGTCATTCATATGCTTACATGTCTAAAATAATAGTGCTCTTCAAACTAGATTCAGCTTGAGTTTGTGTCCTTCTGACTAGGATAAGATAGCTTCCTTCTGACAAGGATAAGATAGCTGTTGTCCTCAGCCCTCCTTCTCCTCAGCAGATCCACACACGGAGGAGACTTGTGCAAAGTTCAGTGGTAAGCCATCCTCATAGAAGGAGTCTTCTTCTCTTACAACTTGCAGTTGGGACATGGAGCTCTTTACGGAGACAGTACACTGAGAAAACTTTGGGAATCATGAATGGTCTCCTTGTGTCTCTCTTAAAGAAGATTGAGGAAGTCCACAGATACTTGAATTAAACAGGTGTTAGAATGACATCAAGGAAAAGGAACACATGAAGGGCTTGCCCTTGATATTGTGGCCAAAAGGGAGTTTCTGGATTTCTTTCAAGTTCCTTTGCAGACCAGTGTTGGTTTCTGTTCTCAGAGTTCGTGTGTTTTGCCTTCCGCAGGGTGAAGAAAAATATCAATCCTGGTGGGAGAGAGGGAAATATTTCACTGATTCTTTAACACACACCCCTATTTTATATTTAGAATTTCTGGGTTCTTCCTCTTAGAATGTTTACTGTACAGGCTGAACTATTAAACTCTAAAATGTGCCCCCCCCCACCCGTTTGGTGCTGTGGCAAAGCCCAGTAGGGGAGCGCTATTTAAGTATTACAAAGGCACCTAGTCCAGACATTCCGCGTGATTGTGTTTTCCCTGTTTATCACATTCTTCCTGTGCCAAAAAAGAAACCTCACTGGAATCTTTCACAACCTGTTCTTTCCCTTCTTTTGGGAGACAAAACTGCCGAATCCCGACAGAATAAACTAAGTTAAATGCTGATGGGCACAGTGTTTCTATCCCGCTGACTGAGAATTTAACGCAGCTCCTGATGGATAATGTGTGTGAAACAATTCATTCTTCTCTATTACACTGGGGCACAAGAGGGACTGGTTAATGCTCTTAGGAGATGGCAATTGTTTTTATCTCAGGAAGGGTGTCAACAGTGGTCTGCTGGTCCTGAGCTTCAATATACAGGTTTTTAGTTTAGACATGGTGTATAATTGCCACGCAGAAAAGAGGCATGGTGCTTTCTGGTTGGAGTTGTGCAGTTTAGTAAGTCCACGAACTCTGCTCTTCTAAATCAGGAATAAGCTGCGGTTTGAGTAAATGGGTGGGTTGTAATGTTTGAAGCAAAAATGTTTCAAGGGTGGATACAGTAGTGCTGTGGTCATCAGAGGGTGTAATTTTGATTCCCTTGGCCTTTGCCAAAGGTTGTTCTTTTATGATTGTTTGGTTTTAGATCAACCGCTGTCAGGTTTCTGTTAACGACTAGATGCGTGAGTGTGTGGCTTTAGGATTTCTATCATAGATGCTCCATCAAAATTAACATTAAAGGGAAAGACACTATGAATGTGCATGTGTTAGTTTTAGTTGGGAAATGAAGCAAATACTGTACACTTGACTTGTGAAAAATAATGAGGTTATTGTAGAGAAAAAGGGTGACTTGTAAAGGGAGGGAGGACTTGTTTATGCAATACTACAAAAGATTGTGCCCTTTATCTCTTAATGTAATAGGGGATACAGTAGCCCCATGAAGAAAAATGGAGGCATAATACAGTGTGTAAATTTATATGGCTCTTAGAAATAATTGGCTGAGGGCAATATTACAATTTCTGACATAGGGAGCTAGAGGGGAAATCCTTCAAAAGCTGCCTGTACATCAAAATTTGTAGTATTTTATTCTGTTTTCACGTTTGACTTACTGAAGAAAATTGGTTTTCAGCTTTGACATGCTGTCCCAGGGGCATGTCCTTGACAGCTGATCTTTATTTCCCATAGTTCTTCCCTTTGGAGAAATACAGGAATGACATTTGTTTATGCTTCCAGATCAAAAGAGGATCAATCTTTTTTTTTATAATAAATTTATTTTTTATTGGTGTTCAATTTACCAACATACAGAGTAACACCCAGTGCTCATCCCATCAAGTGCCCCCCAAAGAGGATCAATCTTTCAGAAAAATGATGCAGGATTGGAGTTTTTTTTAAGAGTATCAAATAAGCTTAAACTCTAACACGAATTATCAGTCAATGCTGAGAATGCCCGATGTTCATGTTAGGATTTGGTTGCAAATAAACATGTATCAAAGACATATCATTCTGATAGGAAGCGCATAGCATCTTTCTCTTACTTCATATATGTCTGCCCAGACCATATATATTTGAGACCACACACTTTCCTTTCAGCCTGCTCCCCAACTCCCCTACCTTATGGTAACATTTTTTGATCTACACAGGTTTCTAAAAACCTGCTGTCCCACCTCCCCTCCCCTACCACCAAGTAGTGAGAGATAGAGCCTACCTAACAAGACAGCCTTACTTCAGGGTTGTGTCCCGTGTCTTCCACACCCTCCATGGGATCTCTGGCTGCTGGGGTGTCCAGTTCTGCGGCCTTATGTCTTTCTTCCTTCCATCAACAGTTGTTGCAAGCCCAGAGTGTTTGCTGGCTCCCTGTCCACTGTCACCCAGTCACAGTGCTTTGTACAGTTAGCCCACTGAACCCTTACTATGCATGTGGACAGTATGTTGTATGCATGTTTGTTTTATAAAACAGTTCTTTCAAGTTTCATTTAGTAGTGAATTTCTAATTCTTTTTATAGTGAATCTCCATGCTGGATTGCTTCTTAGGACTAACAAAATAAAGTTTTTAGGTAGTTAACCTGTATGGGTATCTCCCAAGACACAAACCTATAGGTTTGCAGTTTAATGTTGTCACATATACTCAAGAAACTAAGGATAAAACTACAGTGCTTGAAAATTCTTTAGAGAATGCTTTTATAAGATTAGATGCTATTAATAGGCATCTTTCCAATTAGACTACTTTTTTTGAGCCTAAAAAGTAACTAGAAGATACATACCAGTATGTCCAAAGCAATTACAAATAGGTACCTGCATATTTTCTTCTGGTCCAGCACATGGCAAGTTTCAAAACTTCAAAACTATTGACGTTTGTACTCAGGAAGGTAAAAACGAATTAAGTAACAGCAGTTATCAGTTCTTACATTCGTAGTGGGATATGATCCATTTGAATGGCAGATGATGTTTTGACTTAATCAGCCATAAAAATCAAGGGTGTGAATCAGTATCCTCTTGAGTATAAATTTCTGTAATCATAAGCTGTTTTATTAGATGCCTATGTAGTAAAAAAAGGTAGAAGTCAGTTGTAGGTGAGACAATATGTAGCTTTTCATATGGAGTTGTGAGTGCATTTATTGAAGGAATTTTTAGTATACACCACAAAGAAATATAGCACACAGGCTATGAAGTCATGGAGTTCATACTTAAATGGAGAAGCAGATAAGACGTCTAAGGGAGAATCTAAGGAAAATGCAGGATAATTGTGAAAAGTGTAAAATGGATGAACTTAGATGAGAAGGTCCAGATAAAGAAACTTTATCTTGAGCATTTTCATGTTTTGCATGGTCTTCTGGCTGTTAGCATTGATTTGCACAACACTTAATGAGCTCCTGCTTTGTTTCTAGCACTGGAAGGTTCTCAAGGGAAACTAATGACTAGTATTTACTCTGTGCTCCCCCATCCTGCTCACATACCCTTCTCCTGTCAAATAAAACCAAAAGAGGTGGAATAATAATGGGGTAGCCTCTCATTGAGCAGAGCATGTTTTGTTGTATCTCCAGTTCTGTTCAGCTGGGCAGAGGCATGATTGATGATACTGGTATTGGCAGGTCGGTGCAGAGACGGTAATTGACTTGCAAAGCCTCGACAAACAATCCTTTCATTCTCCTCTTCAGGACTTCTATCATATGTGCTAATAAGGTTATCAAATTTGAATCTTTTGAATTTCAGTTCCTTTCCATCCCAGGAACTGCAAAAAATGACCAGAGATGGCTTTACTAGGCATTAAGGGTAATGAATAATCCATACACTAGATAATCAATTGTTGAGGGTGGGAGTTGGCTGTATTTAAAGTAATTTCATCCCAATATCCTCCTAGTAAAATAGTTGCAGAAAACAGGAATCTTGTGCATAATTAGATTAGCAATGATTTCGGATACTACAACAGAGAAAAATGGCATGAAAGACCAAAAGGAGCAAGGTTGAAATCCTGTTTCCATGTAAATAGCTGTGATTTATTTTTGATCATAAAATCTTTAAAATTATGGGATTTAAGATCATTTTCTTCATGGCATTAAATAAACCTAAAAAATATTGGCAAACATTGCTAAGGTAGCCCCCTCAATTTGAGAGTAAAACTAGATAAAAAAGCAGTATTTATTCTGAGGGTCACCATGTACACTGGAAAAAGAGCTAAATGGAGTTTATCTTGAGGTCTTAATAAAGAGATGAGAAGAATATTCTTGGTGTAGTGAATGTAATGTTTTCCTTCTTACTTTCTACTGAAGCTGACATTCTGTGAAAGAGATAAACAGTGAGTGCCACTTAATATTTCATCTGGTTCATTGAAACTGCCCTTTAGTGACCTTTGATTATTTTTTTCTTTTGAAGATGGGGATCTGTTGTTTCACTGCCTTGTTTTACTGCAAAAATGATCTTATTTGTTATTAAATTGATGAAGTTCTGTTGCAATGATTTTTTTATCTAATACCCTTCCTTTACTTAGTTGTCTTAAATGTTTGTGGATTTATTTTGAGAATTAGATACTTATTTAGATGCTAAAAATAGAGTATTAAAAGAAGGAACTTACTGTCAGATGATTCATTTAGAAGTTAGTAACCTATATTCTTCATGGGAATGTCATTACTCAGTTTTGAAAACTTTTTTGAAATTGTTCTTTTCAAACAGTTGTTTTAGAAATGATTTCAAAAGACCCTGCATATCAATTAGGGTTAATTTTATAAGTCTCTTGCAGTTGTTGTAGAATATATTTATATTTCTATGTAATTTCAAGGGTTTTTCATTTAACCATAACATTTTCTATCAAAGTTTTAAATAAAGGTGTGTTGTTTTTTTTAATGACACTATTTCCTATGAAATACTTGAGTAAACTCCAGTCTTACCAGGTTTATCTCCTCCAGGTCTATTGTGTCTGCACCCTCTTGTCCATCCAAACTCTAGTTCAGGCCTTTCTCTGCTCCTAGCTGGCCTCTTGAGGGGCCTTCTGGGTGTCTTAGACTCTTTCTTGTTATCTTCACTCTTGTCTTCCTTTGAGCCATCCTTGAGGCTATACTGTAATCAGAGTAATCTTCCTCAAACCCAAATAGAATTGGGTGACTCTTGTGTTGCTCCCCCAATGCCTACAAAATGAAGCCGATCTCACATATGGTAGCATGGACCTTGCACCTTCTGACCCGCCCTATCCCCTACCCTTTTTAACTCCCCAAGTAGCAAATGGATGCACTGCTCTTTTACCTGCCATGGGGTATCTCCCATGCCCTGTGTCACCATGCTTCAGTCCCCCGCCTCTGCCTGCTGACTTTTTGCTGGACCTTTTCTGCTTTCTTTAGAACTCTGTGAATCTCTCCTAAGGGCAGAACTGATGACTCCTTTCTCTCTGTTATTTCTCCACCTTCTACAGACCTTGGTAATTATATATTTATTAGACACTGGGTGATACTTATATTTTATGTGTCTGTGTCTTTAGCTGGACTGTTAACTTTTTTAGGACAGAGACCGAGTCTTACTTATCTTTTATTTCCCAAGCCTAAGTGCTCAATAAGTGGTTATTGACTGGGTGGACAGAACTCACCTGGGACATTGTTAATAGTGCTGTTTGTAGAGGCCACCGTGCCAAACAGGGGTGGGGTACCGGTGGCTCTGTGTGCTTACTTTGTCCAATGTACTGATGAATGTCACCTTGCAAGTGCTCCCAACCCTGAAGTTTTTTGAGCATAGCAAAAGAGAGCCTACACATTGTTGGAACTAATTTTAGTGGCAGTCAGCTGTTTTTTGTTGCTCACTTAAACTGTGTGTGGATCAAATGCTTTGTAGAAAAGTTTGATCATGACTGCTTGGACCATTAAGGAAGTTGGCTTAGTGAACAGAGATGAGGTATGAGATGGGATGATGCCATGTCTGATAAGGCGAGGCAGCAGGGCACTCTTGCAGTCTTCTTGTTTTCCCCGCTTCCACCCTTCCTCTCCCCGCCTCCAGCCTCCCTTCACCCCAGGTAGGGCTAATCTTGCCAGACGAGCCTCAGTGATCTTGCAAAACATCAAATATAAGTCATGTTATGTAACTTCACTGCTTAAAGCTCTTCGGTAGCTTTCCTTCTCTGGCAGCTTGGTAACTAGTCTTTATGATGTGCTGTATGGCTCTGCACCATCTGCTTCCCAGTTGCATCACCTGTGCTTTCCCCTTGCTGTCCTCTAAGTCACAATAGGCCTCTTGCTGTTTGGAACATGCCGTGTAACTTGACCTTCCTCCCCACCCAGAGTCCTAGCTATGCACATTGCTCCCACCCTTTTCCTTTTTCAACTCTTTGCTCAAAAGTTATCTGAGTGACCCTATGTCACCTCTGACCTCATCCTAACCTTTCTATCTCCATCTTTGTTTTTCTTCAAAGCACTTACCACCATCTAATATCGGTATACTTTATGTACATTTGACCTTGAACAAGATAAGGGTGAGGGATGCTGAACTCTGTGTAGTCAAAAATCCTCGTATAACTGTTGACTCCCCAAAAACTTAGCTACTAATAATAGCCTACTTTTGACCATAAACCTTACCTCTAACGTAGAGTTTATTAAACATACTGTATGTATTACATACTGTATTCTTATAGTAAAGTAAGTGAGAGAAAAAGTCATAAGGAAGAGAAAATACATTTATAGTTCTGTACTGTATTTATTGAAAAAAAATCCACATATAAATGGACCTGCAGAGTTCAAACTCCTGTTGCTCAAGGGTCAACTGTATTTATTTTCAGACTGTCTATATCCTAAAACTAGAATTTAACCTCTAGTACAGGAGAGATTCTTTTTTTTTTTTTTTGTATGTTTTGGTAACCAGTGTTTTCCCAAGCCTGGCACACAGCAGGTGTTCAATAAATTTTAGTTTAAAGGAGAGAATGAATGATACAAGGTCAGGAAATCTGGATGTTTTGCTTCTGTCACTTGCTAATGTGACCTGGAGCTAATCACATCATCTGTTTTTTTTTTTTTTTTTTTTTAAGATTTCTTTTATTTATTCATGAGAGACACAGTGAGAGAGGCAGAGACATAGGCAGAGGGAGAAGCAGGCTCCATGCAGGGGATTCGATGTGGGACTCGATCCCAGGACCCCAGGATCACGCCCTGAGCTGAAGGCAGACGCTCAACCGCTGAGCCACCCAGGTGCCCCATCACATCATCTGTTTAAACTCTAGCTTTCATTTCGATAAAATGGGATAATACCTATTGTACGTATGGGTAGTAGGTGCAGCTTTATTTCTTCAATAAATGAGTGTATGTTTTATAGATATTCTATCAGCTTTCCAATTGGATCTGGTTGTATTTAATGGTACTGTCTGAGGGGTTGGCAATTTTTTCACTACTGATAGCCAATCAACTCAAAAGATGTCTTTATCCTAGTTATAGAATATACTATTCTACCGAATTTTCAGTGTAGAAATAAGTGCTTTTAGAATACTTGTATAACCTAGACAACCCTACTGGAAGCTGCCGCCTCCTATACATAATCCTTCAAGCAATATATACCACAGTTTTTATGTAAAATCCTGAAATGGTTAAAATACTAAATCGAAAATTGTGTCTAAATCAGTCCAACTACTCATAAATATTAATAATAGCTAACATGTAATGAGGCTTTGCCATGGCTAGACACTATTAATACATTATGTGCATGAGCTCATTTAATAAATATTGTCTGGATACTGTAAGTATTCAATAAAAATAATAGTTTGATAAATGAGGAAGAGTCATTAGGGAGAACTGAAAACCAGGCGGAGAAACTTAGATGTGGTGAGACTGGGAAACAAGTGTATGTCTTCAGAAAGAGAAAAGACATTGAAAAAGCACTTGAGCATCTTGAGGTCTTGGACAGAGATTCTTCCAGTTCAAGGGCACGTGTTCTGCTTTGAGATTCTTTGGGCATGTGCTTCATACTTCACCTGAATTTGAAGCTCTTTGAACTCTAGTTTGTCTTATCCAGTGTGGTAGTAAGTAGGTATTTCTTGCGTGAACACGTGGTCAAGGCAGTGTTCAGGGGAGACTGCTTGGTTATGGCACAGAGAATGGATTGGAGTATAGGAACTAGGATCTGGACTGAAGCCTGGTCACCGAGGGGCTGTAGAGGCTGAGAAGCTACACAGTGCTGGTTGAAGTGATTCTATAGGCACATGAGGAAAAGCAGTTATGGAGCTACAGATTTTCATGTGAGGCTTTTTTTATCAAGGGAAGTTGTGGGACTTAATAGTTAACTTGTTTGTATCACACAGCATCTATGGTTTTCATAGGCATGGTTATATGTTTTCTAGCTTTATGAAATGCAGTAGTCTTCATATTGTATTTCTAACCTTCCTAATGATAGGTGGTATTTATGGTGACCACTGTCTTAGTAAATGTGATTGGAAAACTTACATGAAATCAGCATACATATTGTTCATATACAGAACTTTACATGATGTGGGGCTTAGGGGATGGTGCAGAAGCTGGTTGTAGTGATGTCTCTGTGGTCTGGTCCTCTTCAGCCCTAGTGAACCTCTCTGTACTACTGAATTTGGCACCACAGATTGTTCTCTGTCATTTATGGCTGACATTCAATGACTGACTAGTTATCAGAGACATTAAACCAGCAGTTATTTACTTAGTTCTTGCCAGAACCCATCACCATGCTGGATGCATAACATTTTGGCTGTTATGTATGGTCCAGGGTGGGCACTTGCTTATCAGGTGTCTGAGACAGTCTCCCTGCGGAGATTTGTTAGTTTGGAGTTCCCAGTTAGTGCTGTTCCCCTCCCTGCCCCCACAACACCCCCCACTTCTGGCCAATACACCCTTTACTAGACTCATTCTCAGGATTTGGGGTTGTCTTATGGATTCTTGTTTTTTGAGAGCTCCTATTGCTTGGTAGACTTGATATAGAGCAACGCCTTGAAAAAAGCCACATAGATGAGTAAGCCTGTCTCAGATTCAAGGAGAAAATGGCTTGAATTGTGAGTAACCTGGAGTGACCCTGCACACAGGGCTTTCCCTAGAGCAGGCACTCATTAAGGCTGGAGGAACAAAGAGTGACTCCACTTTGCCATTTTCATGCCCTACTACTTTTGAAAAAGTGTGTTAGGGGCTGTAATGAGTGGAACATAATGGGAGAAGGTAACAGGAGATTGGGAGAGGGAAGGAGATGGGATAGGTTATAAGGAGAGAAAAGCTAATGAGTCTCCACATTTATCCATGCTGCCTTCCCTGTGCTGACAGTTTTCTGATCCCATCTTCTAAGTCAGTAATGATAGTCTACTGGGACTTGGTCAAGTTTCTGAATATGCTGTTTGCACAACCAGTTGTACATTTGCAGTAGTTTGGGGTTGTTTGTTTTTGAGACATAGCTTAACAAAGTTTTGATGTATGGTTGAAAAGGTGTGGAACAAGGATAAAGATTAGTCTATTCACTGGTTAAAATAATTTTAGTGGCATCTGTAAATTATTTGGTTGGATTCAATATATGTTTATCCTTCTCTAAGAAAAACCTCATTTATAAGTAAAAGCCACCAGCCGTTGAGATTTCAATAAATTGTATCCTTGATTTTTGTCTTTTCAGTAAACTTTAAAAGAGAGTGAGAATAAATAAATTTTATTGTTGGTACAGTTTCCTTGCTCCTATTTCTGAAAGTTCTCTTTTACTTTGTAACTGGAAACGCCTCAGCTAAAGTAGAAACTGGGTGTCGGGTGTTTCTGGATTACATTTTGAGATAAACCAGAATTCTTGCCTGAACACAGGTGTGTACTGCTTCAGTGTTGATTGGTTGGTGATCCTTTTACAAAGCATACAAAAGACAGTTTGTGAGTTTACCTTGGTGGGTGGTTGTGGCTGGTATTGGCTTGGTTGCTGTGTTCATCTTGACCAGTAGTTATTTATTTACATAGTTTTTTCACCAACAGAAGGTACATAGAGTGCTTTGGCTTCCTGGAAAAAGAACTTTGATTTTTACCTTAAAGTAATTTTATTTCAGAGTTAGTCAACATATTCCTACAAAAAAATCTTTTAATTACTTTTCTTCTTTACTAGCTCTATCCAATTTTTTGTTCTTAAGTAGGAATGCCTAAATGTTATTCTTTCCTAAGGATCCCACTTCTGTTTAATTTGTAAGCCATTTTTGAGACACCTTGTTGCATTTGGGGCATTCTTGTGTGCTACTGATGTTTTCTGAAGCTGGCAAGGTTAGGATTTTTCTCCATCAACATTCCTTCAGATCATCAGACCTTGATTATGTCCCACACACTGGGGTGTGTGTTAGTTTGTCCACTTGATCTGTGTGCTTGTGTCATTGTAACCACAGAAAGGTTCTGTAGCTGATTTGATTTGATTTATTTAAACAAATTTTTAAAATTTATTTCAGAGAGAGAACGCGCATGCAAGAGATCATGAACACACACGAGTGCAAGCATTAGTGGGGGGAGGGGCAGAGGGAGAAGCTGACTCTCTGGGATCATGACCTGAGCCACCCAGGCTGATTTTTAGAAATCTTGAAGGTCGTATGTCAACTCCCAACTAATAAAGATTGGAACAAAAAATCCAATTAGCAAAATTTCCTCTAATTTTTGAGCAAGTTGAGCTAGATTTTTCTATAACAAATGCTTGTTTGGGATGGAATAAAGAATGTTATACAGTAGAACTATAGTGTGAATGTCTTGAGCTTTTCAGTGCCAGAAAAGATTAATTATAGTTGAAAGTCAGTGGCTTTGAAAAGTTCTGCCTGTGCCTAGAGTAATAAGTACACTTTAGATTGGTTTGCAGTCCACATATTGCATATACAGTTGACCCTTGAATAACATGGGTTTGAATTGCATGGGCCTGCTTTTATGTGGACTTTTTGCTGACCAATAACAGTATGGTACTGTGAATGATTTTCTCTTCCTTATTTTTTTTAAATAATGTTTTCTTTTCTCTAGCTTACTTTAAGAATACAGCATATAATACATATAACATACAAAATATGTATTAATCAACTTTATGGTTTCCAGTCAATGGTAGGCTACTTAGTAGTTAAGTTATTGGGGAGTTCAAAAGTTATACAAAGATTTTCAACTGTGCAGGGTTGTGTGTCTAATCCCATGTTGTTTAAGGGTCAACTGAACACACACACACACACGTTCACATAAAATGAAGCAAAAGTTTTGTGAAGCTACTTCATTATTGCCTGACTCCATGTGATACTATCTTTTGTTTTATTCTAATTTATTAGGCAGAAAAATGTCAGTCCTGACCTACTGAAGTGATGACTCCCTTATTAGGTCACACCTACATTCAGCAGACTTCACTTCTTTTGGCAGATTCTTAATATGCTCGTGTACCAGGTCACTTTTTCACAATGTTTCGAAGTTACACACTATGCTGAAGTTCCTCTGAATTAGTCTATCATTATATCAGTGTTGTAGAAAGGTCTGGCATATCTGAAGTGTCTCTAGATGCAGTGTGGATTTGTGTTACATCTCAGAAATCATCTGCTGTGAGAACTGACTTATGATCATGAGCTTGTAAGCATTCACTACAGTAAGTCCTCTTCTAGGGTGACCTCTGCGCCCCTTGCCCATGACCATGTCAGTGAATATGGGTAAATGCTTTAAAGTTAGGCAGGATTTAGTGATTTCTGGTGTAAACCTTGTTGCCTGATGGAGCACAGTGTCACAGAGCCTGCCCTCGGCAGATTATGTGCACCTGCTAACTGGCCCAAGGGAAAGCTCATGGATAGCAATGTCTGAATAATTTCTGCCTTTTTCTGGAGATTTCTTTGTCATTATGCTTACTGGCCTACTGTCTGTCCTCCTTAGAGGAAAAGCCATTGAGAAGTTGAGGCTATTTAACTTCACTTTGGAGTTGTTGGACTCTAGCCTATATCTGTCATTCTATGTCTGAATTGGAGGAAAAGCTGCATTTTCTTTGAAACATAAGGTTACTGTAAAAAACTGGTAATTGGTTAGAGATACTTTTCTAAATTGTGATCATATGGCCTACACATTAGCTTATATAAAATGTTAGAGAAACATGCCTTTTATTTGTTTGTGTTTTCATATAACAGATGCTTGCCTCATTCATCTTTCAGAATTTTAAAACAATTAAAAATATGGGGATCTCTGGGTGCCCCAGTGGTTTAGCGCCTGCCTTCGGCCTAGGGCGTGATCCTGGAGTACCAGGATTGAGTCCCACATCAGGCTCCCTGCATGGAGCCTGCTTCTCCCTCTGCCTGTGTCTCTGCCTCTCTCTCTCCCTCTCTCTCTCTCTGTCATGAATAGATAAATAAAATCTTAAAAAAAAATTAAAAAATATATTTTTATGAACATCGTTCTAAGGTATATTATGCAGATGGAGTCTGTTTGCAGGTTATGGTTTACACAGTATTCACACAGCTATGGCCTTATTCCATTGTTATGAGAGTCCTGTGAGTGGGTAGAACAGGTGGCGTTATCCCCTTTTATGGTAAGAAAGCAGTCCCTAAGTTAAGTGACTTACCTGAAGCCATATAGATAATAATGGTATAGATTGGATTTGAGTCCACTTCTTGTGACTTGGTCCCACCATGACACCATGCATGACAGATGTCCAATCCTCAGCACAGTTGAACCTTGTTTTGATGCTTTAGTGTCATGAATAGTCACTAAACCTGTAAGAACCTAGCGACACCCTAGTGGCTGTTGAGATTTGCAAGGATCTTTGCTTTGGCATGAAGTGGGTCTCCACTGTCTGCTGCCTGTGCCACTTTTGCTGTAAGACTGTCAGCTCTCTTTCTCCATGTAGTCATGCCTGCTTTTTGTCCTTCCCACGGTCTGATTTGGTATTTCCAATTTGTTACCTTGGGTGGAGGGTCTGGGCAATCCAGTTTATTGCTATGGTATTGGTCAAAAGATTATAATAAGATCCTGATCCATAATCCCCTGAGTGATGCTCTCTGGTCAGAGATCATTTTGGCTTCTTAATTCTTGGCTGTATCCTGAGTGGTTGAGTTTGTCAGAAAAGTGATCTCTTGATAAGTAGGACATATCTGTAGGATGATATAAATATGGTTTTTTTTTACATGTTTATCTTCTGTTGGCTTTTCTTCTTAGTACAGTTGAATAAAGCCCATTGTTTGCATTAATGTTATGAAATTGTGACTATATTTGGGCATGTCAGTTCTTTTTTGTAAACATTAGATTTTAAACACTTCTGTAAAATCACCCTAAGTTTTCAAGTAGGATTTCTGCATTGTTTGACATAATAAGCAAGTGTAGCTTTGCTGCTTTTAAGCTGGGTTTCAGCATTAACCACTTTCTCTAATAATATTCTATGTTCTCCCTCTCTTTCCCCTCCCCGCTCTTCATCCCAACTGATTTTTGGACACCAAATATATTTTCTTGTTTTGCATATAGTTGGAATTGCCTCCCCCTATATTCAATTTCATATCTTCATGTCATCTGCTTCAAAAAGTAACAAAATAAAAAGAAAAAAAAGGTGATGAGACCATATTTTCATGACTGAAACCAATTCTCCACTGAATATTTTTAGTCAAAAACTATAAATGCATTTGATCCACATTAACACAAATGGGAGCTGTAGAAAATGTGACTGAAAAAGCTGATTTAACTCTCTGTCTTTTCTGTGAATTTCTTAATAAACCACTACTATCCCAATGCTCAGAATTAACATGATCTTTTAATAGTCTATTTGAAATGCTACAATCCCCATTGTGCATCTTAGGCCCATAGTAGTAGCTCAGTGAATACTTAGATTTATACACAGGAAAGCTCCAAAAATGTTGGGATGCAATTTTGAATAAGTTGAAAGTAGAGTCAAAAAAATGTTGTTGTTTTTTTTTTCTTCCTGCAACTCGAAATGAAGCTGAGAAAAAAGCAACAATTTTAAAAAGCACTGTTATCCTTTCTCACATTCTCCAAACACTAAAGCATTAACAAAAGATGCTCACTCCCGATGTCAAAAGCTTTTGATACCCAATATAGTTTATTCCACATTTTGGCTGTAAAGTCTCAGAGATAATTGTAAAGATGTCTTTCTTTTTCAGATAGAGGGAAATTTCAAATAAGTCTGTTTGGTGTAGATCTAATTTGGAAAGCCAACTTTAGCAGTTATTTAGTAGTAGTGACCACATGTTTTCTTCTCTTAGTGTCATTTAAGAGAATTTTAGTAAGTACTCTTATATAGTTTCTAAATTGGAGCTGTGAAGGGATCCAAGCACTTACCTTAACAACACAAGACTAAGCTGTTTGGGCTGGGAGGAAGCTCAGAGAGGACTCAGTCTGCTCCCTTGTTGGACAGGAAAGAAGCGAGGATCCAAGTAGTTTGATTAACACCTTACAGCAGACAGTAGCCCAATTACTTTGTGTCCTCATTTTCCTTTCTCTTCTCTTCAGTGGTTTTGAGGTTTTGTTCCTTTCCATTTGTTTCTTTAATTTTGACATTCCTGATGGTTCTGTGAAGGTCAAGGGACAGATTCCTTCACTGACCTTACAGAGCAGGTTTGGGAAGCCTTTCATCCATTCTGCAGCACACGGAAAGTTTTCTTAAATAGATGTGCACAAGATCAGGAACTTATTAAGGATGGCAAAGGCAGAAGAAGGACAACATCACCTTGAAAATAGGCTCCTGGTGTCATTTTTATTCCCTCACAAAAGTAGAATTCATTTAGCTTTCAAAGAATTGAAGCAAAAACCTCAAACTAAACTCAGTGCCCCCCACCGCACCCAAACACAAAAAACAAACAGAAAACCCAAAGGGCCCTGGCTACTGCCTTTCTTTTGTATGAACTGAAGTCTTTAGAGACAGTCAAATAACTTAATAGAACTGTTATATGTACATCTGCCTCAAAACACGTGCATTTTAAAACTTTAAGCGCAGTATTCTATTTTTGACATAAAACTTTTTTCCTCTTGAGGGGCTGTAGGTTTATGGTCATTAATAGCTGAGTTTGCAGAGATGCATTAAATAAAGATAGAACACAAAGTAAATGCCAGCCATGACATCGACAGAATCGTAGGTGACTTCTACTAGGACCTACCTTTACTGATGTCACCCAAAGAAGGGAGAGGGAGAGAGAGAGAGAGAGACACCCAGAGAGGGCATAAAAGAGGAAAAGAGGAAGAGGTAAAACAAAAATAAAAAAGGAAAAGGTTTGATCTGTTTAACATGATGAAAGAGGAGGACAGAAAAGAGCTGTCTTTGCGGTTTGCTGTGTTCTTTGTGGATCTTGTAACTCTGTGATTATCATGCACCATGGCAAGACGCCATGCTCACATTGGTCTGCCAATTGGAAGAGTCATTTTCTTGCTTATTTTTAAACTCCTAAGGACAGGGAAAAAGACGGAGGGAGCCTGAATGGTGTGGTTTCCTCAAACCATTATTGTTGTAAATCCTATGGGTCCTGAAATAACTGGCTATTCCAGAAGTTTCAAACTGCCCTGCTGCTCCAAAGACTTGGCACTCGAATGGGAAATGATTAGCTCCTTCCTTTAAGCCTTGTCACCAGTTTAAGTGGGTCACAAGTTGGAGAATGTGAGTGCAGAAGTAAACTACCTTTTTATGGAAATCCTCTAGTTCTTTGAGTTTTTCAGATACATAGTTGGGTATAAAATACAGTGTTTGAAATGTATAAGTCTTAAGTAACTTAGTTACTAAAGTATTCAGTTGTCTGTGCAGAAATTATCAGGAGGGCATCTTGGTACAGCTTCCTTTTAATTTTTATCTTTTTGCTTGATGATTAAAGATAGTAACAGTGCAATTACTGTCTGGTTATGGGCTTATGTTTTCTTAACAAGTAAATTGTGGCAGAACTTGTATTTCTTTTGGTTGACTGGTACATGATCTTGAGTAATTCTGATTTGTAGACTGACTTCTCTTTAGAATGATTTAGGAGGGTAATTTTGTGGGTGGAAGAGATGCACCTGTTTCTGAGGCTGAAGGTTGGTTATTGTTTTAACTTCCTCAGATTACTCAGATGCTCAAGGGAAAATGATACAAATGACCTCTTTATTTTAGGTTGGCCTTTTTTTTTTTTTTTTTTAGGGAGGTTGCCATTGATATGTTTATTTTGGGAGTTGCACGTTGATGAAATATACAGAATGAAGGGATACGAGGTTATTTTTATGTGCTTTAAACTTAGACTCTCCAAATATACATGTATTAGGCATATTGACAGTGGCAGTGTTAAGAAAATGACATTTAGACTCTAGGGGTTTTATCTTTCTTCTGTAATACGTTTCATTATAAGTTCACTAGGGAAGGGGGTTTGGGGTCATTATTATGATATCTTTTGGTGTCCTCCCTCCAGCTGGACACACTGACTTTGACATTCTTGTATGGATACTTTCAAAAACATTTTTTTTTCTTTTCCACTTCTGTGATCTTTCAAACATTTAGTTAGGCTGAATGAGAATAGGAAAAACTGCTTTCTAAGTTTGTTGGAGAACTTGCCTTGAGAGAGAATGGTATTTGTGTTTGCAGGTTTGAAAGTGAGGACTCCTTAGACTCTTAGCCTTTTTTTATATGGTGTATTTTTAAAAATTGAGACATAATTTACATATAACATTATATTAGTTTGAGGTGTACAATATAATGATTTGATATTTGTATATATTGTGAGAGGCTGTTAAAGGATGATTTATAAAAATTAATTATATTATTTAACTATTAATGATCAGTAATTATTATTTAAGAAGGAATTTCAGTATAGTTACATGTAGGGAAAGTAGTATCTATTTAATTTGAAGGACTATGTTAAATATTTTTGTGATGTCTCATAGCAGTCATTATACTATTGGATATATATCTCATCCAGGTTTTATACACTTTCCACTATTTTGCTTTTGGATGAAATATTAACATGATAATAATTTGGTTTGTGCTACAAACATCAATCATTTGTTTTGTTTCAGGTATCCCACAGAGCATTGGAGGTTAAGTAAGAATGAGCAAGTCCCTGCTTTGAGGTCTTCTCATTGTCAGTGGGCAGACAGAATTGAGATACTGTGATGACTTCATAGAAAAAGTGCCATGGTGACTTAGTGCAAGGAGAGATTGATTGAGAGGAGCATGGTCCAGGAAGGCTTAAGAGAAGTAAAAACAGGCTGTGGGAGTGAGGGCTGCATTTCAGATAAAGGAAATGATGGCTTACTCAAAGATGGTGGAGATATAAGACCATACGGAATATGGTACAAGGCCTGCTGATAGGGCCACTGAAGGGGGAAATGGCCAGAAATTTTTGGGAAAAGATTTGAGTCCCAAGTGTCAGGTGAGCCTTTATTGCTAGATGAGGAATTTGGGGTTTATTCTACCTTGTGTTTTTTACATAAGTGGAAACGTCATGATGATGATGATGTTATTTTCCTAAAGGAGCGACTAGAGCAATTGGAGCTCTTTTGGAAAGATGTAGTAAGAATGAAAGGAGTAAGTGGTCAGATTTAGAAAGAAAAAATAAACTACTATAAAGGTATCAAGGAGTGTGATATCTTGGAGAAACATCTCAGCCACTGGTGGTACCTTTGGAAGCTACATCAGGCAGGACGGATGGAGCAAGGTTGCTCCAGTGAAGCCTCCTTCCTGCTGCTGTTGCTTATGAGGTGGACTATGTTTCTAAGGCAGGGGGTAGAGTTATAGACTGGAGCCCAGTGGATGGCAGTGGAGTTAGGACAAGTCCACACATCTAAGAGAGATCAGGAAAGGCTACAAAATCATCTAAGCTAAGAGCTCAGGTCAACTTGGAGACTCATTGTTACATTCCCTGGGAAAAAAGAACCAGATGGACCCAAGAGTTCTTAACAAAAAGCAAATCAAGTCAGTTGGCTGTTGGGAGAGCCAGGGTGGCATAAATGAGATTAGAGGCGGATTTTACAGTAAGGAGCCAAATACAGGGAAAAATTCAGAATGTTGGTAAAAACTGAAGTACTGTAGAACAGTTGGGGAGCTGGGAATGACTAAACCTTCCTTAAGATGTTCAGATGGTATCATTCAGCCTTGGCCACCAGAGGGGCTTCTTCTATGGTCATTCTAATCTTTAAAGTATTGGAAGGTAAGTATCTTCAGTCTTTTGTAGTACAGGGAAAAATAGAAAATGGGGCTTGGGAATATGTCTTTAATCTCCTCTGACTTTTAAAACATTGAGCTGCATATGTAGAGATAGAGGTCTGAAAATAGGCCTTGCTTGGTGGAATACTTTTCTAATAGATACAAAACAAACTCTGGAATGAGTACAGAGAAGAGTTTTTTCATCTTTGTCTGCCTTATTTTGGTAAGAGTAAGGGTCAAGATGCAGAGAAAGAAAATAGGGTTTGCCTATTTTTCTTGTATAGTTCTGTCTTGTGTTTTGCCAGGAACACAGTAGAATTTTGAGCCCACCTAGATTCACTAATTCTATGTATCATGTACATTAATTCCTAATTTACTCATATCCTCACTGTTTTATTGAAACAACAGCATTTTTTTTTTAAACAACAAATTTCATAGTACTGGAGTGGTTTGGAAGATGTAAGTATCTGAAAATTTTTGGCTGTATGTGTGGCTACCACTCCCTCTGGCAAAGATAATAGCGTTAAACTTTAACACGATGCTGGATGTTGTAATCCTCTAAGGGAGAGAAGTGGTTGTGCTCTAAGGTCATGGCTGGCAAAGGCACCTGTGTCCTGTCCAGAGGGCGGTGAATTCTGCAAGCATACATCATCCCAGGCCCACTCCCCTCATTGCAGACTTCTCAGTAGCAGTGATCGATGGTAACAGATCATAATCATTTTCATGGGTAGTTCTTATTTTTTATCCCTAGATTGAACAGTGTGCCTTTAATGTTTTATTTCCCAAGCATATTCACAGTTGTTTGATGTTGACAGTAAGGGATTTAAAAAATACCTATATATAATTTTATATTTGATATTAATAAAAGCACATTCCATTTCCATGACTTGAGTTTAATGCTGTGACCTTTTCAGATGGTGATACCTATAATTTCACTAGTTTAATAGAATATGGTAGTATCCATGCTGTTTAGTATTATAGGAAGGTGTTTTTGTTTTGTTTTGTTTTGTTTTTTTTCAGTAAAAATTTAGCCACAGTAGTATGGAAGTGACAGTTTTTAAGCCCATGTAATTATACATTGAAGTTAGTTTAAAAAGAAAAAAAAATTGTTCCCCTCCTCTAAGAATGCTTACTTTGCTAAATGTCTTAGTTTCCCAGGGGTACTGTAATGAATTACAACAAATGGGTGGCTTAAAACAACAGAAGTTTATTCTCTCACAATTCTGGAGGCCAGAAGTCAGAAATCAAGTTGTCTGCAGGGCCATGCTCCCTTCACAGGCTCTAGAGGAGAATACTTCCCTGCCTCTTCCAGCTTGGGATGGCTCTAGGCATTCCTTATCTTGTGGGTACGTAACTCCATTCTTTGACTTGGTCTCTACAGTCTTCTCTGTGTCTCTGTGTCTTTTCTGTCTCTTTTAAAGACACTCTTGGGGTGGCTGGGTGGCTCAGTCCATTAGGCATCTGCCTTCAGCTCCGGTCATGATCCTGGGGTCCTGGAATCGAGCCGCACATTGGGCTCACTGCTCAGTGGAGAGCCTGCTTCTCCCTCACCTTCTGCCCCTTCCCGTGCTGGTGTTCTCTCATTTTCTCTGTCAAATAAGTAAATAAAATCTTAAAAGAAAAACAAAAACCCACCCTAATCCAGTATTAGCTCATCTTCATTCATATCTTAAGTACATCTATGAAGACTTTATTATAGTCTTATTATAGAACTTATTATAGCCAAATAAGTTCACATCCTAAGATTCTAGGTAGACACAAATGTTGAAGGGGACAGTATTGAGCCCATTACATTAAATTATAGATGTTTTAACCTGGTTAGTTAGAGTACCTTAGTTTAGCTAAGCTAATAAGCAAGAAGCTATTGATGATTATTAACTTTGTGTATTCTTCTGTTCTTCTTACCAAATTGTCTTACCAGTTGTGTTTATTCACTCACCTACGTAGCTCCTGCACTAAATTATAAGGCAAAGCCTGTCTCTTTTCCTGACATAATTCATCTAATAAAATGCTTATATATATTGTATTCATATACATATCTATGTATATGTCACAGAGAAAAATTAATAGGGTAGGCTAGAGGATCGAATCTTAAGAGTTAATTTAGTCCCTACATTCAGGGCACCCTACATGAATTGATGTAGAGACCAACTGGATAATGCTACAGATGTGGCTGCAATCAGGTTCTCTTTGCTTTCCAGTTTATTCTTTCTAGCATATAAAGTCACCTCTATCTTGAAGGATTTGACTGTGAGTATTCAGAGTGCTGGTAAAAGCATATAAGTGTCCCAAACTCTGTGCACTGACCTGTGTTCAGAAGTCTTAATTCTCCAACCTGTAGAAGTTCTCTCTGTGTGCAACTTCAAAAGCCGAATCCATCCCAAAAGAATACTTTCAGGAATACCTCTGCTATTCGTAAATTGTACAGGAGACCATTCAAGACAGGAAAGGACAAGGAATGACTCTGCCCATCTTTGGCGGGGTGATGGTGGGATGGGGAGGAGGGTGGGTCATGTAGTGAAGTAGAAAAGGCCAGATCAAGTGGCTTGATTTTGATCTTGACTCAGTTAGCTGCCGGTTAGTTGGGCAAATCACCTCATCTCTGAACCCATTTACCAGATGAGATGAGTGATAAGGTTCCTTCCAGTTCTGTTCTAAGAGTTAATATCACTATTTGTCATTACACATGCAGGTTTTTTTTTTTTTTTTTTTTTTTTCAACCTGCAGCTTCTGGCTAGGGATCTTACATTTCTTTGTGGTCGTAGCAACTAGTGCAATGACTTCCTCATGATACGGAATTCATTAACCAGGCCCTGCTGGTAATCCTGGAAGAACAGGAGTAGAAACCAAATGAGGGTATGCTGAAAATGTATGTTAGACGCCAGAACACACAGAGCATCCACCGTGTCACGAGGGCTGCAGCGAGCACCCCAGGACACAGACAGATAGATTGGTTCTATGAGTCAGTTTCCTGCATCCTGTGGAGTCAAAAGGAAGACCTGCACACAGCAACGGGCTTTGCAAACAATGGCCACTTCCGGTGGCCAGGGGACTTGCAAGTCTCTGAGCTTCTCGAGGGCACTCACAGTTCACACAGTACTTTCAAGCGGGGTACTCCCAAATCCACGTTTGTAGACTGTTTCTCTTTAGATATGCAGTCCAATTCCTTCTGTTGCTTTTAACCTGTGCTGAAAAGTTTACAGTAATCTTGAACTCACCAGAGTGAATGTAGCTTTTCGATGGAAGAGAAATTGAACAATCGGATTATGGCTGCAGCAGAGTTAGAAATGCATATCCTCTGAATGCTGGCTTAAGTATATTGATCTTTGTTTCCTCATCTGAAAGATGCCATAGACGTGTAACACGGTTCAGATTTGCATCCTAACACTCAGGTTTATTGATAGCAGTGGTAGTAATCATAATGGCAGTCAACACTTCCACAGTGCTTACTGTTTGTTCGACATTGTTGAGTGCTTCACATATATCCACTCATTTATATAGACTTGGACAGCTGTGTGTAGAGTTTCACATCCTAATGTTTAGTGCTAATTATGTCCCCATATATGAGTTGTTCTACACCAGGAAAAAAAAAAAGGCGAAGAGTGTGAGTAACAAAGGAATAATGAGGTCAAAGAATAGTAGTCATAATTTAATAGTAAAGAGTTAAACCTAATCAAGTGATTTCCTTTTTGTGTAGTCGATCACGTGAGGTCCTGCATCTGGTGCAATGGAAAATGCTGATAAGACAAACAAATGGGCTTGCCCTTTTGCGGTTCTGCACTGGGCTAAGTGAACAGTGACTGCTCGCCCCAGGCTCCCCTCACTTTCCAAGATGATCCTGGCTGATTCCATGGTGTGAAACAGCATATGAGAGATAGGGAGGTGTCAGCAGCTCAGCCCAGAAAGCTGGGGATTGGGCAGTGGCTTCCTGTAATCACAGTTGCTGGCTGACTGCCTCGCTCTCTGGCAGTGAATGTGGGGAGGTGGGCTGGGAGACAGCTGTGCCTAGCACTGCAGGCTACATGGGACCGTAGAGCACCAGCTCCTCCATGGAAGTGCTTCAGAATGTTCTGCCTGAAAGGTGAGGGGGCTTTGGGTCCATTTAGGTGGTGAAGTGTTAGTTAGGAAAACTATCATCTAGCTTGAGAGTCTAAGTCACAGTGCTGCTTGCACTATTAAAATCAAAGTTGGGAGTAGTTTGTTAAGTATGAAAGTGAAAAAGTCATTGTTCTTTTTTGTTGTTGTTGCAAACAGGAAGAAAGACCTCCTGCTGGGAAGATGGAATTTCTTTTAAACAGAAAGGATGTTTCTCTGTTTGGATGTGTTTTGTCATAGACAAAAGTAGTTATAAGTCTAGAATGAAGGAAACTTAATGAAAGTAGGAATGGTTAACAGTTGTAGCATGAGTTCTATCAGAGAAGTTTTTTATGTGATAAGTTGTTCTTGTAAAGGATCAGAGGGAATGGGAAGGGGGAAGCAATTCAGCGATTTTACTGCTTTAAGCTTTAATGTGTGAATTCAGGAATGAAATTAATTTTATTGTAGAACATACTTCTTGTTCTGGCTGTGTTTGGATGATAGTGCTTTCCTAAGTACTGTAAGATGGTAAGCATATATGTAGAGACTCCCAGATTAGTTAGGGAGTGTTTCCTCTTTTTAGGCAACTATTTTTTTCTTCAAACTCTATTTTTGTTCCAACTCTTGTCTTAATGTAATTAATTTAGACATTTGAGAGTGTGTTTGTCTATGAGATTGTTGGAATGGAAGAGTTAAAATTAATTCTCTTGGAACCGGAGTAGGCTATTTTGCTCATATCTTTCAGTGTATGTCATTCTGTTGATGGAAAATTCTTGACAGCTTTTCAATTTTGGGAAATAAAGTGGTCCTGGCTTGCTTGCTTTGCTGATTTCTCCTTTGTCCACAAAGCCCATTAATGGGTTCTAGACATGGATTCTCTAATTTCCACCTTTACAGATTAACTAATTCGATGCCTTAAAAACCACCAAAGTCTTTAATATGAAACTTTGAGTATGGTATATTTGTTGCTGTGGTTGATACAAATTTGATGAAATCAAGGAAGTAAAAACAAGCACATCACATTTTTCTCTCCCTAAAAATTCAATTAGTTCTTGTTATAGAGAATATCTAGTTGCAATGGATTTCTAAAGAGCTCTATAAGACTTAAATGAATTTGAATAGTTCTGAAAAAAACAATTTTAGATGAAATGAGTTATAGGTTTCCAGGATGCTGTTTGTTAAAAAAAGTATTTGCTCAAAAATATATATAACTATGAAGAGCCAGAATTTAGTATTATGGGAGAAGAGTGTATGCTAACCTAGTATAGTTTCCACAGTGTAGTTGAAATCATTATGATCTAATGATAGCTTAAGGTTTAGGATTTTTAATTGAATGCAGGTGTGGAATTGTTGCAGGGTACGACTTCTGCAGCTTCAACATATTTGTCTCCACCCATTCCCATAACAGCAATTTCATTTTATTAAAGCATCTATCAATTTCATGGACTCTTAGTTTCCGTGGTAACTTAGGAAATTTTAGAAAGTCAAGTGAATGGCATGTGATGACAAGCTAGTACTTTTGTGCCGAAATGTGTGTTATAATCAGGAATACACAATCCCCTTTAAAGCCCACTTTCTGATCTCCCAACAACCAGGACAAACAGTTGACATTTGGATCTCTTCCTGTGAGTTATAGCCTCTTGATTTACAATAATGATTTTTAGGTTGCTCTTCGTGCTTTACACGAGACAAACTCATGATAAAGTAGTGGTGAGTGAGACTGAGCACAGGAATATGAAGGGCCACTTGCAGATGCTTTGTGTTTCTTACTGTTTGTGTTTCCCTCTGTTGGAGACTTTTTCAGAGGCTTTCATTAATTGGCCTCTTTCTATGGCTAGCTGAGGTTCTAGGGGCTGTTGAGTCTGTGGTTATGATTAGCATTGACGTTAAAGGAAACATGATTGCCCTTCGTTTGGGTAAATCATGTTCCTGCATTTTTTTTTTTTAATTGTCGAGAGAAAACATTCACATCAGACAGTCTCCCACATTGCTGCAGGGTTTCCTCTTCTCCATTGAGATTGTTTTTCGCTAAAGTCATGTCTACTCAGCTTTTGGTCACTTTGGTGTTAGAGAAAGAGAGATGACATCTTTGTTATTGCTGTCTGCTCTTATAACTCATGTAGTTATGGTCACTATTTATTCTTGCCATTGAAGTAGCTCAGATACATTCACTCCACCCACGTTCATTTTTGTATGAGCAATATCCGAGCTCCCAGCATCTGAGAAGATATTCTCTTATGTTCTGCCAAGGTCCCTGTAGTCCACAAAGCTATGGCGTGTTATTCCTTCATTGTATAATCAATGATCCACCACAGTCTAGGAAGTAAGTTTCTAGCTAATCAAATGATATGATTCATAGCTAACAACCATGCATCCATTGTAAACCATTTGTGGATTATATACTATTCAAAATATTAGAATAAAATATTTTTACCACTAATACAGAGCAGAAAACAAGTTTCTCTGAGATGATTCAGAATGCAAATTTCTTAATTATAGTACTCCAGCTTCAGCTTTGAAAATATTAATTATCTTTGCATTGCATCTCTAACTGTGAAGACTGTTTTTTCCTTTTAATTTTCAATCCATCACAGATATTTTGTAAAACAACATTAAGTGCTATGTGGTATCACCACAATGTCAAATAGCTATATAAGTCCTTAAACATTTAATCTTGTTTCCTGTAGAATCCTTGTTGCAGACTGGTAGAAAGCATTGGCCAACTGGCACTGGTTAGTAAACAAATCTATGAGTTTCCTAGAGCTTCTGTAACAAATTACCAGGAGGTAAGTGGCTTAAAGCAGAAATTTCTTCTCTCATATTCTGGAGGCTCACATCCAAAATCAAGGTGTTGACAGGGTCATGTCCCCTCTGAAGTCTCTTACAGAGAATCTTTCCTTGCTTCTTCCAGTCTCTGGTGGCATGGGGAATTTCTTGGCTTTGGTAGCATCTCTAGCTCTCTTTTCACATGACCTTCTTCCTGGGGTATCTCTATCATTTTTATAAAAGGACATGTGTCATTGGATTTCAGGCCCACCCTAATCCAGTATATGACCTCATCTTAAATGATTACATCTGCAAAGACTCTTTTTCCAAATAAGGCCACATTCTGAGGTACCTGGTGGACATGGGTTTATGGGGACACTATTCAACCCATTAGAGCGAACCATGTGTAAAATCACTGATTGAAGGTAGCCTTATAAGAGATGTATTTAATGGTGAGTACTGCACTGTAAGAATGATGATCCAGCATAGCTGCTTTGATGATGCACTTGAAACTCATGGCAGTATAAGTTTAAGACAGTTTGTTATGTGCAGGTAGAAGGGTGAAGAATGTAGCCACTATGGTCAGTCACACAAAGAAAATGTTGCCTTTTTCTTTCCTATAAATGATCCAGTTTTCTTCATGAACTCTTATCCCACTGAGAAAGGGAAAAACAAAAAACAAAATTGAACTTGGTTCACTGCAGTCATCTCAGTGTGAGCCAAAATTTAAACAGTTGCATTAGATAGCTCAGTCTGTTGAATGATTCAGTCTTCCAGAATTCTCCTGTTATCCTCCTTCTCTCCAAAGTGGATTTTGTTGCTAAGTCTTCCCCTAATTAATACAGCACAAATGATGCATACTAAATTACATACTTTTGAATCATTGGCTTATTTGTGACATAATTTTAAAAATTGGAAAGCAAGATACCTTTATGTAGTTGAGTTTAAAAACCAAACTATTATTTTAAAAATGTCATTCTTAATGTGGAAAGGAATAATACATATACCCTTTTATCCGATATATGTATTATGTAAGAATATAAGAGTAATTTCAGTATGTTTTATGAGCATCATGGACTTTTAGTTTCTGAATTAATACTAGGTTTTACCTGGTCAGCATTTCTCCAAGAATTTAAATCTGGCTTTGGTGTGTTGGACTCCATTCTTTCTCTTTCTCAGCTCTTAACTGCCATTCAAGAGCTAGAAATCCAGTTTCATGGATTGAAAAGTGGTAAATTCTATGGAGTGGGTGTATCCCAGCTGCCTGCATGCTCAGCATGGTAGGATCTTGTCTTTATCCTTTTCTGCTTCACAAGTTACAGACTTAGGAAAGCCTTTACATTGTCTAATAATAGCAAAGAGTTATGTTGGAGATTACAGCTAGGAACTATCTCAGGCATGTGCTTCTGCTCTCACGAGGGCCGTTCATACTAGAAACTGCTCTCTCCCTCCTCGTGCATCCTGGAACAGATCACAGACCGCTTTCCAGTTGTCTCCTGTATGTTGTGCATGTAAAAGAATTCCTTAGATTCTTTTCTTGGCAACATTTGGAAAATAATGTCTGGAATCAGAAACAGATTTGTTATTTCTGTGCTGAAACAAGTGCATTTTTCAAATTAGCTAGCAAGTAACCATTTGCTCTGGAAGGTTCCCCACCCCTTCTTAAATCAGTATTAAACTGTCCAGGAAGCATTTAGCAAAGTTCATACTATTTTGCTATTTGATTCTGAGCATCACTTTTAAAGATTTTAATAATCAAAATGCAAAGTGACCTTGAGGATGTTGCATCTTTGTGAATCTGGACATTTTACTAAACATACATTTAGAGTTTTACTTAAATTAGCAGCAGCTTTTAGAACTATAGTCCTGTAAGTCTTTCCTATTTTCCCTCTTCTTTTCATTTAAAAATTGCATATAATTGTTAGTCAATAACCCACAACTACCAAGGGGAATTCACATTTGCTTAATCTGCAATGTAAAGTAGCACTTTTAATAAACACACTGGTGATATCATGCATTTTTCAAACTGGCGGGCAAAGCCCTTGAAATTTAATAAACCAAACAAAGCTAACCCTTTATTTCCTTTGTCTTTCCTTTGAAACTATCGTGCTTTCTAATTTTTCCTTCCTTGTGCTATTAATCAAAATCTTATTTTTTAAATATGTTAATGGAAGGAGAAACTAGATTACCATGCTGAATAAACGATACAATATAAACTAGGAGATGCTATCCTTAAGGAATGAAAAGGCAGTTAACAGAGCTTTGCTGCCTGAAGCCCACAGAGCTAGGGGTCTGCTTAGTCCTGGAACATGCTCTGTGCAAAGATAGTGCTCTGGGTAATTTGGTAGAACTGAATCAAATGACTTGAATTACCAAAAGCACTGGCAAAGGCTTCAGTTAAGTTTTCCATTTTAATATCTCCTATTCCATTTTTACCTCTTCTTGTCTCTTTTTTCCAATCTTTCCCTCTCTTATCTATTCTTCTGATTGCCCATTGGGGGAGCTGTGTCATACCTAAACGGGATTAAACTACCTTTAGGTACAGAGGTGTGATCAGTAGTCAGCACGGTGTTAGAAAAGGTGATAGTTAACAGACGAAGACAAATGGATCACTGTGATGAAGGCAATTTACCGCTCGGGACACCATGTCACCACCATCAAGCAGGCACAAAGGTATGCAGGGGTACGCATTTTCCTATTTTAAACCTCAGAAGGAAACACTGCTTGAAAACAACCGAAGGGTCTTTAAGCAATTAATAGCTTTTACATGATTAAACAACTTGTCAGGATTTTTTATTGGGGGACACTGGGTGGGAAGGTGGATAGTCTCAAATTAAAAAATGTCAATTATTTTATAAAATCATACATAACAATTGAATTTGAAATGAAGAGGTCTTAATTTGACAGGCAATGTAATGACAAACTCTTTGATACAATGTTAGCAGTGCTTATCCTGCATCTGCTGATTATGTGACACTTACCGGGTTTTATTAACTTTGGGTTTAAATTCTTTATTGTTGTAGCTGTCAAAATGTGGCTGATACCTAGAGCCTCAGAGACAAAAAGCCATGCTGACTTGAACTCAGGTTTAATTTGTATGTGGGTGGGGGGTGTGCACGGTAAGAGAAATGTGAGCACTCATGACTACTTTTCCCTTGGAATGTCTTCTTAATAACAAAAAGATATAAATAGCATAAAGTGAGCTTTAGAAACTGTGTGAAGTATAGTATAAGTAAATTTCTATTTAAGTGTAGAGTGGTTTTCAAAGGTCAGATTACCTATGTTTGCTCTTGAGACTTTTTGCAAGACAGCATTTGAAAACAAAGAGAAAATCTCTGCTCTAGTGACTGCCAAGAAGGTATTTGTGATCTTTATTTCAAAATTATGCAAGCTTCATTGTTTCTGAAACTTTAGAATGAAAGTTGTGACAAATGCCTCTGCTGTTCTAAGTGAGCCACTGTTCACAGTAGGAGTAAGAGTGAGGGAAGGCTGGACCATGACTTCTAAGGGTGTTCTCAGGAAGGGGAGGCAGAGGGTCTATACTATTCAGGGCAGCCTTGGGAAAGAGGCCTGAGTCCAGGAGAGTCTAGAGTTGGCAGGAGATCACCTGGGGAAACTGATTTACACCAGAAGTTAAGAGCAGTGACTTCTCTGTTTTCAAACAGAAAAAGTTCCTCAGCAAAGGCAAACGGGTTTTTAGACAATGCCTAGAGATGAGATGATAGGGCAGGGCAGAGGAAAATGAAGCATGTGGAAGCATCTGTGCCCGCTGGTACACCATTGCTCCTTCCTAGCAATCCATCTCCTGCAAGTTGGATTTTTGCTTTATCCAGACCCTTTACAAATTATCAGAGGACAAAGAAAGCTCTGGTCCCTTCTTCTTTTTCCTGGAAAAGTGTTGCTGTAAAAGAATACCCAGTTTTTGTTGTTGTTGTTGTTTTAAGGGCTTTATTTATTTATGAGAGACAGAGGCAGAGACACAGGCAGAGGGAGAAGCAGACTCCCTGCTGGGAGCCCAATGTGGGGCTTGATCCCAGGACCCCAGGATCATGACCTGAGCCATAGGCAGATGCTCAACTGCTGAGCTACCCAGGCATCCTAGAATACTCAGTTTTATGCAAAAAAGGCCAGTACTATCCCAAGGTGGCTAATTTGTATATCTACATTCAACCCAAATCTGTTGATATTCTGAATTACTTCTGAAGTTCATCTTATCTGGCCAAAATGTTTTGGTAGAATTTTAGATATAAGAGTTTATTCGTCAGGGGTGCCTGGGAGGCTCAGTCAGTTAAGCATCCACCTCTTGACCTCAGCTGTGGTCGTGATTTCAGGGTCGTGAGTTCAGCTGTTGGACTTAAAAAAAAAAAAAAAAGTTTATTTGTCACATATTGATGGGCACTTATCATATGCAGGCACACCCCCTCCTCTGTGTCTAGGAAAGCCTTCCATCTCTGATGCCCCTGGGTTTCTTCAGTACCCAACACCTTCTCCTCTGCTCTCCTGTCCACTTGTGAGCACTTTGGGGGTTCATGTCTCCTCAAGGTGAACTTTGAGAACAAAGCAAAGCCAGAGGCTTTTTAAAAGGTTTTCCTGGCCATTATGACACAAATCACAAGAATAACAGATTGGTGAAGAAGATTCAGTAAATCCCAACTCTGTCCCTTACTAATATAAGCTTGAGTAAAGTCTCCTTAGCTATTAGAATACAACTACCTGATAAAATATTGAAGATTAAATAATAACATATAAAATCCTGGGCATTTTCTCACAAGTATATAGTGATGCTATTTAAATTTGATCTGAGTGCTTTATAAAGTTACTGATTAGACCTACCTTGGGCTTGTGAAAGTAAAGACTAATTTGTACCTTAATATGTGAATATGATGTAACTATACGGGGTGTAAGCCATACTTTTGGATTTTTATCACAGCATATTTACACCAACGTTTGTAAAGTTTTCTGGAATCACAGTTTTATAAATACACCTGGATGAACACAAAGTATTAAAAGTCATATTTACTGGCAAACGAGCGTGATAGTAGTAGAAGTATTTTGAAAGCCATGGAAGCCAGCGAGAGTATCCTGATACCAACCCGATCCTGACTGCTTCAATGCTATTGTTTGCTACCACAGCAATTTCAAAACCTTTCCTTTTTGGAAATGTTTCCTGGCAGAACAAATACTTGCTAAAAAATTTAAGCAAGATTTGGAACTACTCAGGATGCCTTTTATAAAATTGTTTTGTTTTCACACAATCTCTCCATAACTATATGAGCAGAATGGATGGATGGATTTTATATGGGTAACAACGTCCTTATTTTAGGTTGACTGCTAAGTGAGGAATTGGTGGTAATGAAGTCTCCTTATTTCTCATCTCACTGTATTCCTAATTCTTCAGTAATTGGTAGCCTGCTTTTCATCTCAGATAGAATAGGCTAGTAAGGGTAAATGTCCAACTGAATTACCCATGAATTACAAAGGTAGCTTAAAACAAGTAGCATCCTGGAAGGATGACATTGTGTATCCATCCCTCCAAAAATGCAGTCAAGAAACGCTGAAAGTACTGAATACAGATGAGTAAAATTTTGACGGCTTTAAGCTTGTTTTGAATATAAAACATGAGTTTAATACTTACCATCACTTTTAGATTGGGTTTATCAGACTACTATAGAGATGGCTTCTTTTCAGTTACCTACTGAGAACATCTAAGGCTTAAATGTCCAGTGTCTTTTCTGCTTCCCACAGAAAGTTAATGTTGGTATGACAAATGTTAGGAATCTTTATGTGCTTTTTGGCTTATGATAGCAAATTTGGCTGGAAATGAGTTTATGTTACTTGCTCCCTTTTCCTCACTTACCTTCGTGAAATTATTGAATAGATCCATTGTTGGTGTGTTATCTGCAGAAGATAAAGTGTCTGGGAGCTGAGGAGAAAACAGGAGCCCCTGAAATAGATGAGATTCCTTTGGCACATGACATACCAGAGGGTTCTCCCAGACTACTGTTTTGGACTGTGTTTGACTAGATTTTCTTTGCTTTAATTTCCCCTTTGCCTTATGGAAGGTGACCTCCATGTTCTGTGCGTGAAAAGCAACTACCGGGCAGCCTGGGTGGCTCAGCGGTTTGGCACTGCCTTCAGCCCAGGATGTGACCCTGGGGGCCCAGGATCGAGTCCCACGTCGGGCTCCTTGCAGGGAGCCTCCTTCTCCCTCTGCCTGTGTCTCTGCCTCTCTCTCTTTCTGTGTCTTCCATGAATAAATAAATAAAATCTTAAAAAAAAAAAAAAAAAGAAAAGCAACTACCTTTCTCTGTGTCTTTTTTGATATGGGCCCCTAGCATCTTGGTGTGATGCTAGAATTATGTCTATAATGGATGCCCTGTAGAGAAATGACAGAACAGGCTTCCCTCTGCCAAAGTAGTACTTTCCTCACCACACACAGAATCCTTACTATAAGATAATTCTCTAGTTCGTGTCGAGAGCCCATTGCTGTTTTCCAGAAAGGGAATCTACTATTTGTGATATGCTGGTAGCACCCAAATTTCTATTTCCAGCCTAGACCTTTCTCCTAAACTTCAGATGTGAATATCCATCTTCCCACTCCACATTTCCACCTTGATGTCTTGTAGATGTCATGAAGGTATCAAAACTCCTTGTCCCCCTCACGGTTGCCCCCCCACCCCCCCGTATCTCTTCCACAGCAGCCTTTCTCATTTCAGTTAGAGGGCAAATTCATCTTTCCAGTTGACCTTGAAGTCATATACGCCTCCGTTTTCTTTCATTCCCCACATTCAGTGCGTCAGAGAATCCCATTCACTCAATTTTTCAAATCTTTTCCATAATCCAACTACCTTCCACACCACCCCTGCCCCCTACCTGCCTGAGTCCCACCTGGCCTGCCTCTACCTTAATTCTCCTTTACAGACTGTTTCAACCCAGTGGCCAGAGTGAACCCTTAAAACTGTAAGTGATGGTTCCACAAATTTACTCAAAACTACATTTCACTTGCAGGAAAAGCTCGAGGAGTCTTGGCAGTTTCTCTGTATCAATCAATCTTAGGTGTCAATCTTAGGCCAAACCTAAACCATAGAGAAGAGGGGTTGTTACTTAAGCTACAGGGCTCTGGGCTTAAGCTCTGTCAAATCCTTTACTCTGGTGGAAGAAGAAAGAGTCCCAGGTGAGTCATGTTCTTGTTTGATGCTCACAGAAGATGTGATCTTTAACGGGATTCCTTTGTCTTCTCTGCAATGGGAATGAAGATCATTCTACCCTATCTCATTTTGGCATTAAAGGTAGCAACCTGGGGGATCCCTGGGTGGCTCAGCGGTTTGGCGCCTGCCTTTGGCCCAGGGCGCGATCCTGGAGTCCTGGGATCGAGTCCCACATCGGGCTCCCGGCATGGAGCCTGCTTCTCCCTCCTCCTGTGTCTCTGCGCCTCTCTGTCTCTCTCTCTCTATGTCTATCATAAATAAATAAATAAATCTTTAAAAAAAAAAAAAAAAGGTAGCAACCTGTGGATTTAATGCAGCTACCGAGATGTACCTTTAGTCTTCACTAAATAGGTTTGTTAAGTGTTTTGGTTGGGATTTTGGAAAATTGATCCCCGTGGCTTTTTTGACAGGGAGCCTATCAAAGCAGTAGGGAGCCTATCCAAATTAGAAATCTCACTCACATGTTTAATAAGCAGCTCAATTTTTATTCTTACGTATATATTTGTTTTGCTGAGCTTTGTGTGTTATAAGGAATAGCAAAAGTCCTCTCATTAAGTGTGATTTACATGTTCTTTGGGAATGTACTACTTTTTTGTGTGTGGTAGTGATTGGTGCTTTGGCTTCCCTACTAGATTCTAAGTTTCTTGGAGACCTAGCCCATTAGCTTGACCAAGAAGTAATTACAGTTGATATTCGTGGATTAAAGGCATGAAATGTAATATGTAACCTAGTTCAGGTGAAATGGACTTTAAACATCAATCCCCCTGAAAATGAATGGGCTTTTTTGAGGATCACTTAAAATATAAAAATGGAGTTTTCTATATTTAGCTGCAAATATGTAGGAAATAAGCAGAGCATTGCCTATAAGACTTTTAACTTTCAGAGTCTTATTTTCTGTAACAGCCGGATAGAAAAATCTAATGCACTGATTTCATAAATAGCTTATTCTTACAAGTGGGAAGCTGGTAGAGAGGAGAAAAGTAATGTATTTCTAGAAAGTCAAACATTGTGGTGACAGGGAGGGAGGTACATTTCTCAGGTGCCTTCTTGGCCTTTGAAGTAGAAGGTCACTCAGGGAAATGGCCAGTGCCTTCCTGGTTCCTCTCAAGCCCCATTCTGAAGGCCTTGCACTTTTCTTGACTAAGAGATTGAGGATGTACTCATAAAGAGAAACACACCCCTTATCCAAGCACTTTCTTCCCCTTAGGTTTAAATACACACCCACCACCACCACTCCAATTCATAGTCTGGTGAATGGGCAGTTGATAATGGACAAGAAAAGAAAATTGGTAAAATTATCTTTAGAAGTATGCATTATTTTCTCTTAGCAGACCATTTAAATATGAGGGTTTTTTTTTTTTTTTTTTCCGTTTAACATCTGTTTAAATACTTCCATTGAAATTTTACTTCCTTTGGTCTTCTCATCCCTTGTTCTAAATTTTCAGATCTGCTGGTTTATTTTCTAGGGTTCCCCTGTATGCAGTTCATTCTATTTCCATTATAACCTTTGTTCCCCATTTTCTTTGTAAATATGCATACAATTTGGTCACTGTTTTTCTGTCTGTACTAGACACCATGAGAACAAGCTGGTTATTCAGGACCTTATGTCAGAGTATATATACCTTGAGCTGCTCTATTAATATCTGTTGAATGATTGAGCTCTTAGCTGTGTTAGGGGCTTGATTCCTTTCCTTTATCGCTGTGAATTGTTATGGTTATTAAAAGCTACAAGAACTGGGCAGCCTGGGTGGCTCAGTACTTTAGTGCCACCTTCAGCTCAGGGCGTGATCCTGGGGTCCCGGGATCAAGTCCCACGTCAGGCTCCCTGCATGGAGCCTGCTTCTCCTTCTGCCTGTGTCTCTGCCTCTCACTCTGTCTCTGTCTCTCATTAATTAATAAATAAAATCTTAAAAAAAAAGTTACAAGAACTTTGACCTAGAGGGTTGTCTTTTCAGCTCAGAAAAATGAAGATGACAGACCCACCATTTTCATGACCAGTTGAAATCTTACTAAAATGCCCGTTCAGGATTATGAGCCGACATCTCCTTGATGTTTTTAACTATGAGTAAAATTTCTGCACATGAAGCAGAAAGACTCAACCTGGGAATCAGAGAGGGTTTCTGATCCTGAGTCTACATTTACTGACCCTGGGAAAGCCACTTACACACTCTGAGCCATTTTCCCAAACTAAGAAATACAAGTGACTGCCCTGCCTGCCTGATGGGGTGATTCTGTAGAATTGAATGAGATGAGGTGCCTAGAATGTGGGGGGAAACCGGTAGTCCTCTGTCCCCTTCTCTCCCCTTCTCCTACACTTCCTGTCAATTCTCCCTCTCTAATATGCTCTGGAACCCATCTGTCCTCCCCGTTTCAGGCTCGTAACACCTCGAGTCTAGGCTCCTTGCTCGCTGGACCTACCCAGACTCTCTTCAGAATGTGATTTCTTCTGTGGTAAATACTGCACAGTCCTCTCACCATATCATTGTTTTTAGAATAAAGTCAACTTACTTACCATGATGGAGATGAGCCCTTTTGTGAAAGGATGCCTTTCTGTTTTCCTGTTAAGCCTCAGGTCCCACTAGCCAATCTCTCTTCTAGATTCTCGACTTTTGTTCCTCTTTCTCTGTATGTACCAGGACCCTCTACTTAGAAGGAATCTCTATTTCTCCCCTAGTGCATCATCACCCTAACATTTGATTGGACTGACAGGACTAAGTTCAGATGTTACCTCCTATAGAAGTCCTCCACAGTAACATTCCAAAGTTGGTCTTAACTTCTCTGCGCTGCCTGCCACAGGGTCATACAGCAGTTTTCTTGTGCTAGGCAGTGAGGCAGGGAACCCATTCTTTCTTGTCCTTGATACCAAGAATCACATAAATGTTAGCTGGTTGAATTAATTCATTAATACTTTAAAATTGTAAAAAAATATGAAAAATGTGAAGATTCTGGTGTATCATCTGGCTTAGTATTAGAAACAAAGTAGAAAACATTACCCTACCCATGTATAAGGTTATCAACTGTTCACACCTGGGACACTGTGCCTCCTTCCAGCTATTCTCTGTAAATAATCTCTAAAGTGTTGAAATGCGCAAAAAGTTTCAATTAAGATGATTTGCCTTGGGAGGAGAAGTCACTATGCCAAGAAATCATAAAATAATTTGGATTTTACCAGGGAAAATCATGTTTAGGATGCAGTATGTGATATTCTATAAGGGTATGTGATATGGATGTTGTCAACCAGAGATAGGTATTCAGGACTAGGGATATAGTGTTTATTACCTGGAATGGTGGTGCAAACTAAAAATAGTAACTCACTCAAGAAAAACACAAATAAACAACTAATGATTGATTGATAACTGATTATCAAGGTGAAATGGTCTGATTCTTAACTGGCATTGAGGAGTCTGAATAATGGAAAACTCTACTCTGCCAACCCTGATGGGTAAAATTTTGGCCCCGAGGATTTTTACCCCCTGCTGCCATGTCTACCAGTATGTTCTACAAGGCAAAAAGGGACTTTGCAGATATAATTAAGGTTAAGACTCAGTGACCTTAAAAGGAGATTAGCCTGGATTATCCAGTTGGGTCTAATATAATCACAGGAGCCTCTAGGAACAGAGCTTTCTCCCCACTGCTGGCAAAGGTGGAGTCAGGGAGGTTCTAAGCCTGGGAAGGATTCGGTGTGTTGCTAACTTGAAGTTGAAGGGATCACTATGAAACTGTGAGAAGGAACTGAATTTTGCCAACAACCTGAATGAGCTTGGAAGCAGATATTTTTCCATAGCCCCCAAATAGAAGGCCAGTCAACATCTTGATTTAGGCTTGTGAAATCTTAACCAGAGGACCCCCCCCCCCCCCGCCCGAAGCCTTATGGACTTTGGACCTACAGAACTGTGAGATAATAATCAGGTATTGTTTTAAGTGCCAAATTCATTGTAATTTGTTGAAACAGCAGAAGAAGAATACTACGCTAACAAAAAAAAAGGGACTGGGGTACAGGAACTTCTTGGTTTGGGGAACTTTCCATCAGGAATGCTTGATTTCCAGTGGACCTTGATATTGAATGGACCAAGTCTGAAAACACTAGACTTGAATGCCCCTTCTGACTGCTGCAAGGAGTCCTTATTTCTGGCTGATCTGAGATGTCTCCCTGATGTCTGCAGCATCATAGTTGATACAAGGCATGCCCTAAGTGTGTCTCAGGCTTCTAAGGCCTCCAGAGAAAAAATCAAGGCTGATCATACATATTATATGCTGACTTTGTCCAGGGACACTTAACAATAATAAATCAGAGGAATGAAGATTGTTTTTGGTAGAATATCAAAGGCTCATTCTCCGTTTTTCCAAGTGTTGTATAAAGGGACATCTGAGATGTTTACTTCTTTTTTGCACTGTTTTTCTAATGTTGTCTTTGTGAGAGCACTTCTGTTGGTCTAAGGCCTCCTCAAAGTCCAAATGCTTGAAATATACTTGGTTTTTGTTAATGAAAATAGAGGAGTTGATTTGACATCCTTTAAGAAATACTGTATTCTCATCGCAATTCTAAAAGCCGTTTATTTTCTTATGCAGTACAGGATAGGCAGAAGCCTTAAATCTGGGCTGTGCTTTGCCGATGTGGTGAATTTATCTATATGAAATATTAACACAGTTGGCTTGGTATCAGTTGGCTTGAAATATTAGAACAGTGGCTTCTGTACAGGATGATAATAATTGAGTCAGAAATTAACAGAGCTGATAACTGTACATAATCACTCACCTTTATAGGAATTAAGTGACGACTATCTACATCTTTCTAGAGGAAAAATCATAAATTATACATTTGTTCCTCTCAAACATGAAATAGCAGGCTCGTAAATAATTCTTTTAATGACTGGTCAAAGAATGAAAATTAAAAAGACAGTGCTACTGACTCGATGGGCCACTACTGCCAATGAAGTTTTAAAACCTGACAGGTGGGGCACCTGGGTGGCTTAGTCAGTTAAGCATCTGCCTTTGGCTCAGGTCATGATCCAGCATTCTTGGGACTGAGCGCCATTGGCTCCCTGCTCCATGGTGAGCCTGCTTCTTCCTCTGCCCATGCCCCACCCCCATCTCTCATGGATAACTAATAAAATCTTAAAAAAAAAAAAATCTGACAGGTTTTCTGTTTTTGCTTTTTGGTTTTTTTTTTTTTTTTTTTTTTTGCTTGCTTGCTTGCTTTAGTTATTTTATAAGTATAATCCTAAACTGTAATCCTTAATTTGGAAATGAGTTTTATTTGATTAGCATATTAATTTCATCATTCAGAGATTGTCTACATTTTCTTTTCTAAGGCCAATCTCTCTTCTGTATCTTAGCATATTTGTTGTTTTGTTTTGATTTGATTTGTTTTTTGAAAGAAACATTTACGTAGGGGCACTTGGGTGGCAAAGTTGGTTAAGTGACTGACTTTTGGTTTTGACTCAGGTCATGATTTTAGGGTTATGAGATTGAGCCCTGTGATGGGCTCTGTGCTCAGTGTGGAGTCTGCTTGCGATGCACTCTTCCTCTGTCTCTCCCTTTTTATGCATATGCTCTCTCTCTCAAATAAATAAATCTTAAAAAAAAAAAACCCAAAGAAACATTTACTTAGTATGAGAGCAAATCCATGCAGTAGTGTTCAAATGCCATGCTGGCTACTAAATTGTCACACTGCACTTCCTTTCTTCCTTGATCCTAAAACCTGGCACAATTATTAACCGGGATCTGCTTTGCTTTTTTTTGGTTGTTGTTTCTTTTCTTCTGTGTTCACATTTCTTCTTTCTGAATGGAAAGCTTTGGCTCTTTCTCTCCATTCTACCATTGTCCTTCACTTTCTCTCTTACTCCAGTTATTCCTGGAGTGTTAGGAATATATTTTTAAAAAGTAAATAGCAGAAACAAAATCTTGATATTTTAGGCTTATCATGTAATTGTGCGAAATTATATTGACTTATGAAGCCTTATAATAATGTCAGATAACTTGCTTTTCTCCCCATAATCTTCTCATCTGAGTCTTAGATATACAATTTACCAGTTCCCAGTAAATTACAAAATGTGAATTGGAAAATGGCCTGTGTTCCTCAGGGGAGGAATTATAAGGTGAATAAATAAAAAGCAGGATCTGGCATCTTATTCATTGGTTCTTGTTTGGGGCTTTTTAATTACTGATGACTTGGGCTTTACCAGTAGAATTTGCAACCAGCCGTGGGGCAAGTCACTTAACTTCCTTGGGTCTCTGCTCTTTCATTTCTAAGATGCAGATGGTAATTCCCTAACTGATAAGATTTTCATGAACTTTAAATGGGTTAATGCATGTCAAGCTCACCTGGAACCTTGGCTAGATCCAATAACTATTAACTGACATTTTTCTTTCTGTTCTGGTGTGTTAAATGCTCACAGCCTCTGCACCTCTCACTGGTATTTGTCACACTGTAGTGCCAACCAGGATCTTTTCACTTTGGGTTTTCAGTTTCCTAAGTGGATTGGTAAGGGTCCTAGTATGTACCCATTTCTTTCTACTTTTCATTTGGAAATACCCTCAGCAAATGTCTGGACACTGGTAATCCTGCTGCACTCTGACTTGCCATTTAATGTGAGCTAGAAATTTAGCTTCTGTTCATGGATGTAAATGAGGGGATTTGTTTTCTTGGTGTGACAAGCCTTATAAGCCTCATATACTCTTTTGTCACTTCAGATTTTAAAAAGTTGTGGGTTTTTGTTTTTTGTTTTTTGTTTTTAGTGTGTTTTGGTTTGGTTTGGTTTGGTTTTTGTTTTTGTTTTTGTTTTGCACTTTTTCCCTCTCAGCTTCAGAATCTCACACTGGGGCTGTTGAGTACAATTGTAATGGTTATCTAAATGTCTGTATGGTCTTTGGTGTTCCGTGGTGTTTTTTTTTTTTCCTCTGTACTTAACTAAAGTTTCCAAAATATGTGACTATGAAAGGAATCCTTATCTGTACAAAATCCAGTGCAGCCTCACAGAGCTTGTCTTGGCCTCCTGTGTCAATAGGATGAAGAGGAGGAGACAGAGGAAGGGAGACAGAGATTTGGTACTACTTATACAGCTGGCTCAATTTGCTTTTCCTGTTTAAATACTGGAAAGAAAGACAAGCTAAATTTACCCACACGACAGGGCATAGTACCTTTTGAAGCATATCTTTAAGTGCAAAGAGGCAGGATAGATGCTGGAGCAATTTCTAAAAAAGGCATCAAGAATGACAGACTTCTTGTGGATATTAAAAGATGGATTCTATTCAACTTAAGACCATGTCAGGTTATTTTAAAATTCATTAGTATTACGGATAAAAGGAAGAAAGACAAGAAGATATTTAAAGGCAAAAGCAAACTCCTTAGGAACTAGTGATAGAGAGAAAGTTAAATTTCAGAACTAATGGGATGTAGCCAACACTGCATGCAGAGGAAAATTAGTAACCTAAAGTAAACCTTTTTTGTTTTTATTTTTAAACAAAAAAGAATAAAAATCAAGCACTTGAGGAAAAGTATAAAGAAATATACTTACTGAAAAACATTATAATTAAAATAGGAGAAAAATAGTAAGCCCACTGGAATGAGTTTCATATGTCATAGGTGTTCTGGGTAAAAAAGACAGCAGGGAGGCGTCCTATATAAGAAGGAAGAGAAGTGGGAGCTGTATATGGCAAAATATGATTTTTTTTTGAGATATTATTCATTTATGGGCAGCCCCAGTGGCCAGTGGTTTAGCGCTGCCTTCAGCCCAGGGCATGATCCTGGAGACCTGGGATCGAGTCCCATGTTGGGCTCCCTGCATGGAGCCTGTTTCTCCCTCTGCCTGTGTCTCTGCCCCACCCCCCCCTCAAGAATAAATAAATAAAATCTTTAAAAAAAAAATGCAACAGATAAGTGTTCTCTTCATCACACAGCAGTAAGAATAAACAAACTAACTACTACATGCATCACATGGATGAATCTCACAAACATAATGTGGAGTGAAATGAGCCAAACACAGAAAGTATGATTCTAATCATATAAAATTCAAAACCAGGCAAAACTAATCTCTGTTGATTGTGTCAGGGTAGTGGTCACCTCGGGATGGGAATAGTAGTGACTGCAAGGGTATGAACAGAGCTTCGCGAGCTGGTCATCTACATCTTGATGTGGGTATTGGTGACATGGGCATTCACTTGGTGGCACACATATATTTTGTGCAGTTTCTGTACCCAATAAAAAGTTAAAGTCCAGGCTTCATTTTAGCTTTTAGTTCTCCTGCTTCGTTTGAATCTGTGTGCGGCTCAGTTCTCTGCTTTGCTAAGTGCGCATTCCTGCCTTAGGTATTCCCAGAGGTCGCACTACTTGGCATGCTTTTGGGTTTTGGAAATTACTTAGCTTCTTACTGAGCCACCATTTCTTCAACTTTAAAAATGGGGAAAATTAAAGGTCCAAAACCCTAGGGCTATAATGTGAGTTAAATGAGATATTGTGCATGAAATGCTCAGCTCACAGGAAGCACCTTTTGCTTCTCGCTATTATTTTTCTTTTGTTTCCCTAAAGGATATATTGTGCTTTTAACACATGGAGCAGTCCTGCCATTTGGCACCAGGCTGGACCTAAAGCATTAGACATGGGTTTGGACTTTCCATTCTTACGTCCTTGGAGATTTCAGACTCTCAATTACTTCTCTGTTGTAGTACTTCATGTTCTTTTTTTTTTTTTTAATACTTCATATTCTTGATTCCAAATTCGTAAACCCATCAAGGATTCCTCTCTCAGTCTATTGTCTTCTATTCCTGGAGCTATTTTTTATCTTAAAAAATTCTCATTAATGTTCTGCTCCCCTTCACCTTAATTTTTTCTTCATAAATAGAAAAAATGCTGGGTAAATGGAAAGACTTGGTAGGCTGACTTTCCTTAATGGCCTTGATGGGTACCTTCTGCCCAAATGGGTGACTCAAATCAGGAATGTTCAGAATTTGAATCCAGCCATTGTTAGTTGGTGGAAAGATGGTGTCTGCCAATGTTGTACAGAGAGGTCATGGAAGGATGCAGGGTAGGGGGAGAATTGGGGGGAATGGAGGCCCTTTCTTTTTTTGATTAATGAAACTCATTAATTCAGAAAATAATTCCCAGACTTTATGCCTGAAGATTGTCATTCATTAACCCAGATTGTTGAATCTTGTTTCGTAATGTGAATCTAAAAGAGGATCTGCAGTGGCTTGTGGACTCAGAAACAAATTAAGAGATCTTGAAGAAAAACCAAACGTTTTTTGAAAAAGGAAATTCTAAGGACTTATTTCAGTTTTTTTAAACTACTTGACCTCATGCATCCTTCACTACTCACCTGTTTTTCTATCTTGACAGCAAAACTTAGCAATCAAGTAGTCTATATCTGATCTTTCTGCTCCCTCTACCTCCTCTTGACTTTCCATGTATCAGAATCTGAATTTCTAGCCCTCCGCTACACCAAGCTTTCATGTAGCCAGATGCAATGCTCAGGTTCTTTCTTTGCCTTCTTAGCATTTTTTGTGGAGTTGCCTACTATGTTTTCCTTCCTCAAAAGTATTTCCTCCCTTAACTACTTCTTCAGCCACTTCTGGCTCCTGCAGTGGATCCTCCTCCTCTTTTTCTAAGGAAGAATCATCGGTTTCAGTCTGTTCTCTTGTGTGCCTGCCTTCTAAGTGCTCTCATTCAATGGCTTTAAGTACCTTCTGTATGCTCATTTCCAAGTTCTTTTAATCTCCAGCCCTGGCCTCTCTTCTGAGCTTCATGCAGCTACCCATGTGAGATTTCCACATCTAATAGACTCCTCCCATAGATGTCTGGGTTCCTTGCGCCTCCAACCGTTCCTCCTCCAGGGTTTCCCTTCTCAGTAGATGGGATCACCAGCTTCCACCCAGGCACCTACGAGGGGAAAAAGTGGAGTTCTCTCTGGTCCCTGCCTTTCTTTCCATCCCACATCTAATCTTCTGTTCCACCCCCAAGATCTATTTTGAATCCATCCATTTCTCTCTTTTCAACACTAGTTCAAGCTGCCATCGTTCCTGGCATAGTTCATGATACTAACTTCCTACTTCTACTTGCCCATTCACAATCTGTTCTTCACACAGTGGTCAAAGAGACCTGATTGAAGTTCATGTATGTGTTGCAAAAAGTTGAACTCAAGGTGAAAAGGGCTAGCTTTTCACTTGTGCACTGTCACAGACACACATGACTCTGAATGTTGTTTTTTGTCTGTTTGTTCTTTAAGATAGAACATTTCAGCAATATAAATGTGAAGAAAAGCATTACTAATCAACCCTATCTGATTTCTTGAAATGAAGGAAATAGGAAATATGGCCAGTGTGTTCTGGATCTTTCTCCAGCTGCCTTGCTAGAAACCACTAGGTGTATGTGGAGGAGTGTCCTTTCTGAAGTACAAGGAAAAACTAGTAATAACCTGCAGACACTGTGCTTGTTTTCAAAGATTGCTTACAAAATTTCCTCCTGCTCTCCTGCTGATCTTCTGATGGGGGTCCATGTATCATGGACAATAAGAAAGATATTGTAAACAATGTCATATTAACCTTGCAAAATTAAATTATTCATGTATTGAAATGGAAGCAAATTACTTTCTCCATCCAAGATGATAGCTCTCTAGTTTAAAAAAAAAAACTGTAGAGGAAATTAATATTTCATGCTTTTATTAAAATATCTGGGTGTTTATGAAGAAATAAATATTTGCAAGTAATGAGATACATAGAAATTCCATTTGATTGCCATTGTTTCTTGATAAAAGTTGAAGATCTTTATTTTATCAAAAGAAAAATTGAATAGCAGAATAGAATTTCTTTTGAAGATTTGCTTTCTATTAAATTAGTACAACAAATTACACTGTGAAATAATACTATTGGAGATAATACATGGTAAGTCATTTTTATTCTGTCTCATTCAGAGAAGCTTTATTTGTGCAGTGGTGCTCAGAAAAGTTATATTTTCTCAATAGATGCTTACTTATAGAGTACTTTATTCTCCAGTGGCATTTTATTTTTTGTATTTTTTCATTTTTTACAGGGTTGGTAATTGAATTTTTATTTTAAAAATTTTTTATTTAAATTTAATTTCTTCAGTGGCATTTTAGAAGTATAAGTATTGAAGTTACTATGTTGTTGCTTAGATTATTCATGACCTGCTCTATAAAAAACTCAATACATAGTGGAGAATTAAGGCCAAACTTCTTTTTTTTTTTTTTTTTCTTCTAATTTTAGGTACATAAGGTAGTTGGAAAAGTGATCTCATTGAATTTACTCTTAATTCATAAAGTCAGATTGCAACAACCCATGGAGTATTCTGGTTTCCTGAAAATCATTGCTGTATATCTTACACACTCACCTTTATTGCCATTATTTTTCTTTTTCTTCTTCTTTTTAAAAATTTTATTTATTTATTTGAGAAAGAGAGAGAGAGAGAGAGAACACAGGGGGTGGGCAGAGGGAGAAGCAGACTCCCTGCTGAACAGGGAGCCTGATGCAGGACTTGATCCCAGGACCATGAGATTAGGAACTGAGCCGAAGTCAGATGCTCAACTGACTGAGCCACCCAGGTGCCCTGCCATTATTTTTCTTATATGACCTGAATTTGAGCATGTTGTTAAAAACAAACCAAAACAAAACCTGTAATTTTCTTCTTCTTCTTCTTCTTCTTCTTCTTCTTCTTCTTCTTCTTCTTCTTCTTCTTCTTCTTCTTCTTCTTCTTTTCTTCTTCTTTCTTCTTTCTTCTTTCTTCTTTTTTTCATTCTTATGAAAGGGAGCCCATGGGAAGAAACTAATCCTGGACCATGTTGAGTTTTTCTACTCAAGAGGTAACAGTGTTGAATATTACTTGATGAGTTTTTGGGAACACCAGCGCAATCTAAGTAAAAGAATTCTCATCTCAGCTTCTGGTTAAGGGAGTTCTGGTAAATAAACATTCTTCTGGATTTGAATCAAAACTAAGATAAGAGACTACAAATCCCCATTCATTTTATTTATTGTATTAGTTGATTGTTCTTCCTGAAGAACTTGTCTAGAAATCCTGCAGCAGGTTCTGTCATTGGCTCACCCAACTGGCCTGTCTGGCCTGACTGGACTGACTCCTATCACAGTAGCTAAGTGAATGCCTTTACTCTCAGACTCCCTTGCAGCTAGAGTGCAGGTATGTGACCAAGGCTCTGTCAACCAGTATTGAATTTGGATGCAGTATGAAAATTAGGCAGTAACTGTATAGGTTGTTTGCATCTACTTGTAAGCCTAGCAGCATTAGCCTCCTGCTGACACTGACTTCTGACACTTACTTCTGTGGACACTTAGCAGCCAGACTTGTACCTGATCAGTGATGACAGCAGGTGGCAGCAAGAGCAGTGTTTCACTGTGACAGTCTTAGTAGTATGGCATGGGAATTTATCCTCTGGCCCTCTTGGAGATTCTGAAAACTCTTTAATACCTCTTAACAAATCCTTTTTGCTTAAAATAATGAGTAGATTCTGTTACTTCCGTCTAAGTATTCTGACATTGCCGTCATAGACACTTTAACAAGATGTTGGCTGTCTTGTTTCAATTATCTGATGTTCTTTCCCTAAATGCTGATAGTGGTTAGATGTTCTTGTGTGTTCTTTATCAGAATTTATGCAATATTTCAGTTGTATCTAGCTAAGATTGGGGGGAAGGTCAGCATTTTAAAAATAAATACAGAGAATATGTTATTTTTCAGTTATGGGCTTTGAGAACTAATGTTGATGAAAGAAGGAATGGGGTAAATAGTCTGTCCTCTTTTGTTAATGATTTCCCTCAGGCCTAACCTGGCTGTGTCATAACACTTTCTACCTGTCTTAAATGCTGTATCTATTCCAGCTAGGACACCAACAGTCCAGGGGTAGGATGTGGCCAACCACTGACTTGGGTCAGCCTCTAGTCTTACTAGTTTCTTTCTAGTTCACCTTGGATTTATAGAATTTGCTGCCTTTTCAGTTTGGTTTTCCTTTGTCTCTGTTAATTTTTCTAAAACACAGACCACTACTATCTTGTATGAACACTTTTGATGTTTAACCATAACCAACTGACTGAGGTCTAACCTCTTTGACCTGATAGGCAAGGTTCCTCCCAACTGGTCCTGACTTACTTTTCCAGCTGGATCTCCCACTGCCACCCCTACAAACCCTGCTTGCTTATCCCAGTGGGCCAGTAGATTATCTCAGGCAGATTCAGTTGCAGACAACAGTATCAGTAGAAGGAGATTTAACACAGGGTGTGTGGTCCTTACACGATCATTGAAAAGGCCTCAACTCTCAACTCCTAGAAATGACTCCCAAGACACCATCTCAGGACTGGCTTACCAAAGGAGCCCTTATCTCTGCCGCAGTCAGAAAGCTGGCATGTAGTTTTTGACTGTAAGACCACATTGCCTCAGCTATATGCCTTATCAGCAAAATAAGTGCCACCTGCTCTGACCACAATCCACACCAAAGTAGGGATTGAACAGTGAGACTTAATTACCACCCCTACTGAAATGTCTTGACGATCAGACTTACCAGCAGAAATAGCCAAGGCAGCAGGAGCATGGACTCACACATCCTCAAATTCACCAGGTGTACTAGCTTTGCAAACCAAGTGTAAGGGAGTTTGGGAAATGTGGTTTTCAGCTTCTAGAAGTTCACATACAGTGCACCCTACGAGGTGATTTGGGGCTGTGAAGGCAATGTACAGCATCCGTTATACAAGTAACTCAGTATTCCCAGTACACAGGCCACTCGCTCTCTTCACCATGCCTTTGCTCTCTTGCTCTTTGTTTAGTTGGAATGTGTTTCATATCCTTCTCCATTCTAGCAAATTTTTATCCATCCATCACGTGTCACCTGTTCTGTCATGTTTTCTCTGATATTATTTCCTTCTAGTTCCCATTAGAGGGCACCCTCTATTTAAAAATGTGTCATAATACCATTTGATTATATCAGTATTCCATTCAGTGGAATTCTTAACAGACAAGGAATAGGTTGCTTATTCATTCATTTTGCTCTTCACTTAGCAGACTTGCTGGCATCTCCAAAGCCAATGAAGGCCCAGTTCCTGTCCTCAAAGAGTGAAGGCCCTAGTAGGAGAAAGAAGTTTACTTATGGAGAGATTAACCACAAAGGAGTAGATAATAATTCTCCTGGGGAGAAGGCATGGGAGACAAAATAGTCAAGGAAGACTTTGTGAGAGACGATTGTCTTCCATCATTGGGTCTCCAGTGCCTAGTATGTAGCGTCCTTAGTGAACAAGTCCTACCTAACTAAAAGCTGTCTACCAATACTGTGTTACTTTAACGTTAGTTATTTTTTAATATTATAGAGTAAAGCAGAATTCTCTGGAGCTCCTTTTGCTTAAACTTTGCTTCCTGTAATTTATTCCTTTAATAAAATAATAATTGTGTGCCTACTGTGTATCTGTCTGGTGTTCAGTACCTAGGCCCTGTGGATCCAGAGAGCTGCGGCCTCTGTTCTGTAGTCCAGATCCTGTGTCTAGTGGGAGATGTAGTCACTAAACAAACAACTAAACAAAAACAAGTAGTAGTGCCATAAAACAGTATGAGCCTTTTTTTTTTTTTTTTTTGAGAGAGAGAGAGAGCACCCACCAGAGGGGGAGCAGCAGCAGGAGAGAGAGAAGCAGACTTCTTGCTGAGCAGGTAGCCTGACATGGGGCTTCATCTCAGGACTCTGGGATCATGACCTGAGCAGAAGGGAGATGCCTAACTGACTGAGCCACCCAGGCTCTCCAAAAGTATGGGTCTTGTGAATGAATAATAGGAGGTATCTGCCACAGAATTAGAGGGTCAGGAAAGGTTTGCTTTCCTCAAGAGATTGTCAGTTAATCTGAAAGGATGGTGGGAAGAGAGCAGTTAAAAGGTAATTCACTGGTACCTTCTGGCTCCCCATTTTTCTGTAGCAACAAAAGTTTTGCCTTTAACTTTTCTCCCAGTCCTCTAGCTGTAGTAATCATTTGATTGCCAATATACTTGGTATTCAGGAAAATAAATTCCAGTTTCAACACATAAGGAAAATAAAAGTTTTGGGAAAACTTTTCCCAAAAAACCAACTTCTATTTGTGAAGTGAAAATAGCCATCATATGTGTGGGAATTTTTATTTCATTATTTGTGAGCTATTTCCTCAGGGAAGTTTTTGCTGCAGCTTTACAGGATAGGTGCTTTTAAATTCTCTCAGTTCTTGCCCTCCTTCACCCCTTTCATAAAGATGGGTAATTATCCCCTGTCTTTGAATGTATCCATGGATATTATGTATTGTCACATTGTACCAAATTGGGGAGTAGCTGACTTTGCAAAACAAATACTTGGATTTGGCTCTAGCCCCACAAAAATATCAGAGGGGGGCTTGCCATGTGTGGAATACACAAAGCATTAAGCCAGATGATTTCAAAAATTAACCTAAGAATGGAGCATTGATGCTAGAGCATTAATAGATTTAGAGTAAGTACATGTATTAGGAGAATAGGAAGAAAAATAAATAGGTGTGGAGAACGGAGGCGACTCTAGGGAAACCCCATTCAGACAGAGGAGTTAGCTAGTCGTCCTTTGATCAGTGTGGGAATCTCCTGAAACCATTCTCTTGCCATTTGCATAGACCTGAGAAGAATTTGCAGTCTGCTGCTGAACGCAGTCCTCTGCTCCAAGACTCCCAAATGATCCCCATTACCACTGTGATGTTTTTAGGGCATTCTACACATTTTAGTTCTCTCTGAATGAAGCATTCACGTTGCCATTCAACATGTCTAGTTTGGGGTGCATTCTAAGTCAAATTATACAAGAAGCTATTTGTGGCATTCAGCAGCTGCAGAAAGAAGAGGCTGTGGGGCGGGGCGGGGGCGGGGGGGGGGGGGGACAAGAGAGAGTGGTGGTGTTAAACACAATATAAGTGAAGCCAGAAAGTTCAGAGTAGAGTTATGGTTGTGGATGGGCCATTGTGATCGCGTTGACAAGAGGGAGAGAGGGTTACTGAGTGATGAAGTGAATTTTATCCCATTTCAACATGGGATGCCCTGCTGGCATGAGCCCTCCGTAGATGCTCTGGGGTTTATTTTGATAATGAATGTGATCTATCCTCCAGAGTCTGTGGCTGATTCCACTCTCCAGTGGGGTGCAGTTGGTGAGTATTTCTCTTCAGAAAGCAGTTATAATAACATAATTCCATTCCATCCCGTTGTGCATAAACATCGAGACAAGTAGAGAAAAGTGCAGTTGTTTTAGGACTATCTTCAAGAGCCAAAATGTTTACTTGATTAAATATGTTTAACTAATGAAAATTGATGGTGGCAGCTCCGTTTGAACATGTTTTATCATGTAATGATTTATATGGACTGCTGCACACAAAGAGATGGGTGTTTCAGAGACGGTGATAAAAATAGGTTGAGCTGGGGTCTTCTGAGAGCTGCTGTAAAATTCGACAGAGGTTTGGGAAAATTATTTGGCATTTTAAGAATCTTCCTGTGTTGTTTTCTCCCTAGATATCTTACTTTTCTTTTTATTCTGGCTCAGGAAAACACTGATCGCATGACTTTAGCATCCGTCAAATTTTTATAGTGCTTTTTACTCCCTTCTGCCTTTTCTCCTTAGTGAAAATAGCAAAAAGATAAAAATAAATTACAGTGTATGAAACTACCAACTGTCTTCACCTCCATCTTTAACAGTCCCAAGCTTTCTACTTTTGAATGCACGGTGAAACTATTGTTGGGGTGCATGAAAAAACTGCTAATCTTAATCTTTCCTGTTAATAATGATTTTATTTGCTAAGAGGAGAAGTCCATGTTTTGTTTTGTTTTTCCTACTGTTTCAAACTCTTATGATCCTGTCTGTTGGGGAGGAGCTAAGCTAAGCATATCATTTTAACAAAGTCAGTGGCCAGCCATTACCTAGCATCAGCATTCTTGTTTTGATTGCCATTTGATTTTTCTCAAATTCTGTGTGGGCCTAATTATTGGGCTCTGTAATCAGCATGCCTCTCTTCCTTCCAGCTGTGCCCTAATTGTATGGCCCCCTGGTACCGGGACATGCCAGCAAGCCTAGAGGCACTGCTGTGGTGTCAGCTCAGGAAACTACACTGTCAACTCCTTGCTTTAGAAATATTAGGTGACTAGAATGCAGAGATCCTGAACCTTTGTCCCCACGCGATATTTGATATTTTTACTCATGTCTCTTGCTCTCATTTGTTGATTACTTATTAAGAATATCCTTATCTCTCGGCAATTGAAGAGAAAAATCAGTGAAACAATATGAAATGTCGAGCTTATAGGAAGGTTTATTCATGTCAAAAACGTTGGCTTGACCTTAATGAAAGTTCTGTACTCTCTAGACTCATTTTGAATATCATTTTATGCCTGGCTGACCTTCCCTTGCTCCTGCTGTGACACCTCCAGCATAATTACAGATCCTTCATAGCACTCCCCCTTAATACAGTGCTAGGGTTTCTCCTTTTGAAGAATTCTGCTGCTGTCTATCCAATAGTTTAGGGCAATGTAATTAAAAAACAAAAACAAAAAACAACCCAACCCAAGGAGATAAATGTTATCCTTGCCTAGGTCAACCTTGACCATTGCTAGAAAACCAAATGTAGTTAGACATTTAACTAGTATTGCTGTCAGTTCCTCAGCAAACCAGAGCATCTATCTTAATTTGTCTAATTATCATTTTGCACGTCAACCAGCTGGCCTCTTAACAAAAGCAGTTGGTCACACCAGTTTATTAATTGTAGCGCTCATCTTAACCATATGTGAAACAATATAAGAAATTAAGAAGGAGAGAAAAAATCTGAACGTTTGTGAGATTGTTCTACACACACAAAAAAATGAGTCCAAGTGATTCTTTTCTCTAAATCTTTATACTTATTGATCATTAATTGTATCTAATTTAAACAATGAGAAATATAATTTTCCTTCAGTCATTATATTTTTTAAAAAGATTTTATTTATTTATTCGACAGAGAGAGAGAGAGAGCATGTGCAGAAGCAGGGAAGGAGCAGAGGGAGAGGGAAAGGCAGACTGTCCGCTGAGCAGGGAGCCTGATGTGGGGCCCCATCCCAAGACCCCAAGATCATGACCCGAGCCAAAGGCAGACACTTAACCATCTGAGCCACCCAGGTGCCCCTCCTTCATTTTAAATAAAGTATTTTTTGTGTTTGTGGACAGTATGGTTTCAGAATCCTTTTCTTACTAAATGAAAACACTCATGATTGGCTTTCTTTATTGCAAGATCTTATGGTTTGGTTGTAAATTGAGGTGGACCTCTTTTTTTCTTAGCCCTTGTCTTTCAGTTAAATGTAGCTGTTCCCTGATAGATTCAGAAATGTTTTATATCATTCAGGGGTGCTTCCTTAATCTGTGTTTGGTTGCAGATGCAAGGTAGTTTATGAAAATTCACAGAGATCATAGAGTCTGGGTCTTCCTTCCGTGGAGGAAGATGAGAACATTCTTTTGAGATGTGTTAAATCAGAGGCATTTCTGAAACAGTAAGTAGCAGGAGTCATTGTCCTGTGCGTCTTATTGGCTACAGTGCCCCCCTGTAGGTGGCGACCTTCTACTTTATTTTGTCAGCCACCCCCCAACCCCATCCCATACCAGTTTTTATTAGGAAGTCCCTTTTGTCCAGTTGTAAAAGTACAAGAGAGCCCAGAGTATAAAGCTCTTTAGCTAATCACGTGACTCTTCAATTAGATCTCTCATATCATCACATTATACTTTGGCTTTTTGTTCCACGATGAGATTTTTTTTTCCTTTCCTCCCTGAAGATTTTAAAAGAAAGGCTGAATTAATTTTTTTTCTTTTCAAATTTAAGGTTCATTTCCCTTTCAGTTATTTTTATTATAAAAGGATATCATTATTATAGATTTAAGTAGCACTGAAAATTATTCTCTGACATGTGATGGACCTCTAATGTGCATTCTGTGTTTTGAATGATTAAATTAGGAAAGGTAAAGTGAGTTAACTTTAGAATTGAGCTAATTGATATGTAGCTCTGCTCATATACATTAGCTTGTATACTCTGCTCTCCTGAATGAGCCTTTCTATTTCTAATAGAGGCTTAGTAGAATGAATTAGATGAATCAGTACGACGTGGGTGGATGTATTAGAGCTATACAACATGTCATGAAGAATAATTGGTACAAGCATAAGAGGCTTACAGTTAATGAAATTATCCGTCTTCTTTCTGGGAGACAAACATAGTTCACTTTTGAGGAAATTATTCTTGAAGTAAAATGGCCTATATTTTTGAAATAGTTACTAAAGATCTGTCAAAGGATGCCTCTTAAGGAAGGTTAACATTGGGATCCCTGGGTGGCGCAGTGGTTTGGCGCCTGCCTTTGGCCCAGGGCGCGATCCTGGAGACCCAGGATCGAATCCCACGTCGGGCTCCCTGCATGGAGCCTGCTTCTCCCTCTGCCTGTGTCTCTGCCCGTCTCTCTCTCTCTCTCTCTCTCTCTCTGTGACTATCATAAATAAATAAAAATTAAAAAAAAAAAAGGAAGGTTAACATTTGAAGTATAATTTGAGAAGCACACAGGAGCATGCCAAGTGGCTAAGTCAGGGATCGAGCATCCTGGGTGGAAGAATGACAAGGGCAAAGGCAGAGAAGCAGAACTGAGCGTGGACGTTTGCAGCCTGCCCCACCAGCCTTTTCCCAGTGAAGGCAGAGGTAGCACTGGAGCTCAAGATGGAGGATTAGAATGGATGCTGGATAGTTCTGTGACGTACTGCAGGTCACTTATTTTGTAAAATAAAAAAGAGTGGATTAGATGCTCTTTGGAACTGTCTTCAGCTCTGTCTAGAAAAACATGAACTCTCCCCTTTTCAACTTGGCCTTGCCATATCCCTGTTCACCGTTACTTCCAACCTCAGGGCCCATTCCCTTCTTGGAGCTCTGCAGTGTGAGCTCATCATCGCAGGACAGTCTCCAGATTGTCCCATTCCCTGAGAGACATTGCATCCTTCCATCCTTGCAGGCAGGATTGAATTTTGCATGCTTTGTCAGCAGGGGCTCCCTTTGTGTTTTGGACCTTTGATTGGGATTTCTTTTTTTCATAGCATGTTTTCTGTCTGCCTCGCCTTTCATTTGTTCAGCATTTGTCACATGAATATTGTGGCCTGACTAAACTAGTCACAATGATAGCAGACGTTTTGAAATTGACCGAGCAGATGGTAGCAATGGTTTTAGACTAAATTATTAACCAGGATCCACAGCAGAAGCCTTTAGCTTCAACACATGTAGAGTAAAGGGTGTTTCCTAGCATCAGAATTAACTGGCCAAGTGGATACCAGATCAGGTTCCTTCTAAAGAACTGATACATTATCATCTCCTAAGGTTTCCTTTTCTACACCCACCAACTCCCTTCACCAGATATTGATGAAGAGATTTCCATCAGTCTTGTTTTCAATGTGCCATATGATTCATCATTAAAGATTAATTCAGAAGCAGAAGAAAGAAAAGATCATTGTACCATTGAAGTTCTAGAACATTGGGAATTTTTAACTTACCATTATGAAATAACATAACTCAAGGGACAATTAATATAATTCTTCATGAGTTTCTGTCATCAGACACATGATTTCATTCCAGGACAGTATTTCTACAACATTACCTTGTGTGTGTGTGTGTGTGTGTGTGTGTGTGTGTGTGTAACCTCATTATGCAACGGTAGAAAGTACAAGGTCAAAATCACACCCAGGGTATAACACATTTCCTCACTTGTCTATAAAAGGCCTTTCTTTATGGCTGGTTTATCTAAAAATAGTATTTTGTCCAGGGTATGCATCTGATTGTGGTAGTCCCCATATCTCCTTTAATCTGGCATGTTGCTATTATTATTATTATTATTATTATTATTTAATTGACTTACTAGAGAGGCCAGACCAGCAAAATGTTCCACTTTTAGTTTGATATATGTATTGTATTCCCTGTAAACTGGAAAAATTTAACTTATCAACAGTGTTTGACTGGATTTTACCATAGGTGATGCTTATCCTTGGCATTTCATCCCATCAGGGGGCATGTGATATTACTTGTCCCATTAGCATCTGCTGGATTTGGAAGATGGCAGGCTGGTCTTTCTACTGTGCAGGCAGTTGCTCTAATATTCCTCTTACATGGCAGCTCTGTAGTAATAGAACATAAAACTGACAAGTGAATCAAGAAGTTTTGGGGGCACCTGGGTGGCTCAGTCAGTTAAGCTTCTGCCTTCAGTTCAGGTCATGATCCCAGGGTGCCAGGATTGAGCCTTGCATCCAGGCTTCCTGCTCAGCATGGAGTCTGCTTCTCCCTCTGCCCCTCACCCTGCTCCTGCTCTCTCTCAAATAAATAAAATCTTTTTTTTAAAAACACAAAGAAGTAGTTTTGAATGTGTAAGGTCTTAGATGGTTGAGAGAGGAATACTAGAAATTTGTAAGAAAAATGCCAGATGTGAAAAAACGAGAGGGAAATTCTTTAATCACATGTAACCAACTCACCTTTTGGGTTGATTCTAATCAGTTCAATGCCTAACAGCCAGAACCGTAGTCAATCCAGTTTGTCTTGAATAATAAGAAAGCATATTTTTCATCATTTGTGTTAAATCTTTATGGCTGTTTTTTTAATATCATAAATTAGAGTTGTATCAAACAAACTTACTGTAGGTTTTTTTAAAAGTCCTTTAATCATGAAATTATAGCTCCCTGAAATTCAACTTTATCTCTGGGCATCTTTATTTTATTTGATAGACCTGTTTTTTTAAAGTTACTCTTTCATTTACACATTTATTGATTATATCAATTCATCTGTCTCATTTGATTTACAGCTTTAATAATGATTATTATTTTGATAGATAAAAATTAGAGACTCTATATAATTGCCCTCAATGTGTGTTTATAGAAACATGAAACACAATTCTTATCCCCAAAAGTTAGAATTTTGGCAAGACTTTGTTTTTAATAAGCAGGATAGGACTCAGCTATCTATAAGTTTATTACTGAAGCATTATTATGAATGTCTAAGTAGATTATATTGCTTGTTAACTTTTAAATATTTCTAAAATCTCTTAATATTAAGTGTACACTATTTTATAGGCCTACGAGCCTGGTATTGGATACTTTCTGCTATGATGTTTTCCAATGCTCCAGGTCTAAAAAGTACAAGAATCCTTGGGTGTGTCTGTGGATTTAAAAATTGTATTTCAAGTATTCTAACCATGTGTAAAGATAACGAGGGCACCTAAATTAACTTAGTCACATACAATCTTTTATTTTGGATGTTACACTTGATTTTTAAAAATAGCCTAAACCAAATCAACAGTCAGTAAAATTCCTATTTATAGATAAGGTTGGACTGGGAAATTTCATATTTTGAAGAGGTAAAATTCCTTTGAGAAGAACTTAAAATTATCTTTTAGTACATGGCTCTGACCAGAACTCTTTTATATTTGATTTTTCTTTCTCTTCCGTCCCTTTCAACTTAGAAGACCAGAGTGATCTTTATTGATTGTATATCCCATTTCCAATTGATCAAGGATTCAAATTTTGTATGATTCAAAATGTGTATGTTATATGCTATACTTGCATATTACTTCTTGTGGATAGTATATGAAAATGTTTCTTTTTAGTAAAAACTGTTTAGCAAAATTTATGAATGTTTTTTGGATTCAACCTAAAGACTTTTAAAACCACAAGTGCACTGAATGCACAGGGAAGGACCTGAAGTTTTGTGTCAGTGGAGATGGGGACGTAGGGGAAGTGTTAGAGGGGATAGAAGCCTCATCTGTGGGTCTTGGGAGCCTCAGACTGCTCTGCTCTTAAGCAACTCTTGGGTTTAAATATATAATCTTTTGTCGTTAATGAAAATAAGAAGGTTGTAACTTCAGGTTGTACTCAAGATGGAGACCTGGGTGGTAATGGAATCATTTATTAAACAGTTAGGGTTTAATTTTAAATTTTACACCTTAAGTATATAATGGTTTCTGAAGTTACAGACTTTAATACGGGCTGGTAAGACCAAAGAAGTTGTAGAAAAATTGCCCAAGTGAAAATTGATTTGGGCCACCTCACATCTGGCATGGGTTGTTACACCAGCTCCCAGTTTCTCTTTCTGCCCTGGTTAAGCCCATTCACACCCACTGCTCACCTTGATCTCTTTGAAATGTGACACTGGCCTTACAGCTTTCCCGTTTCAACTCTCTCAGTGACAGGCTGGCCCACCAATGAAACCCCCTCACCCCCTTCAATGGTCAGGCCCTGTCTCTCTCCACCTCCCTTGCCACCTTTCCCCACATTACCCCCCCTATAAACTTATCCCGAACCTCCTTGGGTGACCATGACTGTGTTTTATCGAAGAGTCTCCTCTTCCCCTTTGTTTTTTAAAAGAAATGTTTGCCCTTTGCCATCATTTCCATTAACATCATGGTCTTAATCTCTCTCCCTATGCTTATTCATTACTTTATTATTCTTATCTGTTTGGGTGTGTTGCTCCAATGGACTCTGACCTTCCTAAGGTCAGGAACCAAGTTTGATTTACGTTTACCCCGGATGTCCACATCGGTTGTGGAACACATGGCAGTTAATAAGTTGTCCATGTAAAATTTCTGAGTGGTTGACTGCAAAGGCATACATAGTTAACAGTTAAAATTTTTAGACTATGTATTACTTTGCAAAATATTTCTGTATCTCTTTGCTAATATGTTGTATACCTACTCCTAGAAAGTAATCAGAGAGCTGTAGAAGTAATCAGATGATTCCTAGAAGAAAAATTTTAAATGTTGGTCAGAAATAAGATTTCATTTCAGAGAAAGATTAAGCATTTGGAAATGTTAGAACTTTATAAGGATGCAAATATTTATACATTAGTAGTGATAATAGAATTCCCTGGACTAGGATAAGCCACCAGGATTCTTCAAGTGGTGGAGAACATATATTTTTCTTTATAATATTTGGCAGTATTTTTCAAGAAAAGTTAGTTTCAAATATTTTTATTATTTATCTGTCCTAATTTTGAAAGATACATTGATTTGAATACATTAACTAAAGACATCTTTTCAACTTAATATATGCTAATGAAAGAGAAATCAGGACACCCAGATTCTCATCTTAGCTCCTACATTGCATTAGCTTCTAGTTCTCAGTTTTCTCATTTTTGACTGAGGATTAAATCTATCTGTCTGGTTCATTGAAAATTTGACTGTAATAGCCCTAATAGAAATGAGAAAGTTCTTGATAAGCAGCCGGGGGGGGGGGGGGGGGGTGCAGATTGGCTTAAATTATCCAGCATGAGATAACATGAAATTTAAGTAGAGGTTAGGAATATGGATCTGGAGGACAGACAAATGAAAGACAATAGTGGGAGAGGAAGATGGAGCAGAGTGTTTAAAGGGAGTAGCATAATCCATGGATCATCAGTCTTTTTCCCTAAAGATCCAGATAGTAAATAGCTTCAACTTTGCAGGCCATACGGTCTTTGATGAACACAGTCTGAGAGCAGCTGTAGACAATAGATAAACTAATGGGTATAGACGTGTTCCATTACAGCTTTATTATTGGACACTGGAATTGTAATTTCCTAGAATTTTCATGTCATGAAATATTCTTTTAATTTTTTTTTTTTGTTTGTTTAAAAAGGGGTCAGCTAGTTTTGGCTGAAAGGCCATAATTTGCTGACTCCTGCCTTTCTCAGGTAAAATTCATTAAGTTTTTAGGTGAGAATAAGTAAAAAGCACAGGACAAAAGTTTAAAGACAGGGTTTTTTTTTTTTTTTTAAGATTTATTTATTTATTCATGAGAGACAGAGAGAGAGAGAGGCAGAGACACAGGCAGAGGGAGAAGCAGACCCCATGCAGGGAACCTGATGTGGGACTTGATCTCAGGACTCCAAGATCACGCCCTGGGCCAAAGGCAGGCACTAAACCGCTGAGCCACCCAGTTGTCCCAAGGACAGGCTTTTTGAAGCTTGTTAAGTTTGTTAGAACTCAGAGAAGGAGCAGTCAGATGTAGGAAACACACAAGTGTTATACAGTGTTGATGAAAAGCTCAAGACATGGGTCATAGTGGGATATAATTATAAATAATTAGAAGAGGAGAGAGAAGACCATTGGTACTAGTTAGAGATGCACTGGTGACCACTGAGAATTTACTGTAAATGAAGAGAGAATTTTAGGCAGTAGAAAAGTTAGAGAATAGCAACTGGAAGTGATAGGTGTAGAGGAATTATTCATGGTGCTGGTAGTTTAACTCTGAGGCAAGAAGACTAAAATCTGTGAACTTGATTTCCCTTCTGTGAAAACAACTGACCCTCTATTAAGCTTAAGGCTGCTTAGCTATCTCTTAAGATTTCACTCACCTATGTAGCTAATATATATGCTTACCACATACCAGGTACTGTTCTAAGGATTTTATCAATAATAACTCCTTAAATTCTCATAATAACCTTACAACATAAATACTATTATTGCCTCCATTTTACAGATGAGAAAACCAAGGTATGGAAAGGTCCCTCCTCTATTAAGTGACTAATATCCTGGGTGGGCTGGCTCCAGTGTTGGGCTCTTCACTCCTACCTACCCCATACTGTCAAATTTTCCATGTCTGGGTTATTTGAAATCTTTTCTTTTCTTTTCTTATTTTTTTTTATGCTATTGTAGGGCTAAAGTTGGAAGAAGAAGTACCATAAATTTATATATTTTCTGTTGAATGTATAAATGGAGCAATTAAAAAATACTAGACACTTCCGTAAAAACCTGGCTCTTCAATATACTATGACACTGAGGCAAGGCAAATTGTAAGGCTGTTCTCTTGCTGATATGCAGGGTATAAAGTAAGACATGTTAAAATTATTGGGGAAATCTTTATGACTAATAAGCTCTTTCAAAACATAACCTAATGTGTAATGGGGTAAATACTATAATTTATCTGGCTAGCATCTGCGGATCTGGACTTGAGTGGGGCAGCATGGAATAATGCATAGAGGGTTGATGTACCCTGGATGCTGGGATGAAAGCATGCTTTCTACTCCTAGCCTTACCACTGACTGATGTGCAACCAAATAGTGATATCTCAACACAGCTATGGCCACTTACTATCAGACTTAATATAGAGTGAGAAGGGAAATTCTTTCCCGTGTGACTCTTACTACAGTTTATTTGCTTAGAACACTTCTCTGACTAGTCCTAGTGGACTGGACGTGTTTCACACCCCCTCCCAAAGAACCCCCACCCCCCAACTGGGCATATTCCCTCTTTAAATGAGAACCGATGAAATTCAGTGTAGGTTTTTGTTTTATTGCCATCTCCTTAAGGTTTTTACTCCAATTTTGCCTTTTTAATGAGGTCTACCCTGATTTCTATTTAATACTGTAGGCCGGCTGCTTCCCCAGCCCTTAAAATCTTTTTTATCCTATTCAGCCTTTTCTTTTGTCCACTCACCACTTACCACTAACATGCCAGGTAATTGTAGTTTACTGTCAAATAATATAAGCTCCATAAAGGCAGGGATGTCACAGATGTACCCCAAAGAGATGGCATTTAGTATGCGCTCACTATTTACCTTTTTAATGACTATTTGGATGCCGTCGTTATATACATGTGAAAAGCTGCATAATGTTTCCAACTCCACATACGTGGAATGAGATTTGATCTCCAAGACTTGTGAGTTGTGCATTGGAGAGCTTTTATCTAGAAGCCCACCCACTACTACCTGTCTCTAATGCTGTGAGGCTGAGACGCGTCTTTTGAAGCAGATCAAGGTCACTTGCTTATAAATTTGTTTTCCTAAGGGGAATTTCGTTTGCTAATTTAAGGCATTTATATAATTTAACTTTGGAATCATTTCTCATTTGAGTTGTTTCTTGTTTGCCATCTGGCCGTGTAATTACTTTTAAGTAAAACTGTATATAGGATGAAAGAGCACAAATTGGAAATCTGTGATAATATGTTTGGTGAGATGATAATATGTGTGTTTTAATTTTTTGTTTGTTTGCTTTTATTGTTCAAAAAATAAGGGAGGGGGGAGCATTTGCGGAGGAATCATTCCAAAGCTTTCCTTAGAGGGAGTCCCTTATATAAAGTTTCTTCTTTGACGAACAGCTTTTGTTATAAACTAAATGTTTTGAATTAGTGGATTATTACATTTTTCCATTCATTTATAAGTCTAGCCTTAAGCTATGGAACAAGAGATTGTCTAATGTGTCTCTGAAACTGTTCTGCCCTGAAGTAGAACTGGGCAGAGGTATAAAGCATCATTCCTTGACTTTTTCTGTTTTCTTAGTATCTCCCTATCTGTGTTCATTTTCTTTTTGTTCCAGTCCCTTTACCCCGGAAGTTATTTTCCTAGTGCCAGCCTGTGTATTATTATTTCAGATTCTTCCCTTTCAATTTACTTCCCCAGTTCTTGGATGTTAATTGCAAATGGACAAAAGAACCAGAACCCAGTATCATATATTCAAGTTCAGGAGAAACCTAAATAGTGTTTGGAATTACTGTTCTCTGTCAGGAGGAGGGGCTCAGGGGGGAGTGGAATTTTTTTAGACCAGGTGCTTAGGTGATAATTAAATTTAAAATACAGATTTAAATCATTAAGGTACAATTGCAATGCTGATTCTCAGTCACTGGCAAAAGAACAAAACAAAACAAAAAACAACTGGGTGTGAAAACAGGAGGTACTAATTTGCATGAAAATGCAACCAAGTGATCACTTATGGCTCCACGGAGAGTCTGTTGTAAAGTTTTACTGCTGGTAAAACGTTCCTTTGGTGTGGGAGGCAGAGCCGGGGGGCGTGGTCAGGGAAACAATAGTTTGGCTCTTTCTCCACCCCCCCCCCCAAATCCATTCAAATGCCTGAATTAACTGGAGAGTCAAAGAACCAACCCAGACTCGCTGTAAGACTTGTGGGTTCCAGTACAAAGATCTGGAAGTTCCTGGTAGCCTAGTGAAAATGGGGAATACATTTGCTTCACCTTGACTGGCATAGAGGAAAATCTACTTATTTTCCTGGACTCCAGAGACGAGAAACTTCTGATCTGTTGGAGAGAAAGTGAATACAGGAGCACCGAGGCAGAAAGACTGATGTGGCTATCATGCAAATAAGAACTGTGATTAGCTTTCTCTTTCTGTACACTTTGTCACTGCGGCTCTCAGCCTTAAAGATTAGGTTTCAGTGGGAGCTTTTCAGGTTCAAGGGCTGTTAATGGGTTGTAACTGCCTGACAGTAAACTCAACCTCAACATTACATCAGCACCTCCGGCAGATGTCTAAGGATTCGAGCCCAGAGGAAGAAAGTTAGAATCTGGAGCAGAAGGATACAGCTTACCACCTGCCTGATGGGCTGAGCTTTTAATATGATTTAAATTTCTAACCCCTATGTAGGCATTCTGGAAATGGTGGCCTTCATTAATGCAAAGATCAAGTCTTTAATTAAACTTTTTAAGAAAAAAAGTAAGTAATTTCTCCTAACCCCCTCCCTGTGTGCGTGCGTGCGTGTGTGTGTGTGTGTGTGTGTGTGTGTGTGTGGTTTTATGTATTACATCTTTTTGAGTGATGGAATTAGAATATGAAAAGATAAGTAGCACAAGTTAAACTTCATTCTCTACCAGGTTGTTCAAATACCTCAGACTTTTATAACTCTAGGGCAGAATTATGTGATTTAGCATGTCTTATTTATTTATGGTTGAGATTTTAGGTGAATTCACTTCTTTTGTGTTTGTCAAAAGAAGCCCTTTGATAAAAAGGGGGAGGGGAGAACCTTGTATTTACCTTATGTCCGCCTTGATAGATGTGTTTTTGATTCTCTGGCTTAACCGTGCAGGGAGGCTGTGTGTGATCTATCATGTATTTTTGATGGGGATGATCCTCTAAAACTTCCTGGAACTCTCTGTTATGTATTTTAGAGCTCCAGGACAAACTCTGTCTAGACTGATCAGTCACTGTAAAGTGCACAGCTTTTGTGGCATGTCCTCATTATGTGCTTACCTTTGATTTATATTTCTTTAATCCAGGTGCTGCTTCGTTTTCTGCAGAGTATAGATTTTACAAATATATGGTTTTGTTTTTACACGGCTGTTGGCTTAGTTTAGTTTTGGGACCAGTGATTTAAACTAGATAAATGTGAATGGGCATGAGCATTGGTAAGAGAGAGATTGGAGAAAGTAACAAAGAACAGCCCTCTGGGCACAGTTTATGCAGCTCCCTCGGTGGAAGGCTGTCTTTGGATGGACTGATTAAAATCTGCCCTGGCCAAGAATGAGATGCTCCAGAGAAAAGACAACTGTTCTTTCATAGGAGCCAGTTGGTAGCTGTACAGTGGGGCTGATGGTGTGATTGCACAGACACAAGTACCATTACGTGGATTTGATTTGTAACTGGGAATAAGTAGGAAGTTTCACTTTTCAATCTTTTTCAGCTATGAAGTATGGGAATTCAGTCTTCCAAATAAATGGACATTAGCACAAAGCATTGCAATTAACCATGGCTACTCTGGGAGACATATGGGGAGTTCCGCCCTGTGCGAGATTCTAAGGCATATGCATAAGGGCTAAGTCAGGTCTTTGTGGATTTTATGTATTAAGATTGATAATTACATGCACCATGCAAAACATTTGTTTAAGAGGTTACAGGAAATACCAGGTACCTAATTTACATGCTGCTTTTGTCAAATACTAAAAGCAGAAAGCAGGGGCATCTGAGTGGCTCAGTGGTTTGAGCACCTCCTTTGGCTCAGGTCACAAGATCCTGGGGTCCTGGGATCGAGTCCTGCATCAGGCTCCCCACAGGGATCCTGCTTCTCCCTCTGCCTATGTATCTGCCTCTCTCTCTGTGTCTTTCATGAATAAATAAATAAAATCTTTTAAAAAAAATAAAAACAACGCACACAGACATTTCTGTTTTTAGCTTGATGTCTAGTTTACAATGTTTATTTTACCATGTAGCAATTTATGGAGAAGGTGGGATGATTTGAGAAACAAATTATTTAGGGATGAGGCTTACAGAATTTAGTAGCTCTAGAAAAGATGGGCTACGGGGTAGTGCTAACCTATGACTCAGGTTCCTGGAAGTGCTAAGGAAAGCCAAGTTCCCCTTCAGCGATAGTTCTAATAAGTCAGCGGCTCCATTAGATTAATTTCACTGCTTCTGCCACAGTATGCTTTATATATATTAGTTCATCTCATCTTTATAATAGCTCTACTGTGCTATTAGGTACTTTGAGTTAATTTGAAATATGTTCAAATAGAAGGGTTCAGTAGTTGATGCATGCATGTTCATTTTATTTTGATAGTCTATCTTACAGTCTTGTTTCCAGGGACATACGGTGTTATACAAGTGTGTATGCTCAGTGTGCTCCCTACAACATAGATCAGGGTCAGGGAAGGCTTGCCCCTGGCTTACAATTCCAGTATCTTCTGGTTTTACTTGTCACCTCCAGGAAATGCCTTATTAGTATGGGGTTTTTCTCTTAAACTTCTCTAGTCTCTCCTTACATCTGGTTTACATCAGCAGATATACAGAAAGGATTAAAAATTATTAATAGATATGATTGGTGCTGTCAGCTTCATGTTGGGTTCCACTGGTACCCCCAACTCAGTCTGTACTTAGGAAAACGTGAAATAGACATAGAGATCCCAAGCCCTAGGGGAATCCAGGAAAATTACTATGGAGATTTAGGGTACTCTCATGATTACCTATCATTTCCCCTCTGATGTACTCTTTTGTATCGGGAAAACTCAATTGAATTGGAATATGTTTGGTCAATTGCATTGAAATTTTTAAAAATTTATTTTAACATAATAGTATTCCATGAAAAAAAGTATTCCATGAAAGCAGGAAATGTAGAGAAAATTTTGTAGCACAAATTGATTTCTACTTCATTAGATATGCTATTTAAATATATCCCACTGAATGTTTATGCTTAATTTTAAAAAAATGAATTTATTACAGTGATGTTTTAATGTAATGCTTTAGAAGGGAAAGATTTGGTCTCCGCCTCTTGATAGGAAATTTGTTGCTGTCTTGATAATCTAACATTTACTGATGTAATGGCATAGTACAATTGGATAATAAATACTCATTGCAGTAGAGTTAAGTAGGAATTGAAGGTCTCCATCAATTTCAAGTTTTCTCGGTTGTTTGATAACTTTGGAGTAAAGGGAAGGCCTAAAATGCTGGGAAGCAATTCTACCAAAACATTGTGGGGAATGCTGTTCTGTTTCAGCTTTCCCTTTAGAGACAAAACACTGTGGGACGGACCCCTGGAGCCTAAGACTAAACCTCATCCAGAATTTGCTCCATTTCCCCTCTGTTGGCCCTTAACCTATGGATGTAAAATTTTACCTTGACGTAAAATGTTTGGAGCCACTGAAGCATATTTTGATGTAGAATTTATTCTACCTTTCTTTTTACAGCGGTTTCCAACCTAGATGAGGAGAGTAGATGGACAGTCCACTACACTGCTCCATGGCACCAGCAGGAGAATGTGTTCCTTCCCACCACAAGACCACCCTGTGTAGAGGACCTGCACCGCCAAGCCAAGCTCAACCTCAAATCAGTATTGAGGGGTAAGATTGCATCCTGCAAACTTGCTGTTCTTGGATCACTGACCATTAGAATTGAAAGCACAAATCTGATAGCTATTTGTAAAAGAAGACCTATTTATAATGAACATATAGCATGCTGGATTGTTTTTTTTTTAGAGGAGATCATAATTACTTACAACCTAATACATGCCTCATATGTTCTGGTCTCTGTAGAAACCTACCAATTTACAGGCATGCAAATCTATCCTCAAATACCCCACCCCTGTTTAGCAACTCTTTAGCATGTTAAAAATCACCAGTCCTAATTTAATCCAAATAAACCCCTGCTGACATGTGAAATTTTGCCACTGCCTTTTTTAAACCATTGTAAGTATTCAAAACAAATTTGTTAAAGCTGATACTTTGTAATGGTTTGTACTATTTAGTTCAAGTTGGATGGAAAGGGGACCTATATATATAGACTTTGAAGGAGTTCAAAATGGTTTGTTTTTTCAGAAGTTACAGCACCCAACTGCTCTTCTATTAAGCATAGGTTCTGTCAACAGATGGGCAGAGTACACCGTGGTCAATAGGAAACAGAGGAAGAGTATACTCCTATAGCTAGTTTAAAAGTTTCGTTTTTACTTCATTTTACTGTGGATGTTAGGAAGTGTCAATGTGTGGCAAGGAAGGCTTCTTAAAAGTGATAAAGAAGTTCTTTAAAAGAAGAAGGAGTGGGATCCCTGAGTGGCGCAGCGGTTTGGCGCCTGCCTTTGGCCCAGGGCGCGATCCTGGAGACCCGGGATCGAATCCCAAGTCGGGCTCCCGGTGCATGGAGCCTGCTTCTCCCTCTGCCTGTGTCTCTGCCTCTCTCTCTCTCTCTCTCTCTCTCTCTCTCTCTCTCTGTGACTATCATAAATAAATAAAAAAAAAAATTAAAAAAAAAAAAGAAGGAGTGTCTTTTAAGATTCGAGACTTTTTCCTTAAAAAAGCAAACTAATGTTCTTACTCTACCAGATGCTGCTGCCTCTACCAGTTTTCTCCTACCAGGCAATATTTGGGACATTGTTTTATTTAAAAATGCTTGTTGTTGGGGTGCCTGGATGGCTCAGTCAGAGGATCGTGTGACTCTTGATTTCAGGGCCTTGAGTTCAAGCCTCTTGTTGAGTATAGAAATTACTTTTTATTTTCTTTATTTTTTTTAATTATTTTTAAAGATTTTATTTATTTATTCATGAGAAACATGGAGAGAGAGAGGCAGAGACATAAGCAGAGAGAGAAGCAGGCCCCATGCAGGGAACCTGACGAGGGACTCAATCCCTGGTCTCCAGGGTCACACCCTGGGCCGAAGGCAGGCGCTCAACTGCTGAGCCACCCAGGGATCCCCTAGAAATTACTTTTTAAAAAACCTTTAAAAAAAAGTACTTGTTTTGTTGTTTATCTGAAATTGAAATTTAGTTTAACTGGGTGCCCTGTATCTTAATCTAATTGGGAAATATTGAAATCCAGAAGAAATCTGTTATTGACTCAAGGAAAACCCAGCACAAGGACCCCAACTAGTATTTACCAAACACTTGTCTATATGCCAGATTCAGTCCTAAGTCCATTACACGTGTTATCTCATTGAATCCCCACAATAATCCTGTTTACTATCATTAGGCAAATTTTACAGGTGGTGATATGGATACACACAGATCAGAAATTTGCCTGAAATCACCAAGTTAGTTAATGTTAGGACCAGGATTTAAACCTAAACCTGGACCATCCCAGGCTACAGAGCTCATATTCTTAACTGAAGCATCATCTTGCCTCTAATATCATTTGTTAGAAATCTTTTATTCTGGTAGAAGTGCAGACTAGAAAGGCATGGTCTTGGCTCTCAAGGAAATTATACTTACTTCATTGGTACAGATCACCATGTGAAAAATTCTCAAGAGATGTGCCAATAATTGCTATAGAGGAATTAGAGAAAGCAGATAATTTCTGCTTTGAGAAAGAAGGAATAGCTTTCAATAGATTCACAGTAGATTTACTATTCGGAATAGAACTATACAGACATTTTAAATGATCGCCTTAGTTTTTCTTCCTTGAATCTTTTCTAATGCTTAGATTACCTTATGGATCTTACAGTATCTTGTATCCTATAGTCTTGGCATTGGATCATCCAGAGCTGAGATTATTGGGTCCCCTTTTTCATTTAGCCTGCCTAACCTATATATTTAGTGACTATAAGCTTAAGAGGAAGAAATTGCATTAGTCGGGCTCTTTTGTGCAGCCTTGGAATTGTACTTTGACCTTTGTTGCCTTCGTGATGTACTTAAATCCAACCAAAATTTCTTCTACATCCCTTCACTACATAGTGATTTATCTTCAGTACATTATGACCAAGAGCTTCTCTACTTATAGCTCATCTCTTCCACCAAATAATTAATAAGAATATTAAATGGCACAGTTCCCAGGACAAACCCCAGAGGCAGTGCCATTGTTAACATTTCTCCCTGAGCCATGAACAACAGAGCGCTGCATGGTCTGGCTTGTAGAGAATGCTTTCAGGAAGGTATGTGTGAGTTTGAGTATTCAGGCCCCGCTTTTTTTTCTTTTGATCACTCTCCAGGAAATTGTGCTTCACTACCTCTTTCATGTATTTTCCAGTATCAGATCAGAGCTTCTCTTTTCTTCCCTGAGAAAATTGAACATCTGTATATAGATTTTTCTGATTTTATTTTCTTTTTGATTATTCAGTAGATCTATATAAAATAACATCACCACCAGTTTTACCTACCCTTGAATTTTATTTTGAAAAGGTAAATGTTTTAGCAATCGCTCTAATGTCCTAAAATGCTTTATTGAAGGGATTTACTATTAATAAAGTTAATAACTGTGGAAAATTTGTGGAGCTCAACTTTTAAAGCCTGGATTTAAATATTCCTGGAGAGATTTTTAGATAAATAATAACTTTTAAAACAGTGATTGAGAAAGGTGAAATGAAAAAGAGCCTCTGAGTTGTTTTCCTCTTCATTTATTTGCTTTAAAATTTTTTTTTTAATTTTTATTTATTTATGATAGTCACAGAGAGAGAGAGAGGCGCAGAGACACAGGCAGAGGGAGAAGCAGGCTCCATGCATCGGGAGCCCGATGTGGGATTCGATCCCGGATCTCCAGGATCGCGCCCTGGGCCAAAGGCAGGCGCCAAACCGCTGCGCCACCCAGGGATCCCTATTTATTTGCTTTTAATCACACACACAGAACTTCACATCCCACGCTTCCCATATACTATATTCGCAACCTGCAATAAACACAAGTGCAGAGCATTTATTGCCTCATTATCAGTGAAGATTAAAAAGAAAAAATCCAGTCCCTGAATATATGGCACTATTAAGGTACGGGGTTGTATAAAGCTATTGGTCTAAGATAATTTGACCTCAGTGTTCTTTGCTTAAAATATAGAGAGGTAGCTAATTATTCACAATAGAATTTTGTTCCTTCACCTCTTACTGTGACTTTGTCCATAATTTTAAGGAAAGAATCCTATTCTTTTTTTTTTTTTTTTTTTTTTTTTTTATGATAGTCACAGAGAGAGAAAGAGACATAGGCAGAGGGAGAAGCAGGCTCCATGCACCGGGAGCCCGATGTGGGATTCGATCCCGGGTCTCCAGGATCGCGCCCTGGGCCAAAGGCAGGCGCCAAACCGCTGCGCCACCCAGGGATCCCAACTATTCTTTAATATTAAATAGGTTTGTGCTTTTTCATAATCATTAAATGCTCGTCGTGTAAGTTCCGTCAGGTTCTATGGGAGCTTAGCTGTCCTCTCAAGGATCATAAAGTAATGGAGGGAAATGATTCAATAAATACTAGTAAATTAATAACTAAGTGTCATAAACATTTCCTTATTAAAGTAATGCAGAAATGCCTAAGGTCAGTAGAGTGAGGAAGGCATGGGTTTCATGAAAAATGTTTACATGATAAAGCTAAGTTTCCTAACTTCATGGGTCCTTAACTTTAAAGAGCTGAGCTTGCAACTTTGTGTCAAGACTGAAGTAAATAGAAAATGGTGTAATGGACATGTGTATGATGTACAGTAGGCAGAGAGAGCTTAGTCAGCTAGAAAAGAAAAGCATTGGGCACCTCCCTCTCCACTTGCCCACTCTCTCATCTCCCCCCATTGAAGAGGAGATGGGCACAGTGTGTAAAACGGCGTATGGAATGCCTGAAGCGTGTGTTCTATGTGCAAGTTCACTCTATTCTGGTCCAAATAGAGATCTTTTATTTGTTGTTGACTAATCTCTGGAGAACTTGATAGAATTTGATGGACCATGCTCTTAGTGCAAATGATTTGATCTTGCTGATTTGTTTCTAGAGATTTAGGTAGTGGTTTACTGCTAATGACGATACAAACGTGTACCTAGATTTCTTTTTTTAAGATTTTATTTATTTATTCATGAGAGACAGAGAGAGAGGCAGAGACATAGGCAGAAGAAGTAGGCTCCCTGAAGAGACCCCAATGTGGGACTCGATCCTGGGACCCAGGGATCATGCCCTGAACCAAAGGCAGCCACTCAACCACTGAGACTGAGCTACCCAGGCGTCCCCGTGTACCTAGATTTAAGAATAATATTTTGATATTTGGCTCAACAGAACATCTGGCTGGCAATGAATAGTTAATTTCTGCAGATCAATCCCATTATCTATAAAGAATTCACTTAGCTTTTTACTGAATCTCTGGAAGAATTCTACCCTTTTAATCTCATAGTTGTTTGAACAGTTCATGAACCTCATCTGAGTTAGATGTGATGATGGGTAACCTTTCTCTAACAAAATATCTGAATCATTTTTAGCATTATTAAAAGGGCCACATTAAATGGGAAAGGGGAACTGAGGGATGGGGGCGTGGGCATGGTTAAGTTTCATGAAAGGTTCAGGTTTTATTTCTTTATAACTGTAGGCCTCATTCAACAATTATGAACATATTGAGAGCTGAAATAAAGACATGTTATTTTCAAGGCTCCATCCCCCAAAAGCCCAACCTGGGAGAGAGAGAAACAAAATTTCTCACAGTATGTTTAACACGCAGTTTCGTTACTGTGTCCATGTCCACTCCTTGCCAGAATTAGTTCACAGAGCATCTGTTGTTGTATCAAAAATGTTCCTACTCACAGCTATCCTTCCTGAAGAAATAAACCCATTTTAGCAGGTCAGCGGCTCTGTGGCTCTAGAATTAGAAGTGAGAGCACAGGGAGGAATGTTAGATCTGGCCTATGTTCATTCACAGTCAGGCGGTTATATTTATTATAGGAATTGAGGATTTACAATGGGAATAAATGACTGTTGATACCAACTGGTTAAAAACTGTAGTTTTGTGTGTGTGTGTGTGCATGTATGCACACCAACCTGCTCAACACTGGAGAATGGTACACTGTTCTTAAAATTATGGACAAGGTTTCCAAGTAGTTTCAGGCAGGTTCATCTGACAGTTCCTGACATAGAGACTTTATGTAGGGGTCATTGCGTCTACTGCTTATGTCAAGAAGCATCCTAGGGACGCCTGGGTGGCTCAGTGGTTGAGTGTCTGCCTTTGCTCAGGGTGTGATCCTGGGTCCGGGATGGAGTTCTATATAGGGCTTCTTGCAAGGAGCCTGCTTCTCCCCCTGCCTGTGACTCTGCCTCTCTTTCTCTCTCTCTATGTCTCCCATGAATAAATAAATAAAATCTTAAGAAAAAAAAAGTATCCTAGTTCACTTTTGGCTTAGACAGATAAGTTTGTTCTCGGAAGGATTGTGGGATTCTCTCTGGATTTGATGAGGCGCCTTGGCTATCTTATCTCACCACCTCAGACATACCCAAGATGAACATCTGCTTTGCCCACCTGTGCTAAACAATGGATTCTTTTTCTTTTTCTTTTTTTTTTTTTTTGGTCACTTTAAAAAAAATTATGACATATAATACAAATGCCTAAAACATGTACAATTTAACAAATAATTATAAAGTCAATACCAACAAAACCATTACCCTGGTCAGAAAGTAGAATATGACTTAAACTCCAGAAACCTCTTATTCTTGCTTTACAATAGGAGAACATCCAGGTTTAATGAAAAGAGTATGGGTCACACCTAGGTTCAAATCCTGCCTGTTATGTACTAGGTATCTATGATTTGAGTTTAATTTTGAGAGTATTTCATTGACAATTTAAACATGTTTTCTCATCTATAAAATAAAGATCATAATATATGTGTTCATGGGAGTAAAATGAATTTACTTTTGTAAAGTATCTCAAAGTACCTGCCCCTTAAATTGGAAGTAGTGTTTGTAGAGGGAAGGGTGCATTTATTTAAGTGCAATGGAATACAGATATGATTTATTATAAACCTCAGCCGTCTTTCCCAAATGGCTGTCAGTGTTCTCCCTCCTACCTGTGATGCTCCTGAGATATGCTGTGGGGAGGAGAGAGAGAGGAACAGAGCAAGAAACATCATCAGATAACAAGGGACAGTCTCAGACACTTGACACTCAGGTTCATTTCATCCATATAAACAAGGTGACTTTTTCTCCCACTCAGCATCAACCTGTGAAAGAGCCTAGATTGCTAGAGCTGGAAGGGCCCTCCCGCATCATTTGATTAATAAACCCCCCTTTTCATTTTGTAGGTAAGTAACCCAAGGCCCATGGAAGTGAATGGGTTAATTTATAGCTGCTTTGCAGTTGATAGATGACTAGGTCAGGATTTGAAATTGGGTTTCTCGCTCAGCCCACGCTGGCCTATTTGGATCTCAGATCCTGCGGACACTGAGGAGACCTATCTCTTTGATGCCTGCCATCAACTCAGAAAGGTCATAGGGACAGGGGTCACTGGAATCTAAAGGCTGGAGGCAGGTTTGGTTTGGTTTGGTGAGCCAATTCATTTAGGGAATGCACATTAGGTTGTGGATGCCTAAAGGTAGGGCTTCACTGTTGCTCTGGAAATCTTCTCTTTACTCAGTCTTAATTTCTTTGAAACTTAAGTTTAAGAGAAGTAAAGGAGGCAAACTCCATCATGGGACTTCGGGTATGTCAAATACCTGTAACTGTCGTTTCATTCTAATGGTTTGGTATGTGTTTTTGGGACTACAGTAGGTTATTAGTACCTCAGGGGACTTTAAAAAAAAGGGCCCAGATTATAGAAAGGATAAGGGAAAGATAAGGGGACTAATGATTTAGTGCCCAGTTTTCTTTTTGCCTGGGGCTATTCCTTGTGTTCTTCCTGAAGAATCCTTTAGGTAGAAGGAGAAGGGGGAAGTATCACTGTTTAAGGAAAGGTTTATTTTTAATATTTTATAAGTAAGAAACATTAAATTACTTAGACTCATTCATATAGAATTTTAATGTTTTTTTCTAGTTTAAATAAAAGTAGGTCTAGAATTCAGGTGGGGAGAGTGGTACATATTCTGAAAAAGCCATTGAACAGGGGTAGGGAATATATTGTCTCATCTTTCCTAAAATAATAGCAGCATTAACATTTTGTTCGGTTGTCATTAACTAGTCAAGAAAATGAGGCCAGAATTCTGATTCCAGTGCCCTGCAGTGGCCAGTGGGATGTTGGAAAGCCATATCCCATTTTTGTCTTTGGCATTCCTCCTCTGGAAAACAATTGATGATGTCTAAGCTCCCTTCCAAGCTCAAAAATTCTAATTGGCCTCTCAGTACTTGGCTGCTTAAGGGTGACACATGAAAGTTTTTGGCACAAGGTTAGAATTTACTGCTGAGCTTAAGTCCTAAGCAAACTGGGCTATCTAAAATCTAAGCTTGTGTTGACATATAAATTTTCTAAGTGGATCCTGCCAATGAAGCACTGGGCTGGATATTGTAGCTGAGTCACAGAGGAATGACGTTCTTGCTTGCCCCAGACGCTTAAAGCCAGCCAGAGAGATAAGATGTATGTGTGAGTAACAGGGTTGATGAGGCTGGTATCACTGAACCTCACCCCTGCCCCTGGGTGTTGTCTTTAAAACATAAATCTGATCATGCCTCTCCTTTGTTTAAAAATTCCCTAAGAGCCCCTCTCCCAGACAGGATGAAACTTAAGCTCCTTGGCAGCTAAGAACCTTCATGATCTGCACCCTGTTTGTCTAGTCTCACCACCAGACCACCTTTTCTCCTTCTGCTTCCTACCCCTCCACCCAGGCTCTCACCTGTGCCTTCACGTGTGAGGATCAAGTCTGCATGGGAATGCTAGCTTGTCCTGTGCTCTCTTTCTCTTCTGCGTGTCCCAGTCTTTCTTCCTATTGCATCATCATCCCTTACACCTGGCTAACTTCTGTTTCCCCGGGAGAGTCATCTGGTGGATGTCGGAGACCCTGCGAGGCTTTCCGGGACTCTCCAGGGCAGCCCCCGGCACACCTTCAACACTTTCCATACATTCCCACAAAACTTACAGTCCTCCATTTAGTGTGTGCTGCATAATTGTGTTTACTCATTTATCTCCCTGCCCAACAGCAAGACCATTGGGAGCAGGGCCTCTTCTTGTCATTTGTGTGACCCCAGGACACACGGTCTGGTGTTTTACTTAATTAGGTTGACTTTTCAAAGACAAATGGTAATGTTATTAAAGACTTCTTTTTTCTGTTTTTATTATTTCATTGGATCATAAACACTGTCGTGTCTGTGGAGGTCCTGGAAAGGTCACCTAGAGCTCAGGAGAGGTGAGAGCCAAAGCCACAGAACAAGGGGTGAAAATGCAGGGGTGAGGACATGAGGATGGGGAGTACGTAGGCTGGAAGCCTTCAATTTGGAGGCTGGGAAGGAGAAATTGGTAAACAAGTAGTTGGGGAAGAAAAAGTCAGGATGGGCACTCGTCATGAGGCTCCCAGATGGGTAGAAAGTCAGAAGAAAGAACACTAAACTGGACATTGGGCTGCTATTGGTGATCTTCAAAAGAGCAGTTTCAAGGAAGGCTTTGGATGTAAGAAGCCAGATTTCATGAGAGAAGAATTATTTTTATAACCAGAAAAATAACACAAGTGATTTTTTTTTTTGAGAAACAGGGAAGTAAAGAATAAGAGAATAAATTGATGTCAGCAAAAGAAAGAGAAAAGGGACACTGTTTTGAGGTGGTGGCAAGATAGAGGTAATATTATTACTTGTTTTAAAAGCTAGAGCCAGGGGCATCTGGGTGGCTCAGTCGTTGAGAGTCTGCCATTGGCTCAGGGAGTGATCCCAGGGTCCTGGGATTGAGTCCCACATCAGGCTCCCCGCAGGGAGCCTGCTTCTCCCTCTGCCTATGTCTCTGCTTCTCTCTGTGTGTCTCTCATGAATAAATAAATAAAATATTTTTAAAAATAAAAACAAAAACTAGAACCAATTAAAACATGGTTGTAGGCAAAAGGAGCCCAACAAGGAGGGGGAAAGATCACCGATACAAGAGAAAATGGGGAGGACGATGTTCCTCGAGGAGGCAGAAGGCAGGAGGCAGTAGGCAGTAGGCAGTGAACTCGGCGCAGGTGGACGTCAGGTTTACACCTTTATCTCCTAGACAGAGATTTGGGAAAAGTTTTGAGATGGAGCAAAAGAAATGGTGAAGTTGTTCATTAGGGTGGTATTGGAGGCCTGGTTGAAATGTGGCACCCACTCTATTGCTACTATATTGCTAGGGCTTTGGTGAGAAGGATGACTTAATTTGATGCTCTTTTTCAGTGCTTGTGAATTTAATTAGGTTGACTCTTCAAAGACAAATGTTAATGTTATATGTTATTAAAAGCTTTTTTTTTTAATGTTCAGTATTTCGTTAATTTTCTTTTGTAATTTTTGTCCTTGGGAATAGTTGCCCAACCTGATGAAACAAAGGATTAAATTCTCAGTTGAGGAAAGAGAAAAGCAAAGACAAAAACAAGGAATTAACATAATGGGGATGATATACAAAAGAGGTTGTTTAACTTCCCTAGTTGGACTTGAGGGCTCAGGAAATTTTTTTATAATGCTAACTACTCTTGAGTGGGGAAACCCTGAAAGAGTAGTTAACCTGTGAGCTGGAGATCTGATGCAAGAGCAAGGGAAAATTAACAATCATTGCTCTTTCAGTAGATTAAGAGACATGTTGCTTCTTTCTAATGGTAAGCAATGCACAAAAGATAGAATAGCAAAGACAGTCATTTAAATGGTCCAGGTCTTAACAAAGCACTATGGATTGTTTAAACAAAAGGCTTTTGTTTTGTTTTTGTGTTCCTGGCTAGTCTGCTGTTTCAGCAATTCTGTTTTAATTCCCGATAAAGTGAGTAACTTGAGTGGCCTCTATATTTCACTCAGTGCAGCATAAAAATGCTACATTGAAGGTACTGTGGATAAGGTTTGTTATCACTCTTTATACAACTGGAGTCTCTGGTGTTGGTTTAGAATCTTTGCAGGTTATTTGATATCGAGTAACCTTGGTGATGCTCCACTACTGCCAGTGATAGAGCTTTCTCATTCTAAAGTGAAATGAGATCACCTCCAATTTGGCTGCGCTCTGGTGCCACTCAACCAGAACTGGCAAACTCTTTACACGCTCACATGAATCATGGGCACCACAAAGCGGTTCACCTTAATTTCAATCAGATTTAGTCCTTTGAGTCTCCTTGAATTCATCTGGGCATATGAAGAGAAGAAATGTTAAAAAGTAGTTTTCTACAATGGAAAATCACCTTTGAGTTTTGCAGTGAAAAATAAAGCTAAGAGTTTTATCCAGCTGCTTAAGTTTTAATATTTAATTCCTAATTTTTGAGAGGTTTTTATTCCACTTCAATAGAAATTAACCATAGAGGGAAGATATTAGTCAAAATGACCTTTTGAAAAACCTTTCCACATAAAGTGAAGTTGCCTATGATGTTTAATGTCAGTGAGGGAGGCGTTGGTCCTAGGATTGGGAGCAGGGTGTTTCTTTCCAATGCAGGTTTATACATTAGCCACAGACTCATTTCCTGTTGGACTTTTGAGCTGATGACACAGTTCATTGTGCATATTCTCTTTGTCATGCTCCACCTTCCCAATGCTGATCACTTTATTTCCCCAATCCCACTATGTAGATTAAAATGACAAGTCATTTGGAATTGTCTAAAATAATTTTTAAGCCTATGAATTTTACAATCTGCTTGTCATCCATTTTTCTCCCCTCTCTAGGCAAAAAGAAACCTATCCATTTCACAGGCATCCATTCCATCACCATCTCCTGTCTTCTTCCATACTCTCCTACCGAAAACTTCTGGGAGCTTTCTCTGGTTCTTATCTGACCAGAAATTTTTAGTGTGGTATTCATATACAGTTAAGGTTTTTTTTTTTTTCTTTTTAAATAGAAGATTTTATTTTTATTTATTCATGAAAGACACAGAGGCAGAGACATAGACAGAGGGAGAAGCAGGCTTCCTGCAGAGAGCCCAATGTAGGACTCTGTCCCAGGACCCCGGGATCATGACTTGAGTCAAAGGCAGCCGCTCAACTGCTGAGCCATCCAGGTGTCCCTACAGTTAGTTTTTAAATACTGGATTTGTTCAGTTTCCCTGAAATTCTACTGAGACTAAATTTCCTTGGACAGGTAACCCTGATTGAGTATTGGACATCACCTTCTCTATGCCATTCCCAATCCTATCAGCTTTTTCCTCATCTGCTTATTCCTGAACATGTGATTGGGGCCCCACCCCCATAAAATTCTGTATGGATGCTGGCCCCAGCCCACACTGGAAAGTGTGTTCAAGGATAAAGTACCCTTTCAAGTGCTGATTGTTCATTCACTTAGCTCCCTGAGCACCTGCTAGCCACTCAGAGTCAGATCATGAAGGGCTTAGAAACCATTAGGAGGACATTGGTTTTTCCTTTCACGGCCTGGGAAGCCATTGGAGAGGTTTGAATTTAGGAGTGACATAATCTGATTCATTGTTTTTAAGCAGCTCAGTCAGGTTCTCTGTTAAAAGTTCACCGCAAGGGGGCTGAGGTGGAAGCAGGAGACTGGGTGGAGATTACCACAGTAATCAGGTGGAGATATTGCTTTCAGAATTTAGGAAGGTTTGGATTTATATTAAAGCCATATATTTTCTCTTTATCTTTTTTATGTTTTTTGGATTATAAGTATCATTGAAGTAACTATTGGCGAAGAAGTGATCTTATGGACCCAACTATGCATTTGTTGGAAGATAAATTTGGCTTTACTACTTCATATACAAATAACATGCTTTTATGCCATTATAAATATTACTGTATAACTACGTAAAAACTTTTACTCTGAAGAGAGGAGGGGAGGAAAGAACTAATTGTTAGTCTAATATTAAACCAAACAGCATATTTATTTGAAATCTGTCACTTAAAATTGCTGTCAAATTTCTAGGAAAATATCCATATTGGTATCCAAGATCTATATTAAACTTATGACGTGTTTAAGATTTAACACAGCGTTTCAGCTCACTTGGTAGGCTACAAATAACCAAGGAACTTAAAACGTTTGAACATCTATAATCTCTCAATTATCCCAATTTTTTATTCTTAAAAACAATGCAAATAAATCAAAATTCAGCTGTTTTGAAGAATTTGTGGAAAATCCAAATGTATTTTGGGAACATCCAATATACCTAATTGGCAAGCCAGAATCCAAACCACAGTATGAGAATGATCTTTTTTTCCAGTGTTGCCAAACCCAATAAATTAATGAGCTAGAAGGTAAATTCCTCTGTTTTAAAATACATTTTGGTTTATATTATCTTAAAATAAATTCTCTAATGGTTACGGAGCATAATATTTGAGGGCAACAAATTTTTCCTATGTGCTTAATTTGAAAGCTCAAATTATTTGAAAGCTTTCTATATTGTACCTAATACAGCTGTTGGGACTGGAATTTATTTTCTTTTAAGCATACATGCTTGTAGTCTTGTGTGTTCTCAGTTCTCCACTCCTGGATAAAGATACATAATAGAATTGGCCTTTTACTCTGTTGTTGGTAATCTGATGGATAAATCTGAGAGATAGAAGTTTGGAAATCTGGATCTTTCAGAAACTTTAGACCTGGGTTTTGTAATCCGTAAGACACCTACAGGATCTCTTCTCCTTCAATTCCCCCAGAAATACTTCAAACACAAATCAAATAATGATGGCCAAGGGCTTTCAGGTTAGAAAATAATACATTTATTGAGTGTCAGAGGTAATGGCTTTAAAAATCAGTGATCTGAAAAAAGGACTTTTTTAGACTATGGTTCATCATAGGACATTCTCACTGAAGCAGCACCTCATGACCATTATTTTTATAATTAATTTTGAAAATGGAGTTCTCCTAGTTTCTATGACCTTGAATTACAGTAGGAGGGTTATGAAAGATTTGGTACTATTAAAAAGAAACCACATTCAGATTTAAAAATATGGCACATCTGGAACGCTCTGCTGTTGTGAAATGCCAGAATTGTGCTTTTGATTTGAATGTTTCAAAACTCTCCTAGCAATTCATACCTGCAAACATTAACACCACCCATAGGATCTGAGGAATGACAAAATTAAAATCAACTGTGGTGAATTATACCAGAGAGTGGTAAAAATGTCCATGTACTTTTTACTGGCATCACTGAACGATTAACTTTCTCCTCCTGTAGGTAACAATGAAACTCCTACTGAGGTTTATTTGGAATTTAAGTGTCTGAGTAGTTTTGAGTTGAGTCCTCACATCTTAGGGAAGTGGGTAGCAGGAAGAAGGGGATAAATGCAAGTGAGATTGTGTCACTTCTCTATTCCAAGTCCCCAGAGGTGAGTTCTCAGCTTCATGGTGAAAGCCAGAATCCTTACAACCCTCATTACCCTACATAGTCTGTCACTCCTTTACCTGTCTAACCACGTCTCCCACTGTTCTCACCCCAGACTTTCCTCTAGCTCTTTCTCAAGGTGATGGAACCTACTTTCTTTGCTCAGATAACACTACTCAGTGAGGCCTGCTCCAAATACCACTCTCTGTTCCTTTCTTTGCTCTGCTTTTCTCTTAGCACTTAGGACCTTCTAACAGAACATAAGCTCCACAAAGACAGGAATTTTTGTTCTGTTCACTGTAGAAGCCTCTGTGCCTATATACCTGGCAAGTAGTAGATGCTTCATAAATATTTGTGAATTAATGGAGAAATATGGGATGGGGAAGCTTTGCCTTGGGAGTCCTAATACATGACTTACCAAGGAGAAAGGCTTGTCTTAGGAACAAATGACTTTTTTGTAACTATGATTCTTTGGCAGTAGATGCTACTGTACTCATACTCCTTCTGTTTGCTCTTCTTTCATGAAACACATCAGACGCATCAATTGAACCTCTGTACTGTACAAGGCAGGAATGAGGTTCTGAGGATTATGCAATATAGCTTATAATATTGAAAAATTCAGGCTGGCGTGGAAGATTGGAGGAACTAAGGAAGACTTTGTAGAAGATAGGATTTGAGGAAAGCCTCAAAGGGGGTGGCATTTGGATTAAGCTGTCTTTTGAAGGAGCGCAATGAGGTGAGCTCCCCATAAGCATGACTACCAACACCGCAGGCCCGTAGGACCTGGACTGCTATTATCTGTGAGGACTTGGGAAGTGATGATGGTAATATACAGGCTGTGTTGATATGTATAACTAATATCATTTAAGAATTTATAAAATAACTTCCAAAGGGAATCAAAGGAATTCCATTTCCATCTTAAAATGCTGAGTCTGCTAATATTTTCATTACTTCAATAAGATACATAGTGTTTTCACTGCAGACTTGCTTTGCCCTTAAGGAAACAAATCTTTCCCTAATCTTAATTTCGGAAGATCTTAGATATCAAAATTCTTTAAGAATAAACATTTACTTACTTATTTCATTTCATACTCCTTTTTTTCTTATAAAAATGTAAATGTAGAGAAAAAAACTATAATATAGCTAGTTTAACATCTTTTCTTTCTAGGAAAGAGTTAGGGGCATTAGACTCCCAAACTGAAAGTATTGATTTCCTAGGTAATGGCTAGTGTTCTTTTATATGTTGAGTGTGGTCCCAAGAGGAGTGGAGGCGGGTAGTTTCTCATCACAGCATTGTGGTCTTCTGTGAGTTGTTAACCCCAGGAAAGACCACCAGTTCTGGGGCCAGAGCACCTAGATTCTAACGTTGGCTCTGTCACTTGGAGCAAGTTGCTTCTTATTTCTCAGAGTTTTTGTGTGTAACATGTGGATCAGCACAGTCCCCATCTCTTTGGGTTGTTGTGAAGAGTAAATGACTCACTGTGTGTGAAGCGCTAATTGGAACAGTAGTCTATTCGTATGGAGCCCTCATCACAGTTCTTATGAAACAGTGACTGCTCTGTCGGCTGAGAGCAGTTAGCACATCTTGCCTTTCCCACCACAGAGGTAACTTAGAGATAAGTCCCTGAAGTGCAGAGTCACACAGCGTTCCAGTAGCCAAATGAGCGTCTCCCTATGTCCAATTCCTGTCCTAGTTTCTTCCAGTGATGCTTTGACATTCTTGTCATTTCCTTGGTAAGTTTCTTCCCTATGTTAGCATCTCCTGGTTCCAGATTATGTAAATTTCCTAGGGCTTCCATGAAAAGAACCACAAACTGGGTAGCTTGGAAAACAACAGAAATTTATTGTTTATATAGTTCTGAAGGCCAGAAGTCCAAAATCAAAGTGTTAGCAGGGTCATGCTCCCTCCAACCTCTAGGGGGGAATCCCTCCTTGCCCTTGCAGCTTCTGGTGGCTCTGGGCATTCCTTGGCTTGTGGCTACATAACTTCTAATCTTTGCCTCTGTCTTCACAGTCTTCTTCCTTCCTTCTGTATATGTCCCTATGTTTTCACATGGTCCCATGGGCTCTCTTCTTATAAAGACATTAGTCATAATGGAGTAGGACCTACCCTAGTGCCCTCATTTTAATATGGTTATGTCTGGAAACGCCCTATTTCCAAATAAGGTCACATTCATAGGTACTAGGTGTTAGGACTTCAACACATCTTTTTCAGGGACACAGATCAACCCTTATTACAGATCAAAGGCCCTCAGTCCTTTTCCTCTCCTTCCTCGAAGAGTTACAATATATCAAATACATTTACCAAGTGCCTGGCTGATACTTGACCAGTGTAATGATACCCCTAAGTATGAGGCTTCATGTCATGTAAAACTGATTAGATAATAACTTTGAAAATTCTGCAGTTAGCTCAATTCAAATATTTTAGCTCTATTTTAGATTGAAAGTATTTAGAAATAAATGCTCAGGCAGTTGAAAGATAACCCAAGTATCAGTGCCGTACATATTTAGGAAAAGAAATACAGCCTCATGATGATTTGGTAAAGATGTAGCCAAAGGCTTGGTAAAAATAATGGAATCTTAAGGAGTTGTGCAGCCAAGCATATCTTGTTATGGGATTGCTCACTAGCTTTTAAAAGTGGAAGAGTTTGGGACGCCTGGGTGGCTCAGCAGTTGGGCACCTGCCTTCAGCTCAGGTTGTGATCCTGGGATCCAGGATCGAGTTCCATATCGGGCTCCCTGCAAGGAGCTTGCTTCTCCCTCTGCCTTGTGTCTCTGACTCTCTTTCTCTCAGTCTGTGTCTTTCATGAATAAATAAATAAATCTTTAAAAAAAAAACGGAAGATGGTCTAGTCTATGTAGTAAATCCTGGCAGCAGTGTCCATTCTCTGAGCACCCCGTGGAGGGTTCTGTGCAAAGTTCTGACATATCCTTACTTCGGCTTTCACATCAGAGAGCAGAGCACTCAGAAATATTTGTTAAAATATTTGTCCCATGACAGCTTCCCTGATGGAGTAATGTCCCAGCTTTTACAGAGGTGGAATCTGAATTTCCAGCAGGTTAAAATGTTGTCCCCTAGACCTCATGTGTGGAAAATGGGGCCGATCTGTCTTGATTCAGGATACTCAATTGCTCTTCAATGAGGAGCCCATCCCAATGGTGAACTATCTGTTCCTAAAACACAGTAGCTTTTCATTGCTGTTGGAAATTCCACATCAAAAGCCTCTCAGCCTTATTCAAGAAAGATTGGGAGTAAACATTACATAAGTAACAAGGATCTGGAAAGTCTTTGATTCAGTATTCTCTCTCTCCATTTGGAAGAGTCATTGGAGCAGTTTGGAATATTCTCATTCTCCCCCTTGCTCATGAGGTAGCGTGGTCCTTTCTTGTCCTCTCTGAAGCTAGCAATGGTTAAATGTGGCTTGTTTTGTCCAAAGAAATAGGACCACAGTAACTCGAGGTTATTTCTGGTTAAAGTTTTAGGAGCCAGTGTAAGAGGCACCACATTCTTATTGTGCCGCCGTGTGATCACTTAGCACAGGTGCTTCCCTCTTTCTGGTCCCTGAGAGACTGGTGAGCAGATCCCCTGCTACTGCTGATTATACCAGGAGAATGTGAAGCAAAGATTCTTCTAGTTTCTTAAGTCACTGAGGTTTTGGAACTGTCTTTAACTGCTGCATATTCTAGCTCATTGTGACTGACTTAATAAATTTAAAACATGGAAAGTGGCAATTCATCAAGGATTTCCAGCAGAGAAAATTATTTTGAAAATAACTCTTTCAAGCATCTTGGAGTAGACTCTTTTAACATGTCTAAAATGTTAACAGGAAAAGTATAACTAATAACATGAAAGTTTGGAGGCCAAGGCAGGTTCAAATTCAGAAGATGGTTAGATCACCATCCAGTGGTATGATGTTGGGTTTTTTCTTCTATATTTAAAACTTTGGTCTACCAAGGAATGTTTGCTCACTGTTCTTGTGCTAAAGAAAATAGTTTGACATGAAAGGAAAGAGGAGGAAATTTGTGATTAGGAAACCAGAGGACACAACAAACAAGTGATACCTTTATTCAAGCAGAACTATGAGAACAATAACTGAGTTTTACTCCAGATTTCTGTTGCAAGAGGAGTATGTGTTGAAGATAGATCCTCTATTACATTTAGTATCTCATTTCTAGCCTATAGCTGCCAGCATAACTGGCTTTAAATCATATTTTGCCTTGCAGTTACTCTTGGTTTGGTGTCGGAAAAGTTTTTGTTTATTCATAATGGCTTGCACTCACTTCTATCTCACCCTCCAGACAATAAACTCCATTTAATGAACAAAGCCATGGCTTTAGAGACTGAGAGCTGTTGCAACTTGACAAGAGGAGATTTTTCTAGATTTTCCCTAGAGTTGGAATAAGATAAGAGACCATGGAATTTGATGACTTTACTAGATTTCAGAAATTTGAGAAGAGTGAAAAAAATTGGTCATCTGCCACACATGTATGCTGCCTAGTTTCACCTAAGACCTAGCATCTTATTTCATGGAAATACTACTATTTAAACACTCCTATGATCAAGCTTCATTGTGGAAAAAAAAAGGCATTGTCTTTTAAACTAGGTTCACAAGGTAATGGTAGAAGTACTAATAAATGCCAGATTTTCATAGTTTTAGGGATAATAATTTTGCAAAATTTTGGCCTTTTAAGATTTAACATGTATCAAGTCATTTTAGCTATCTTAATAAAAAATAGCTATTTTGATTAAAAGTCATTTTAATATTGCCAAAAGCATCAGAACTAGTATCACCTTTAAAGATGATCCAGCCCAGTAGCCCCTCCTTATTTTCTAGCAAGGAATCTTTTCAAAACACAACCTCACACGGGACCCAATACGTAAAAAGATTTTCAGTGTTATCAAATATTGTAATTTTAGGGGATCGCTGGGTGGCGCAGCGGTTTGGCGCCTGCCTTCGACCCAGGGCGCGATCCTGGAGACCCGGGATCGAATCCTATGTCGGGCTCCCGGTGCATGGAGCTTGCTTCTCCCTCTGCCTAGGTCTCTGCCTCTCTCTCTCTCTCTCTCTCTCTGTGTGTGACTATCATAAATAAATAAAAATTAAAAAAAATATTGTAATTTTAAAATTGCACTTCTTATAGAGTCAGTTAATGAGGGCTAAAAATTAATTTGAACAACAGAAGGACTTAGTTTAAAATGGTCTTGGGACACCGGGGTGACTCAGCCCTTGAGCTTCTGCCTTTAGGCTTGGGCTCCCCTCAGGGAGCCTGCTTCTCCCTCTGCCTGTGTCTCTGCCTCTCTCTCTGTGTCTCTCATGAATAAATAAATAAAAATCTCAAAAAAAAAAAAGTGGGAGTCTTGACTTGAGTGGCCTGGCTGACTCAGGTCAGAGAGTAACTCTTGATCTGGCGGTGGTAAGTTTGATCTCCACATTAGGTGTAGAGATTACTTAAAAATAAAATATTTGAAAAAAAAATAAAAGGGCTTCACTTTGTATTTTGTTTGTCAAGTATTTGAAAACAATGAATTAGGGCAGCCCAGGTGGCTCAGCGGTTTAGCGCAGCCTTCAGTCCAGAGCAGCCTTCAGTCCAGAGCGTGATCCTGGAGACCCAGGATCGAGTCCCATGTCGGGCTCCCTGCATGGAGCCTGCTTCTCCCTCTGCCCTCTCTCTCTCTCTTTCTCTCTCTCTCTCTCTGTGTCTCTCATGAATAAAACAAAAAAAAACAAAACAATGAATTATAAGAAGCTACAAGTGGTAACAGTTTTTTGTTTTTGTTTTTGTGTGTATGTGTGGCTGACTGCGTTTCATTTATTTTAAATAAAATTAACATACAGTGTGATATTAGCTTTAAGTGTACAATATAATAATTTAGCAAGTCTATGTATGACTTTAGTACTCATCACTGTAAGTATACTCTTAATTCATTCATCTGTTTTACCCATCCGAACCCACTTCCCCTCTGGCAACTTACCAGTTTGTTCTTTGTATTTAGGTCTGCTTTTTTGTTTGTCTCTTTGTTTTTTGTTCATTTGTTTTCTTAAGTTCTACATATAAGTGAAATCACATCGTATTTGTCTTTCTCTGACTGACTTATTTCACCTAACATTATACTCTCTAGATCCCTCCATGTTGTTGCAAATGACAAGATTTCTTTTATAATGGCTGAGTAACATTCCATTTTATATATATATTTACACACATATGCACATACCACTTCTTTATCCATTCATTGATTGATGGACACTTGGGTTGCTTCCATAATTTGTCCATTGTAAATAAAACTGCAATAAACGTAGAGGTGCATTTATCTTTTCAAATTAGTATTTTTATTTTCTTTAAGTAAATACTCAGTAGTAGAATTACTGGACCATATGGTAATTCTATTTTTAGTTTTTTGAGGAACCTCCATGCTGTTTTCCACAGTGACTGTACCAATTTACGTTCCCACCAACAGTGCATGCAGGTTTGTTTTTCTCCACATCCTCACCAACATTCATTGTTTCTTGAGTTTTGATTTTAGCCGTTCTGGAAGATGTGAAGTATTATCTCATTGTAGTTTTGATTTGCATTTCCTTGATGGTGAGTAATGTTGAGCATCTTGCCATGTGTTGGTTGGCCATCTGTATATCTTCTTTGGAAAAATAACTCTTTGTGTCCTCTGCCCATTTTTAATTGTATTATTTGGGGTTTTTTTTGTTGAATTGTATATGTTCTTTATATATTTTGGATATTAACCACTTACCAGTTATATCATTTACATTTTCTCCCATTCAGTAGGTTGCCTTTTTGTTTTGTTGATGGTTTCCTTCACTGTGCAAAAGCTTTTTATTTTGTTGTACTCCCAACAATTTAATTTTGTGTTTTTTTTCTTGCCGCAGGAGACATATCTAGAAAAACCTTTTTTTGGCAATGTCAAAGAAATTGCTGCCTAAGTTTTCATCAAGGAATTTTATGATTTTAGGTCTCACATTTAGATCTTTAATCCATTTTGAGTGTATTTTTGTGTATGATGTGAGGAAATGATCCAGTTTCATTCTTTTGCATGTAGCTGTCGCATTTTCCCAACACCATTTGTTAAAGAGACTATCTTTTTCCCATTGTATATTCTTGCCTCCTTTGTCAAAGATTAATTGACAATAGAAGTATGGGTTTATTTCTGGACTATCATGTCCCATTGACCTATAGGTCTACTTTTGTGCCAGTACCATACTGTTTTGACTACTGTAGCTTTGTAGTATATCTTTAAATCTGGGATTATGATACTTCTGATTTTGTTCTTCTTTTTTAGGATTACTTTGGCTCTTCGAGATCTCTTGTGGTTCCACGCAAATTTTAGGATTATTTGTTCTATGAAAAATGCTACTGGTATTTTGAAAGGGAATGAATTAAATTTGTAGATTGCTTTGGGCAGTATGGACTTTTTAACAATATTGGTTCTCCCAATTCATGAACATGGAATATCTTTCCATTTGTGTCATCTTCAGTCTCTTTATCAGTATTTGTTTTCTGAGTACAGATCTTTTATGAACTTGATTAAATTTATTCTTAGGGTTTTTTTTTTTTTTTGGTGTGATTGTAAATGGGATTGTTTTCCTAATTTCTCTTTCTGCTACTTCATCATTAGTGTATAGAAATGCAACAGGTTTCTCTATATCAATTTTGTATCCTGTGACTTTACTTAATTCATTTATCAGTTTTTTAAAAAAATATTTTATTTAAATTCAATTTGCCGGGATGCCTGGGTAGCTCAGCAGTGGAATGTCCGCATTTGGCTCAGAGCGTGATCCCAGGATCCAGGGTCCAGTCCCACATCGGGCTCCCTGCAGGGATCCTGCATCTATGTCCCTCTGCCTGTGTCTCTGCCTCTTTCTTACTCTCATGAATAAATAAAGAAATTAAATAAAGAAAGAAATAAATCCAATTTGTCAGCATATAGTATAACACCCAGTGCTCATCTCATCATGTGCCCTCCTTAGTGCCCTTCACCCAGTTACCCCATTCTCCTCACCCACTTCCGCTTCTGCAATCCGTTGTTTGTTTCCCAGAATTAGGAGTTTCTCATGGTTTGTCTTCCTCTCTAATTTTTCCCACTCAGTTTCCCTCCTTTCCCATATAATCCCTTTCACTATTTCTTATATTCCACATATGAGTGAAACCATATGATGATTGTCTTTCTCTGATTGACTTATTTCACTCAGTATAATACCCTGCAGATCCATTAACATCAAAGTAAATGGTAGGGATTCATCCTTTCTGGTGGCTGAGTAGTATTCCAGTGTATATATATGTCACATTTTCTTCATCCATTCATCTGTTGAAGGACATCGGGGCTCCTCCACAGTTTGGCTATTGTGGACATTGCTACTATGAACATGGGGTGCAACTGGCCCCCCAGTTTCACTACATATCTATCTTTGGAGTAAATACCCAGTAGTGCAATCACTCAGTCATAGGGTACCTCTATTTTTTTTTTTTTTTTTTTTGTTTACATGCTAAGTATCTTGGCAAGTATGCCATTAAACACAGTAAGGAATTTAAGATAGCAAGAATAAAGAATTAATAAAAGCTAAACATTGCAGCCTAAACAAAATTCTTACAAAAATAAAATAACTATCACTGGTTACATAAAATTTTCCTGACTGGTTAAAACTTAACAGTATAAAACATGCATTTTAAATCTTTAGCTATCAAGTTCAAAAAGTACCAGTGTCTATTTTAAATGATTCTTCTCCAAAACCAAAGTTGTAGTCAAAATTAATTCAAATGTTATAACACATTCTAATGCTAAAAAACATTCAGTATTATTGAAGTGGAGGTAAATCCCAGAGCTTCTGGAGCTCTGTCATGCTGCAAAGGGCTGTTTCTCTGGTTCACTCAAAGCAGCAAACGACAAAGTCCAAAGATGTCTAGGGGCAAGATGGCTATACCCAGCTCTGACCTCCCCATGAAGCATGGCTACTATGTCCACAAAAATAGGATGTGTGAGGATAAAAGGCACACTATTCTGCTAGCTAAAGAGATAGCAAACCACCCCCCAACCCTAAAAGCTCCTTCCCCAGGTAAATAAAAGTATATAAGGGGAAAAAATTAAAATACATTTATCTACAGAATAAGGATTTTGAAGTATCAATGTGATCCCTATTTCAAAAATGTTAACTAGAATTATCTGGTCATTGCTAATTACATCTTAGTGATGTATCCAGATTCGATTTCTGTTGATTTATCAATAGATACTTCTAGTCAAAAATATTAACTTTATCCCCAAATATCTTAACCACTAGCACAACTGCAATGTATTATCTCCCCGAGTTGTTAAGCACTGGAAGAGAAAAAAATAGATGTTCAAGCAGCAGGCAACAATTATGGCCCTTTCACACAGCGGCACCCGAGTGGCTCCTGAATAGTCCAGGAATAATTCTAAAAACAAGAAAATTCATGCATTTTAGTAATTATGTCATAATTTTCACAGTTGAAATTTCCTTAGACATTGCACTTTCTTTATAAGGGAATCCTGATTTTTCTTAATGTTACGGTGAGTCAGGACTTGAACTAGCAGCCTTCTTTTTCTTCTTCTTACTGTGTTTCTTATGCTTCTTTTTCTTTTTTGTTTTTTCTTTTTCTCGTTCTTCACTGCTTTTCTTCTTTTTTGCTCGTACCTCCTCAATATAATCTGATTCTGATAAGGACTCAGATGATAATGGTTTATCTTCAGGATACATCTTTCTTTTTTTGCTGAGTCCTTTAATGTCCTTTTCTTTCTCATTTGCATCCTTTGACTTCTTTTTCTTTTTTAAACTATCCTTACTGTCCGATTCAGTTTCTGACATGGAGCTTTCAGAAGACTTATGTGAACGGTTCTTCTTTTTCTTTTTCCTTTTCCCTTGTTTTTTATCCTCATCGTCAGAATCCGAAGAACTGCTGGAAGAATCAGAGCTTGATGAAGAAGATGAATACCTACCAGATTTCTTCTTTTCTTTTTTCTTTCTCTGTCTTTTTTTGGATGAGCTCTCACTTCCACTTAATAATTTCTCCCTGTTTTTCTAGTTCTTTCTTCCAGTTCTCATTCATTTTTTCTTCAAATTCAGCCAATGCCTTGGAGCCTTTCTTCTTCTTTTCTAGTTGTTCTTTCACTTCTTCCCAGGTAGGCCTTGGTCGGTTTAGATAATCTTGGATCGTTGGCCCCGAAGACTGGATTGGACCCCTTGATCTGGCCATTGCTATTGGGTTCATATAGGCCACCCGATTGTCCCGCTTCCCCATGGTGCAGGGCCGACCGCGCAGCCGGACACCGACGGAGAGCGGGCCGGTACCTCTATTTTTTAACTTCTTGAGGAACCTCCACACTATTTTCCAGAGCAGCTGTACCAACTTGCATTCCCCTAACAGTGCAAGAAGGTTTCCCTTTCTCCACATCTTCACCAACATTTGTTGTTTTCTGTCTTGTTAATTTTAGCCATTTTCACTGGTATAAAGTGGTATCTGTTTGTGGTTTTGATTTGTATTTCCCTGATGGCAAGTCATATGGAGCATTTTTTCATGTGCTTATTAGCCATATCTATGACTTCTTTGGAGAAATGTCTGTTCATTTATTCTGCCCATTGCTTGACTGGATTGTTTGTTTCTTGAGTGTTAAGTTTGATAAGTTCTTTATAGATCTTGGATACTAGCTCTTTATCTGATATGTCATTTGCAAATATCTTCTCCCATTATGTAGGTTGTCTTTTAGTTTTGCTGACTGTTTCTTTTGCTATGCAGAAGCTTTTTATCTTGATGAAGTCCCAATGGTTCATTTTTGCTTTTGTTTCTCTTGCCTTCATAGATGTGCCTTGTAAGAAGTTGCTGTGGCCAAGTTCAAAAAGGTTGTTGCCTGTGTCTCCTATAGGATTTTGATGGATTCTTATCTCACATTTAGATCTTTCAACCATTTTTAATTTATCTTTGTGTATGGTGTAAGAGAATGGTCCAGTTTCATTCTTCTGCACATGGCTGTCCAATTTTCCCAACACCTTTTTTGAAGAGACTATCTTTTTTCCAGTGGCATTTATCAGTTCTAATAGTTTTTTGTTTTAGTATTTGGGCTTTCTATATACAATACCATGTCATCTGCAAACAGGGAAAGTTTTACTTCTTCCTTACCATTTTGGATGCTTTTTAAATTTCTTTTTCTTGTCTGATTGCTGTGGCAAAGACTTCCAGTATTATGTTGAATAAAAGTGGACATTCTTGTTACTGATCTTAGAGGAAAAGCTCTCAGTTTTTTGCCATTGAGTATGATGTTAGCTGTGGGTTTTTAATATATGGCCTAGATTATGTTAAGGTATGTTCCTTTTAAAGTAGTAACAGTTTTTGTTGGTTTGTTATACAGGGTTCACCTTGAATCCCTAGGAGTCTACAGTTTATAAGACCACAAAAAAGTTAATTTGCAGCATAAGTTAATGAAATGTAAAACTAATGAGTATTTTTTTATCCTAACTTTAAGGTAATTAAAGAAAATCAAATCAAATACTTAGAGAATCCCGAAACTTTTCAGAGGACAGTGAAAACTACTAATCATGCTTTATGTAGTATTCTCTCTGCATAAGGCAAATAAAATTTTGATGTTTTATTTAAATTTTTAGAGAAATTATTAATATTGGAGAAATGGGGAAATATTTCTCACTGGAAAGTGTTAGATTAATATGAGTAAATCCTTGGGATGCCTGGGTGGCTCAGCAGTTAAACGTCTGCCTTTGTCTCAGCGCATGATCCTGGAGTCCCGGGATCGAGTCCCACATTGGGCTTCCTGCATGGAGCCTGCTTCTCCCTCTGCCTATGTCTCTGCCTCTGTGTGTGTGTGTGTGTGTGTGTGTGTCTCATGAATAAATAAAATCTTTTTTAAAAATATGAGTAAATCCTCATTAAAAAATAAGCCGTGTTCTGGAAGTTTCAGAATTAAAAAAAAAAAAAAACCTTCCATATTATTCAATATTAAGAATGGTTGCCAGACAAGCCCACAAATTAGCCCCTAAGTAACTGAAGTAGTAGTATTTAGCTATCTTGTGATTACATGATATACTTTTACTAATTTATTTATTTAAAGATTTTATTTATTTATTCATTAGAGACACACACAAGAGAGAGAGACAGAGACACAGGCAGAGGGAATAATAGGCTTCCCACAGGGAGCCTGATGGGGACTCAATCCCAGGACCCTGAGATCACTACCTGTGCCAAAGGCAGATGGTCGACCACTGAACCACCCAGGTGCCCCTCCATGATGCACTTTTGAAGTTAGTTTGGCATTCTGAAAGGTTCTCGTGACTATTTCCTGTGGTTTTTAAAATTCTGATTTGCACTTCTGGATAGAAACTCTCTATTCACTCCCACTGTGAGGTAGCAAAGGAGAGTAAGGATTTTTTTCCCCTGGTTTGAGAATTTTTATCCTTTCTCTAAGGCCACTGTTCATCCCCTCTCTGAGGGAGAATCATAGATCCTAGTGTTACAAAGGAACTCTGAAGATGCCCTACTTTAGTTCTGTGCCATTAGGTGCGTGGCTTTGTCAAGCTGTGTAAAGAGGAATCTCTTCCAAAACCAAACACATTTCATATTTCTTTAGCAAGCTGGATATTTAAAGATACCCTGTGGTGAGTGAATCCTTTTGCAAGGCAAATGCTCCTCTAAGATGTTGTCTGGATAATAGGAAGATCTCCTGGGGCTTTAAAAAGCCATTAATACTTTTCTTGCTGTACTTACCCCTATTGATCTGAGTAATTAGCATGATGGTTCCTCCTTGAAGAGAATCTCTAGTCTAGGCAGCCAGTGGCCCCAGCCCTGCTGCAAAGCAGAATACCATGCTCCCAGTTACCTTCCACCTGCTGGTGCCAGGCATTTCTCTGTAGACTGGGAGACATCTCAGACTGCCACCTGGTTTCATATTAAATTCCACTTAATGATTATAGCCTATTTGATATCAAAGCTAAGCTGAGAACTAAAAATAAAATGAGGGCATTGTTATCCAGGACTTCTTATGTCATTACTAGCAGATAAGTCTAGGAAAGAAGCATAGCATGAGAATTGCTTGTATTTTTTGATGAGGAGTTACATAATCAATTACTGTGTATCAGAAATTATAATAATTAAGACCCTGGGTTTAAATCCTGAGTCCATTGCTTATCTGCAAAACATTAGTGAACAAATAATTAAATTATCTTAAACCTGACTGAGAGTGTTATTGTGAAGTCTAAACGAAATCCCATTAAAACATATGAACAGGGTATATATAATGTATAATCAGTGCTTTACTAATTCTTAGTTGTTTTTTCTTTTTTAAGATTTTGTTTATTTATGTTAGAGAGCTCACACACATAAAGAAGGTGAGGAGCTGAGGAAGAGGAAGAGAGAATCTCAAGCAGACTTTGTGCTGAGTGTGAAGCCCAATGTGGGGCTTGATTTCACAACCCTGAGATTATACCTGAACCAAAATCAGGAGTTGGACGCCTAAATGACTGAGCCACATAGGCACCCCTCGTAGTTGCTTTTATCATCATTTTCATTATTAATAGCATTGTTATTTTGAAATCTTATGCCTAGGAAAATATTACTAGAAAAGGAAAATAAATAGTAAAAAAATTCTGAGTTTTAATGTCCTTTCTCCCTCCCTGGCCTGTACCTTCTATAGAATGCGATAAACTAAGACGAGATGGCTACCGAAGTTCTCAGTACTACTCCCAGGGGCCCACCTTTGCAGCCAATGCCAGCCCACTCTGTGATGATTATCAAGATGAGGATGAAGAAACAGATCAAAAGGTAAACCTTCCCGATTCAACATGGGATCCTGGATTGGGTCCCAGAACAGAAAATGGACATAAGTTGAAGAACTGGTGAAATCACAATAAAATCTGGTTTCAGTTAATAATGTTATCTCAAATTAATTTCTCAATCTTGACAAAGGTACCATGATTATGTAGCATGTCAATGTTACTTTACTGGGTAAAGGGTTCACAAGAAATTCTCAGTGCTATTATTGCAACTTTTCTGCAAGTCAAAAATTTCTTTAAAAAGGTAAATGTTGGGGCAGCCCAGGTGGCTCAGAGGTTTAGTGCTGCCTCTGGCTTGGGGTGTGATCCTGGAGACCAGGGATCGAGTCCCATGTCAGGCTCCCTGCATGGAGCCTGCTTCTCCCTCTGCCAGTGTCTCTGACTCTCTCTCTCTCTGTCTTTCATGAATAAATAAATAAAATCTTTAAAATAAAAAAATAAATAAATAAAAAGGTAAGGTCAGGATTCAACGAATTCATTAAAGGGTCACAATCAGGTTATTTGTGCATTTTGAATATTCTCTTTTGGAAAGGAAAAATAAAAGTCTTTGTTTTGTTTTGTTTTGTTTTGTTTTGGTTTTTTCATCTGATCAAGAACCCAGTCAAATTCCAAAGAGGAGCTCTAAGTGTAACAAGCCAATGCCACTGTTTCACAAGTGGTCAGTGTTTTTCATAAAGATTGAACAGAGGCAGCACTTCAATATATTATAGTGCTGGTCAATTCACTATAGAGATGTGATTTCCTATGCGTGGTACTTTCTAGTGCCATCTCTTGTTTTGTTTTGTTTTTAAAGATTTTATTTATTTATTCATGAGAGACACAGAGAGAGAGAGAGAGAAAGAGAGAGAGAGAGGGGCAGAGACACAGGCAGAGGGAGAAGCAGGCTCCATGCAGGGAGCCTGATGTGGGACTCGATCCTGGGTTTCCTGGATCAGGCCCTGGGCTGAAGGTGGCGCTAAACTGCTGAGCCACCCGGTCTGCCCGTGCCATCTCTTGTGATATGTACAAACATAACTTTCTCAGTAATAGATGCCCATGAAAGACTAAAAATGTAGGAAGATTTTGACTTAAATTTTTTTTTCATTTTATTTTGTACTGTGGACTTAAAATTTGATGGGCATGTTTTGGTTTAGAAACCATTTTTAATTAATCTAAGAAATTTCATTGGAATTAGGTCAATACATAAATGTGTTATTGTTTCGGGAACATTATTCAAAATTTATTGTCCTTCCTCAAGTAACATCAGAAAAAAAGGGTAGATAGTTGATCAAAAACAGAAAATTGTTACCATAATATTTTAGTCTTCTGATGAAGATGGGGTGCTCGGTTTTGTTTTTATTTTTGTTTTGAGAATTTTTTTTCCTATTTCTTTAAAAATATCTTCACGTATTAACTTAATTCTTAGAAACTCAAAATGCACAAAAAGTTTTCCGTTACTGTAATGGGAAAAATAGCTACTTCCAAATTGATCTGGTTTTTAATTTTATTTTTCTCTCATTGACAGAAGCAAAAAAAAAGAAATTTGAAGATGAATTATATAGTGAGGATTTTGTTCTGTTCTTATTTTTAAAAGTTTTTCATACCAAAAAAAAAAGTTTTTCAGCGTTATTGAAATTATAATTGACAAATAAAATTGTATATATTTAAAGTGTGATGATATGACACACATATAGGATTAAAACCTCATATAGTTACCTTTCTTTTGCATGTGGTGAAAATGCTTAAATTTTACTCTCTTGGCAGATTTTAAGTAGTCACCATGGTGTGCATTAACTTCTCAGAGCTTATTCATCTTATAACTAAAGGCTTGTACCCTTTTTAATGAGCATCTCCCCTAACTCCCGACCCATGTGATTTGTCTTTTTTAATCCAAATACACTTCAACCTTTTACTAATGCTGAGAGGAAGAAAATTGAGTCTCTAATGGGACTCAGTGAGACAGAGGTGGTTTGGGTGCAGCGTGATTGTGTAAGTTGTGGGTATCCAGGAACATAGAATCCCCTGGTGGCAAATTGACATTACCAAGACAATATCCAAAGTGTTCACTCTGGAAAGTGAAATTGTAGTTTCTAAATTGTCACATAGCTGTTTATTTACCATGATGCTCAAATCTGAGAGAAGTTTTGTCTCAGTGGACTAGTTTCTATTCCTATGTGCATTGCAATGGATCCCTCTAAGCAGCCCTTTCCCAAATGTGTGGCAAAAGTAAAAAATCATTATCCCTAAGATAAGGCTTCTGTCATGCTGAAAATGAGTCAGGAGATAATGATAATATGGAAAAGAATATATACCTAAATGTCCTCCTTTATATGATAGGACATGACATATGACATATCCTATGAAACCTAAGAAATACCATAGTATGACTTGGTACCACCTGGATCCAGTAGAGCAGAAACCAGAGAAATCTCCTCTTGGGGCCAAATGCTTTTGTAAAATGGAGACATAAGAGCAGTAGGAGAGGAGCCTTCCCTGGAGTGTGTGTTCAGAGGCTGTACTGTTTCCTGGGCTCCCTGAAAACACCCTCTAGGTTACAGGCTCAATCACAGTATCTGGATTCATGGCCTGCCTATATTTGGACCCTCATAAAAGCACATAGTTGCTTTCAAATTTTACCTTCCTTTACTACTGTATATCCTTGGTTAAAAGTATTTTCGAAATCCTTAGAATATACTGTTAGTGATTTTTTTTTTTTTAAGATTTTATTTATTTATTCATGAGACACACAGAGAGAGAAAGAGAGGCAGAGACACAGAGGAGAAGCAGGCTCCATGCAGGGGGCTTGATGTGGGACTTGATCCCATGACTCCAGGATCATGCCCTAAGCCAAAGGCAGGTGCCAAACCACCAAGCCACCCGGGGATCCCCTGTGTTAGTGATATTTAAGGAAACTTTCCTTAAATATATAGAACCAAGGTTTTTTCAGAATAAATACCAAATTATATAATGTATTAATTATGAATGCTTATTAATTAAACATCAACTAACAAATTATTCTGTCGTATTAACAACAAACTTTCTTCCTTTCCTCCTGACCTCCCATCTTTTTCTCAGGCAACATCATTCAGTGTTGCATTAACTTCTGCAATTTCTTGGTTCCGTGGAGCATCAGAAAAACCCACTTGCCATCTTACTGTTCCACATGCAATTTGATGGTCTTGGAGTACATTCTTCATCTTTTTGTTTACTCATAGCTATTGGATTAATTACAGTGTTCCCTACCAGATCATATGCTTTTGTTTGTTTTTTAATTAACTCTGTATAAGTCAGTAAGACCTAGTACTGCCTTCAGTGACAAAAGTCCTGAAATTGGTGTGGAAATTAACCATTGTCGGTTGTTGTGCTTTTTCTACCATTTCCTATGGGTCCTTCACCCTAACTAGTGCTAAAGTATCTTCCAGTCAAGGAGAAGGTTTCATACGTGTGTGCCCCACACAGCGCTTAGTGCATGATGGGCTACTCAGCTGGCTCATTCATTCCATAATTATTTCCAGAACAATGATTAATAAGTAAATACCCTGAATCAGGAGTCTTTATTAAAAATCTTTGGGATGCCTGGGTGACGCAGTGGTTGAGCATCCGACTTTGGTTCAGGGTGTGATCCTGGGGTTCTGTGATCAAGTCCTGCATCAGGGAGCCTGCTTTTCCCTCTGCCTGTGTCTCTGCCTCTCTCTCTCTGTCTATCATAAATAAATACATAAAATATTGAAAAAAAATCTTTGTGACCCTCCCCTCATTGCTCACTGTATCATGATGATGCACTTGATGTTTCTCCATGCTGTGTGGCTGTCATTGGTAGTCATATGGATGTATTCCTTTATCCTTCCTCCATGTGTTCCTAAAGCACAGAATTAATAATTCATTTTCAAGTTAAGTATTTACTACTAAGGATGTCCTATGTGCCAGGGACTATTTTAGGTTCTAGAGATGTAACAATAAAGCAAACAGAAGAAATCCTTGCCCTTGATAGCAGTTGATTTGGTAGTGAGACACCAAGAGTAAATAAGCATTAATACTGTATTAGAAAGTGATATATACTCTGGAGTAAAATAAAGCAAAATAAGACAGAGGGGAGGTTGCCATTTTAAATTAAAAGGGCAAGCGTTCCTGAGCAAAGAGGTGATTGGTATTTTTTTTTTTTTTTTTTTCTTTTTAGGTGATTGGTATTAAAAGAATGAGCCAGGCAGAAATCTTGGAGAACATTGCATTAAATAGTGCAACAAATGTTTCTTAAGAATATATACTAGATATTGCAAAATGCAACGATTAACAAGGAACCTGTTCTTGCCTCAAGGAAGTTACAGCTGTCTGGTAGGGAGAACTAACCAGAATAAAAAAATGTTTTTACCAAGGACCTAGATCAAAAGAATGGCTGTTTCAGTGGTGAAAAAAGGAGAACTTAAGACAAGAAATTAAGAGAGGGTGGCATTCATTAAGAGAGGGAGTTAGAAGACAAATTTCAGGTCTTAGCTCTGCCACTTGTAGGGTTTCTTTGGCTATATCACTTGAGCCTTCCAGGCATTAATTTCCCTATCTAGAAAGTGGGGAGTGGAATAAGATTACTCTCTGAGATCTTTTTGAATCGGTTGCTCATTCATTCATTGACTCAGTGAATATTTATGCTGCATCTCCAACAGACTAGGCATCATTGTAGGTTCTGCAGACCCATCAAGTTAAAAAGACAAAGTCCCTGTCATTAGAGGAAACACAACTGTTTTTATGTATACATAAATATAACACAAGGTGATGATACATGTTATGAAGAAAAATAAAATAGTGGTAAGGAGAATCTTTGACAGGGCTGCTATATTTAGATTGACTATTCAAGAAGGGATCTCTTGAGGGTGTCATTAGAGCAGACCTCAGAATGAAGTGTAGGAACACCGCATGTGACTGTCTTTGGGAAGAAGAGATAGTAAGTGTCAAGGCTGGGAGACAGTAATATGACTGTCCTGTGGATGGGGGGAAGCCAGACACCCTCAGAGCAGCTGGATCAGGCATGGTAAGGACTTTGGATTTGTTGTTCCTGGGTGAGATGTGGAAGTCCTGGAGGAATTGAGGTGGAAAGTAGCATGATGTTGTTTCCTATTTAATGCAACACGGGTACTATATGGAGACAAGACCGTGGAGAGCTGAAGATGGAGTAGAGTGACAAGTCAGTAGGCCATTGCAGTAATCCTGGCAAAGATATAGATGATGCAGGCTGGGACCAGGTTGACAGTGGTAGAGATTCTAGGTTTATTTTTAAAAAGTGTATCCTACAGAATTTACTGAAGCTATAAGAAAAAGAACAGTCAAGGATAATTTCATTTGCTGTCTTTCCAGCTTGATCCTTCTAGAATCCCCTCCTCCCACCTTTCTTCCCTCCCTCCTTCCCTTTCTTTTTAGAATCCCATTTCAAAAATTATTTGACCCTGATGAGAAATTCTCTTCCACTGACCCTACCTTCTTCATGTCATCAGTCATCCTTCCCCAGCTTAGACTACATGACTCACAGTTATATTCACTTCTTTACAAACTCTTTCAACTCCACTGGTCCCTCTCTTTCTGAGAGATCACACCCATAGTTTAATGCAACTCTACTCCTGCTTTGCACTAAAGCCTGGCTAGTTAAACAAGGCTAGGGAAAAAAAAAAAAAAAAAAAAAAAAACAGGTTATATTAGCTAGTTGTACTATAAATGCTTGATCTCAAACCTAAAGTGCCAGCAATCCTACTATATTAGCTCATCGATTCACTCTTCCACTCTACCAAATTATATTTCGCCTTCTTCTCAAATCTCCAAACACCATGTTTTCTGCTTTACTTTCGGATACTGTCTTTGATATTTACTGCACTGTGAAGTTGGGAGTGGAGGGAGCAATCCAAAGGTATATCCTTTTACAACCAAACCTGTTGAACTGCTTGCATCTGTTTCTCCACCTACTCACCCTTCCCTGCCATTGCAATGGGTGAGTAGTCCTTGCTTCTTTTCTGCCCTATTGTATCCCAAGTGCCTAGATTTGAGCTTGACATGTAGTGAGGACTCAGTATTTTTTCAATGGAATAATTAAGGCCAACTTCTCAAGGACACCTGCAATTTATCCCTCCCCTCTTTTGCCTAATCAATTTTCTCTCCTTACTGCATCATAACTATTATTATATGAACATGCTGTATTTTCTTTCATCTTGAAGAAACCCTCCTTTGACCTTTCCTCCCCCTCCAAATTCTGCCACGTTTTCCAGTTCTTCTTTATAATAGGACTTCTGTAAAGAACTGTCTAGACTTGCTGTCAGCACTGCCTTTTCTCACAGTCTCTTTTGAACCCCTCCAAATAAACTTTTATCCCCAGCACGCTACTGAAATTACTCTTGTTAAGTCTCTTCATCACATCTACCTTGCCAAATCTAAGTTAGTTCTCAGCCCTCCTCTGATTCAACCTCTCAGCAGCATTTGACATAGTTTACTATTCTTTTCTTCTTAAAATACTTTCTGTCCTTGGCTTTCATGAGACCACACTCCTGGTTTTCCTCGTCGCTCATAGCCATTGCTTCTCAGTCATTTGTTGGATGCTCTTCTTCCATGTATCTAAACCTTGGTATAATTCTGCTCCTCTGAAACAGGCTCACTCCTTGAGTGATTTCACTGAGCCCATGGCCATAAGTCCCATGCACTGAAGTTTCCTAAATTTCGGTTGCTAGTAAATACAGACTCATGCATTTATCTGCTCACTATCCATTCAAACTTATCCAAACCCAGGTATGTGATTCTCCCATTCCTACCTGCTCTTCCTCCCATAGTTTCCTCCACTTCAGTAAACCATAACTCCATTCTACTAGATGCTTAAGTCAAAATGTTGGGAACATTCTTGATTCTTTTATTTTCACACCTTCAGTAAATTCTATGGTATTATCAATAATTGAACCACTACTAAGACCTCACATCTGACATTGTGTAATGATTAAGTGCAGGGCATGTTTCTGAGAGTGGGTGGTAGGGGCATGTTGGAAGTGAGGTTGTGAAGGACTGGGGCAAGTGAGAGATGGATCAGCTCTGTAGATACTGAGTTCACCAAGAGTGTTAACAGGAGTAGTGGTCGGGAGAGACTGAGGTGGGATCACAGGGGGCCTGCTAAGTGAGGGAATTAGCTTTTATTACATAGTTAATAGGAAGTCACTAACATATTTTTTAGGCAGAGGACTTTATGATTAGGCAGAGGACTTTATGATTATTATTTTTAAGCAGATGATTTTATGATTATATATTTGTAACAAAAGTTATATGTGCCATCTTTTGTTAGTTGGAAGATGTATAGATAATATTGAAACTGATTTTCTAATTTATGCAATGTATCAAATCTAACTCTAGAACTTCTAGAGATGAGTATTTTAACAGATTGATTTCTATTTTTAAAAATAGAGAAATTTGGGGGTAGCCCGCATGGCTCAGCAGTTGAGCATCTGCCTTTGGCCCAGGGTGTGATCCTGGAGACCCGGGATTGAGTCCCACGTTGGGCTCCCTGTGTGGAGCCTGCTTCTCCCACTGCCTGTGTCTCTGCACCTCTCTCTCTCTCTCTGTGTCTCTCACGAATAAATAAATAAAATATTAAAAAAAGAGAAATTTTATCAAAAATTCACACACAGATTGACTGTGTTAGGTAATAGATGGGTTTACTAATTGTATTGTGACAATCATTTTGTAGTCTATACATATAACAAATTATCACATATATACCTTAAGCTTACACAATGTTATGTGTTGATTATATCTTGATAAAGCTGGGTAGAAAAATGAAGCTATGAAGCTCATTTAAAAAAAAAAAATTGAAGCTTTCCCAAAGCAAAGAAAAAGAAAGATATGGTATGATTGTTTGTTTGTTTGTTTTTTTATTTAAATGAATTAGCTTAGCCCTGAGGCCAAACCTGACAAAGACTACACAAAGCAGAAAATCAACTGGCCAGTCTCACTCATGAATATTATCATTAGAAGTCATAAGTAGAATGTTATGAAATATAACAACTTAATACAATCAAAGACTAAAAAATCAACCTGGATCTATCCCAATAATAATGCAAGGATATTCTGTGTCAGTTAATCCAATCACATGTTAATCATATTAATAGATTTGAAGAGAAAAGTCAGGTCAAAACCATAGATATTAATAAGGTATTTGATACAATTTAACAGCCATTCTTGATTTTAAAAAACTATAATATAGGAACAAATATCTTATCCCCAAATCCAGCATGATTTTTAATGAGCCATTCTTGTTAGAATGAGGCATAAGACAGAACATTCACTATCACTATTATGGCATTGTATGGGAAAACTAAGCAGAACAATTAGAAAAGCTTTAGAATAAGTTTCAAAATTAGGGAAGACTGAGATGATATCGTCATTCTTTGTACATGGTAAGTTGGAGATACTTGGGGACTGCTGTCAACAGTAGGATTTGGTGGGATGGACGCCTGGGTGGCTCAGCAGTTCAGTGTCTGCCTTCGGCTCAGGTCATGATCCCAGAGTCCTGGGATTGAGTCCCACATCGGACTTCGTGCATGGAGCCTGCTTCTCCCTCTGCCTATGTCTCTGCCTCTCTCTTCTGTCTCAAATAAATAAATAAATAAATAAATAAATAAATAAAATAAAATGAGTTTATAAATAAATACATAAATAAGTAAACAGAATTTGGAGACAGTAAGATATGAAATTGATATATGGATATCAATAATTTTCATATCTACAAAAGCAAGTTACAAGGTACAGTAGGAAAAAATCTCAAGTTATGCTAGCAGACGAAGTAGAGATAAATTAGTAAGTACAAGATCTATGTGAAAAGATTTAAGATAAATTAGTACAAGATATATGTGAAAAAATTTAAAATACTGTAGAACACAAGATTTTAACTAATGAAAAGACTTACGCTCTTAGATTAGAGGACTCAGTTTCATAAGAAGTCAAGTGGTTTGTTTTTGTTTGGTTTAGAGTTAATTTCAGTGATGGGAAGAGGAGGAGAGAACCAGAGAGGCTGAATCTAAGGGTCATAGCTGGGAAAGCTGTAACATAGAGGAGCAATGAGGCAGGAGAACTGTCTTCACCAGGTATTAAAAAGAGTCAGGAATTATTCAGTGTGGAACCTGAATGCAGACCAGTGGGACAGAATGTTAAACAGAATATAAAGTCCAAAAGTAGACATAAATCTTTATTGGATTCAGTATATGACCAGGTTGGCATTTGAAATTAGGTGGGTGTCCAGTAACTATTAAAGGGGCTCCGAGCCAGCATTTTATGGCCTCCATGTTAAGACCAAGACCCCTTAAATGCAGTTTATGTTTTTAAAAGTTACTCTAACAGTTTGGGTTATTTTAGACACAGAACATGTAGAGGTCAAATTTGAGGAAAAATTCTAGGGAAACACTTTACTTTGTTTATTTTTTTAAGATTTTATTTATTTATTCGTGAGAGAGAGGCAGAGAGACAGAGACAGGGAGAGGCAGGCTCCTTGAAGGGAGCCCGATGCAAGACTCAATCCCAGAACCCCGGGATCACGACCTAAGCCAAAGGCAGATGCTCAACTGCTGAGCCACCCAGGTGTCCCGAAACACTTTACTTTGTATTTCCTTAGTAAACAGTGGGGGGTTGGGGTATGATGAGGAGAACAGTGGACTCATAGAATTTAAGTGCTTAGGGGACGATTGGGTGGCTCAGTGGTTGATTGTCTATCTTTGACTCAGGTCATGATCCTGGGGTCCTGGGATCGAGTCCCACATCAGGCTCCCTGCAGGGAGCCTGCTTCTCATTCTGCCTATGTCTCTACCTCCCTCTGTGTGTCTCTCATGAATAAATAAATAAAATCTTAAACAACAACAACAACAAGTGCTTAGGCTACAAATGCTCTGACAGCAAAAGAAGTAATATAGAATGAAAAGCATCTAATTTGCATTCAACGATATGAAGCATCTATTATGTGGCTAGGATAGAAGCACTCTCCTAAAATGAGAATTGCTAATAAGGTAAAGTCTAAAAACTTAAATTAGAACAGAGAACCTACGGGACATCTGTTCTAGATGTTTATTCTAGAGAATTATTCTAGAATAGTTATCCTAATGCAAAACATTTACCAAATAGGACTCCTGCTTATGGGATAAGGAATTATGTTTTGCCAATAATACCCACATGTATCTTTTCAAAGTGTAGCAAGAAAATTAATTAAAATATTTCCAACGATACATATTATATATAAATCTGCTGCATGAAAAATGCTGTCTGCAAAGGGATTTAGAAATCTTACAAAATACTTTTTTTTTTTCAACTGTGAAATCAGAGGGTAAGTCATTGCTTTAGTACTATTCCAGTCTTGGGACTTTGTTCTTTCAGTTTTCAATGCATACCAGGTACTACCAAACAGGTTTTTCAGGTATTTAAAGGAAGTTCAGTTATAGATGCCAAAACATTTCCTGTGAGTTGATAGGGCATTTCTTCAACTGCCATTGTTGGAGGTTATATTTGATGATATGTTCACTGAATCAGGGAAACATTCATAGAGGCCCCATTGTCTCAAGAGAAAGGATGTCAGTCATGAGTTACTCAATCTCTTATGTAAAATTAACCCCCAAACACGTAAGTTAGACTGGGATTATGGCAATAGAAGGTTGGCTTTAATGGTATTGATAGAACCCCAAATTGTCTTTCCTGTTATTCTTTGAACTGGCATTTCAGGTTCTGTTTTAGTCCTCAGTGATGGGGGATATTTAAATCAAAGGAGGACTTTGAAGAAGACAGACAGTAGCCTTGCTCTGTAACTGCACATGTCACAGGCTTATATAACATGATGCTTGAGAACACCGATTTGGGGCAGCTTTTCCACCTGTTGAAGCTGAGTGGCTTTGGGTAAATTGCTTCTCTTCTGTGAGCTTCAGTTTCCAAACCATAATGAGTTATAAGCCCCATGTTCTAGTTTGCTCAGGACAGCCCTGGTTTACAGCTGCTATCCTGTGTAATTATCCATAGCACCCCCTTTCACTTTCAAAGGAGTTCTGGTTTTGATAATAAATTATATGGCTAACTTACCTACCTCGGAGAGGGATGTGGTGAGGTTGAAATTAATTACTGTTTATGAAATTCTTTGCATGGTGCCTGGCACACAGAATATGCTCAAGTAATGGTTAGTAAAGTATTATTAAACTGCTTGGTTTTTCACACTAGCTGTAAAGAAAATAACTCTATGAACAATGAAATTTGGCCACTCCCTCTATCCTGTCTCTTATTCCACCCACATAGAATTTCTGGTCTAAAGCAATGAATTTGAGAGTTTTTAGCAACTACTACAAAACTTCTGGTCATTGTGTCTTTGTAGGTTATTTTTAAGTAGAACTACCAGGAGCCCTACTACTACTAACTTTGCAATAATGGTAGAACAGTTTAGAACATTTTCCAGACTTTTTCACAAGTTATATCTCCTTTTCCACAGGAACTACTATGAAAGAAATGTTTTCATATTCATTATTATCATTTTAATGATCTGGAATCCGAGACTTAGAATTAATGAGATTACTTTCCCAAGAGCACATGGCTAGAGTACGTCAGGGTGGACATGAATGTGAGGCCTCTCACTTTATACTCTGTTTTCTTTTTTTCTTGCGCCATGTTGGTGGAACAAAGGGGCAAGATTACTAAGTTAACCAAATTCCTTCTCATTATGCCTGCTGTTGTCATTTTTCATTCCACCATTGACTTGTCTGGTATTCCTTCATTCATGACATTTTTTTTTTTTTTTTTTCAAAAACCATTTAGGTGCTACTTGGTCTCTGTATACAGACATAGTGCCTGACCTAGGGTGGTTTATGGTCTAGAAAACACTTATGATGCCTCAAGATGTAGTCATTTGTACTGGATCTCTCTGTGTGAGTAACTTCAGGGCATGGTGGGAACACAGAGAGGATCTATGCTAATTCCAGTGCTCTGCAATTTGGGATATCTTGTTACTTTGTATCTTGCAAGCAAGAATGAGAAGATTGAGAATTGTCATTTTTCCAGGCCTTTATGCATTCAAACCAGTGAGCGTCTCTAGTAGCCTGCCCCATGTTGTAAACATCCCATTACACTGGAATAGGGCTCTATTCATATCTGCCATCCCCTCTAAATGGGAACATAACATCCATGTCTTGTTGATATTTATATATTTCTATTATGTCCCAGTATGGAATCAAGCACCAGCATGCAGAAAAGTTTAGGAGCCAGAGACTAGGCTTAATGCTATGTGTAAATCTATTTAGTACTTATTGCAACCATGAGAGATAGCTTGGATTATTCACATATCACAGATGAAGAAACTGTATTTTAGAGAAATTATATCATTTGCTTAAAGTCACATAGTTTTAAAATACTGAAACTGAAATCTCTATTTTAAAGCAGTGTTATTGGGACGCCTGGATGGCTCTGCAGTTGAGCATCTGCCTTCAGCTCAGGGTGTGATCCTGGAGTCCTGGGATCGAGTCCCATATCAGGCTCCCCGCATAGAGCCTCCTCCCTCTGCCTATGTCTCTGCCTCTCTCTGTCTCTCATGAATTAATAATAAAATCTTAAAAAAATAAATAAAGCAGTGTTATTAAGATATAATTTACATAAAATAAATACACATTTAAATTATACAATTATACAATGAGTATGTGGAGGAATTGAACCTAAATACAGCCTTCTCCTCCTCACCTCTCATGGGAGTTCATAATTGTTGAGATAACAGAAAGAACATCTTTTACAACCCAATTGTCCATCAGTAAAAGAGTGAATAAATAAATATGGTATTGGAATGGAACGTATACCCATAAAATGAATGAGCTGTAGGCTCACACAAAAACATGGATGTCTCTTAGAAACAGAAGAACACAACACAGAGAATGAAACCATTTTTTATAAAAGTCAAAGCAAATATAAACATTTAATTTACACATTTGTACACATATTAAAAAAAGTAAAGGAATGATTAATGCATAATTCAGGAGAGTAACTTTGGGGGAAGCATGGAGGTAGATGCAGTTATTGGTAATACTTTATGTAAGTCATGAGTTGGGTAGTAAGTTCTGAACTATTCATTATGTTATATACTTTGTATATGTCATTTATTAAAATTAAAATATTATTAAAAATAAATACTACATCACTTTAAACATTTATGTTCTAATTAAGTATTTTCTGTTATTTTAAGGAAAAGATCACTTAATGCAATAATTTAAATTCACAGTATTTTAATTCAACATGTAGTATTGATAAAGGGACTAGCTTTGGGATAAATGGGCTAATACACTGATGGGGAGAAAAGGAATAATTAAAGTTATTGAATAATGTGGATATTGATACCACTACCTGGCCATCATAGAGTTTCTGGATGAACCATGAACTGTGCTTCTGAAAGATCCATTTCTACCACCCCTGCTTTTTTGGTTGTTGTTGGGTCCAAAGGGGAAAAGAGGAACAGGAGAGAACAGAATTAAGTCAGGATCTTTGTGTCTAAATATATTGAAGGTAGAAGGAGCATATAGCCAAAAAACACTGTAGAAGTTTTGACACCTTATAAAACCATCTAAAATCTTGAAAACCAAGAGTCAACCCAAGAGAGATTTAATTCTGGAAAGAAAAACACCGAAAACTGAGAAAGTGTCCTGCAAAAAGGGATGGAATATATATAATATGTTGACATCCTCTTAAATAATGCTCTATATAGTTTCATCTGTTCTGTATTTTCACGTAATGATTACTAAATTAATGCTAAATTTAGGTCTGGTTATAATTCCAGTTTCTAATTTTTAAGAGCATAGCAGATTTTTTAAAAAAGCCTTGGCTAGTCTGTGATTCGCAGTTAAGCCCACTTTTTGGTAAGTTGGCCAGCTGCCAAAGAGACCATATTCCAGGCTCCTCTGTCCATCTGGTGGGAGCTTGTTTGATTTCCAGACAGGACTTATGAGTCTCTGAAGTGCAGGCTTACAGCATCCAAAATCTACAAGACCACTGTTGTTGTGGTCGGTGGTCTCCCTTTCTAAATTCAGTATTCTGGCACAAGGAATTATGGCTTCTTGTTTCATTTGTGACTTTCTATTCCTTCCAGGACTAAGGTAGGGGTATGGCGAACATTATTGACCAACAGACAGACTTAAAAACTGCATTTAAGTTCTGAAACCAAGGTATAAACAAATAATTCACTTCATATCAAGGGATTCCATTAATATGAAGCATGGTTGAAGCTATTTGAGTTACTCTTTTTTGAGCACTTTGAGTTATGCTCAAAACCTACAACTAGTAAATGACAGAGCCAAGATGCTGATTACTTAGTGTTATACTCCAGTGTGTACTGCCCCTCCCATTACACCACACTTTTGGCTCTATAGATTTTCGAAAGGTTTGTTCTTGAATAAGAGCTAAAAATGGAGATTTAATCTTTAGATAAGACAACCTAGTAACTTATTGCAAATATTGCCAGGTTGTTATTTTACAGCAGAGACTCTGGGGTTATGTCTGGGTTCTAGTCCCAGTTGTCCACATGTATACTTCCCAAAAGTACTTTACTCCATTTAACTTTACTCCATTTCCTTATATATAAAATGAGGCTAATGCTATAAAGATTAAAATGAGATAACCAATTTCTATAAAGTCTGCATCCCAGAGTGAGACACATAGCAATCAGTTATTTAGCTAAAATTCTGCCAAGGTTCTATGTGATTCTGATTTAAAGCTTCTGGAATTTATGTTCTCATGGGAGAAATAAGATAAATAACTAAAATACATATATGCTTGTGAAATGTACTAAAGAGAAAAAGCAGAGAGGGGAGGAGTTGAAGTTTTAGGGATGCTGAACAGCTAAGACCTCAACAAGAAGGGGACTCTTGAATAAACACCCAAAGAAAAATAAGATGTAGATGTCTCAGGAAAGAACATGTCAGACAATGGGAGCAGCAATTGCAAAGGCCCTGAGGCAGGAGTGTGCATGTTACATACAAGAAAGTGCATGGAAAGGGTAGTACAGCTGGAATAGAATAAGGGGTGGAATGAATAGTAATTTAGTTCAGAAGATAGCAGTGGGCTGTTGGCAGACCACATAGGGTCTTGTAGGTCATAGTAAGGTATTGATGGGGTTGAGCAGAGGAGCAACATGATCTGACATAAATTTTAAAAAGATCCCTCTGGCCTCTGTATTGAGAAATAGACTGTTGGAACAGGAGGGTAGACAGAAGCTGGGGACCAGTTAAGAGGCAAATGTAATCTTTCAGAGCAGTACAGTATCTATCTTAATGGAGTAATTATGATGTGTTCTGCCATTGAGATGCAGGAGGTTTTTCCTGTGCCCTTTGCTGTATTTACAAATGCTAGGAGGGATAGGAGTCAGATTATTCTAGAAGTCATTAGAATAATCCTGGTTTTAATTTTTCTTAGTAAGTTGTAGCACTGCATAGTAGTCACATTTGCATATAGTTTATTCTGTGGCATGCTTGGGAAATGTTCTTGCAAATGAAGGGAACACTTAATAAAATAGATTACCTTTGAAAGTTGTCATGCTGGAGCTATCCCTGGTGATTATTCCATGGCAACAAGGCTAAACTGTAGTATTATTTCATTGTGATAGTTATCAATCCTGACACTATCAGCCAACTAAAAGCAAAGTAGGTTACTACCGCTGATGAGTGCCATTGCAATGCACACAAACTGTGAACAGTGCTTCACCAGCTCCCTTGGCAGAAGTCACATAGTAAAGGGAACCTGCTCTGCAGGGTGTCACCATGCTATTTATTCTCTGTCAAGCTATAGCTTTACTTTTCTTGCTGGTAAGTAAACCTGTTTGGTTAGGATTTGCTTCATGTGGCCTTCAAGGTTTGTGTCATATTTCAAGATTACTTGAATTACAAGAAAAATTATTTCTATCTGTACATCAAAAAATTGGAGTAACCTTCTAATTTACTAAATTGAATTTCAATCAGCAACATCAGAAACTCACGAAATACTCATATGAAATTGGTTTTAATTTACTTGTGTGTGTGTGTGTGTGTGTGTGTGTGTGTGTGAGAGAGAGAGTGTAAGTGTGTATGGGTCCACATCTTAAGGATAGAGAATATATAAGTCAAATTTAATAAGAGTGTTACAAGTGCAAAAAGGCTGGAAATTATTTATATTACTATGGCTTAGCTGCCATGTTGACCACAAAATTCCCTTGATTGTCTTTCAAGGATCTGTAGGAATCATAACCATTTTCCCAGAAGTGGATCAAACATGAATGGACATGGTATAATTGAGTATCACAATCAGATGTCTATAACATGCTTGTCATAAGTTGAATATATTTATTTGTCAGTTTAATTACAAATATTATTTCACATTTTCCTTAGGTGGAGAAGAAACAATATCATATTACATGTTTTATGTATCAAGAATATAAAGTCAAAAACAGAGATGTTTAATAATGTTTTATTTTGTACTATTTCCACAACACCTTTATTATTGGTAGTGTCTTTGCAATAAAAGAGAAACTTGGATGCTTGTCAATTCATGATTTTCTTTTCTAAAAGTCCCATTATTATGGCCACCACCTTCATTCCCAGTCAGACATTTTCATAGATATTATCTCATTAGGTCTTAAGAGTAGCTCTTAAAAAAATTTTTTTTTAATTTTTATTTATTTATGGTAGTCACAGAGAGAGAGAGAGAGAGAGGCGCAGAGACACAGGCAGAGGGAGAAGCAGGCTCCATGCACCGGGAGCCCGATGTGGGATTCGATCCCGGGTCTCCAGGATCGCGCCCTGGGCCAAAGGCAGGCGCCAAACCGCTGCGCCACCCAGGGATCCCTTAAGAGTAGCTCTTTGGGGGATTCAGGAAGTAAATGTATAATCCCATTTTACAGCAAAGGAAAATTAGGTTCAGGAAACGTCTGAAGATCACTTGTCTGGCAGGTATAAAGTGAATTGACTCCAGTCTTTGGATTCTTGGTCTAGACCCTATGCCAAACACCAAACTATTTTTCTTGGTTCTTCTCTAGTCTTTTTCAAATCTGTGGAGGGCTGGTAGTTGTAGAATAGATATAGATATTTTGCAGTAAGCTGAACCCAATAGCAATAAAGAGTGATGACAGTGTTCTTCTAAGTGGTTGAAATTTCTAACAAATGCATTTCTGTAAGAATCTTACCAGTGTCCTCTTAGAAACTTGCATTAAATCCAGAAAGGTATCATCAATGCCTGCTTTTGAAAGATAGATGAATTCTTGCAAACATAATATTGAATGAAAGAAGTAAGTTATAAAAGAGAACATACATCACAATTCTCTTTGGGACAAATATTGGCAAATAAAGCCATAGGTTACAAGTCAGGAGAGTAGTTACCCTTGCTTGGGGTTCTGTGTTTTTGGGAGGGGAATGTTAAACTGATTTGGGTGCTGGTTACACAGATGTTCCCTTGGAAAGGTTCATTGACTCTTTATTCTTAAATAAAGTCCATTATAAAATGCTTGCCAAAACAACTTTCTTGCTTATGCTTTTTAAGATGTTATGGGAAGAAAGGTATTGAAGAAGAGCTCTCCAGTTAGGATGTTAATCTGCATCAAAACAGACACTGCTAGAAATGTTTTCATGGAATTCTGATAAGCCTCAGAGCAGAGCTTCAGTCAGCTTCTTAGAATTTAACAATTTCACACTGATTTTTCCCGTGTAAATGGTTTCAGAAGAGCACACATAGTTGAGTAACAGTAGCTTATCATGTCAGAAATGTTGAGGTCAGTGCCTTAGAGAAATAAGATTGAGGCTAGAAATTACTTTGAGCAAACAAAATTTTAATAAAAATGTAAACCGCTGGCCACAGCCATGATGTTTTTCTAGGCTTCTGGTGGTAAACTAAATCCATAAGCTTTCTGACCATAATAAATATAGAAAAAACAGGAAGAACGGAAAAGATATTGTGGGTCAGCAAAACCCTTTTCAGTCCTCATGGTTTAGAGATTAAGGCCACTGTGCGAATCATATGTATAACAGGTCATGATCTAGATGATAAAGAGCAGTTTTCTTGCAAATCACTGCTTCTTTCCTAAATGTGACCTTTTGCGGGGGAGTAGGGAGCTTGCTTTAAATCCTTTTTTTTTTTTTCTAAATAAGAAATGTACTTTTAAATGTTTCTGCCAGCTATTTACACACTGTCTTCTTACTTTTTTCCCTGCAGTGTTCTGTTTCTTCATCAGAAGAAGAAAGACTTATTTCCATCAGGAGACCTAAAACGCCAACCTCAAGTGACTTCTCTGACCTTAATACTCAAACAAACTGGACCAAGTCACTTCCTTTGCCAACACCAGAAGAGAAGATGCGACAGCAAGCCCAGACAGTCCAGGCTGATGTGGTTGCCATTAACATAACTGGTATGCTTTGCTATGCAGCTAGGTTTCTAAATGTACTTGGGAGAATGACTTGGGCTTTTGTTTGTTATATGCTCTTAGCATTTCATTTATACATCAAAGATAAAAATAGCTGTAGTCCAGCTTCCTGCTCTTTGAAAGAAATACTAAAACTTACATATGTGCATGCACATGAAATATCTCTTGGTTGTGTTACCAAAGGTTGATATCATGGAAATCATCAAAAGTGTGTGTGGTGGGGAGTTTCATTAAATTACTTTTTTGAAAACATTTTCTAAACATGGTCCTGGGTAAGAAAAGAATGATGTTTCTTTTCTAAAGGGCTGTTTTATGTTGTATTTATGAAAGTGAGAAAATAGCAGTTTTGTGATATTTCCAAATGATTGATTTTCTTACCTTTTTGTCTTAAGTAGAAAAAGGGAAACAAATTGAACACCAATAAAAAATAAATTAAAAAAAAAAAAGAAAAAGGGAAACATTGCTTAAAGTAAGAATATCAAGTGAATTAACAGTAAAAATTATAAAAATATTGTTTTAAAGTTAATAGGATGGTAAAATTATATTTTGATCCCCATTATTTGAATTCTACAATCTTCAAATAAAAATCACTTCCTTCTGAATATAAAATTTTTAGAATATGTTATATTAAGTTGGAGTATGAATATTACCAAACATGAAATTCAAGTTCTTTTAGAATTTTTTGCTTAGATTTTAACCATCTGTGATATTTAAGGGGACAAATAGCAAGTTACGTAAAGCTCAAAGGCAATACTTCGCAAACTTAGAGGAGTTGTTAAAGATTAAAAATCAAAATTGTCCTGCTTTATCAGTTCCATAGCCCACAAAGAAGATAGGTCAGTGGTTTGGGGTGGGGAGGGGCATACCAAGTAAAAAAATAAGATGGGTTAAGAGTTAACATTGGACAGAGTGTTCAAGTGAAGCAGATTACTCATAATTATCATTGATAATCAGTCCATACAAAGCATGGCCTCTTGGGCCAGAACCTAAAAAACTAGGTGACCAATAAGAATGAATTTTCATAAGAAATTAGGATGAAAAACCACAGCACCCTTGCTGTACTTCTGAAGCCACTGCTACTGCTGTTGACTGCTGTTAGAAAGGTTGTAGATTTTGATAGTTAATGAAGATTTTTTTTTAAACCTTACAGATGTTTTAAAAATCACATTTAGAATAAAAATTACACTTATTTTGAATTCCAGGGAAATTTAGTAAATAAGTGCATGAATTATTTTAAATTCCATGTACATTTTTCCACATTGACTGTACTTAACCCTAAAGGAATAGCATAGTATTTTATTCCACTTTCTTGGCAGATAACATTGCTGATCTTCCTGAATGTGATTCTCATACACCTATATCATATCTTTTTAAGATTATTTTTATACATAGCCATGTTTCATAATAAAGTATGTTTATTGCTCTATGGAATATGTGGACACATATCTTCTATAAGAAAACGCATTACATTTTTTGATTGATTAAATGCAGCAGAAACATAATTACATTATATATGATTAAATGCCTCAGAAGTAATATAATAAGACTGTGCTATGAAATATGACAGTCCTTAATGGAATTAGGATAAATGCATTATCCTGAAGTTAGAAAATGTAAAACAGAGTACCTATAGCTTTAGAAGTAAAGAATTATTTGCAATGAAATGTGTTCTAACAACAGTAGACAGTGCCATTTCTTTGAGCTGTAATTTTCTCCTGTTAATGACTACTAAATGGATATGAATTACACAGAGTTTAAAAGAGTCCTTCAAATGCCACATAGGGAAGGCAAACAATAATGAAGTGAGCAATATGAGTTATCTTGAAGTGCAATTTACTTTTAATTGAGTGATTAACACTTTCAGAAGTGTAATAATTAAATATAATGCCTAATTATATATTTATTGATCTGTGTTCTGGTCCATGTGTTCACATACATACACATATGTTTCCTATAGAGATGAATTTTTCTGATATTGTGATATAAAGAAGCATTACATTTAAACTCTTCACTTAGCAAACTGACATGGGTTATATAGCTTCCTGCTCTTTAAATATTATATTTCTGAGGCCCTAGAAAACTTTGAGACTAAAGTGTAGCTTCCTATAGAGAATTGTCATATGTTCACTTATTTGGATGAACACTGACACTCTAGTTTGATTTCTTAGTCGGTTCGGTAGGGAAAAGAAATGTCAATAAATATACTATTTCACATCCAGGGCAAAGCTGGCCAGGCATAGAGGTAGAACATTAGCACAATGAGCTGCCAGCCTGAAAATCAATTTAATCCCTTTAGTCATAGTCCTGTAGGGACTCATCCTGTTCTGGGAGTTGAAGAGGAAAAAAAATGTTTCAAATGAAATGTATATATGCATAGGTTTCATATTCTGCCCTGTGGAATAACAAGTCTTCCACCTGGAAATAAATAGAGTGGGTAAACCTGCTTCAACAGTTTTGACAAACTTGCTTTGTACTAATCTGAGTTAGCCAAAGTTTATTTCTAAGTGGTAACCATGACTAAGGCTGTTTTTCAATGAAGGGAAGTGATTCAATTCCTCTCAACAGGTATTTATTAAATACCTACTTTGTGTCAGGCATCAAGCTGAGTGACACAGGGTTGCTAAGGTCTGTAAATCATGGTACCGCCATCAAGAAATGTGTAGTCCACCAAGAGGACAGACTTCTTGGGTCATGATGCAAGATGGAGAGTTTGATGATGCCTTTAATGACATTTGTCTTAGACGCCATTCTTATGTTTTCTCAATTTCCTTGGAGTTTGGGTGGTTTATCTTTTGTTTCTGTTTTGTTTTTTAGGAAGCAAAACTAGAGACTAAATGCAACTATTAATGTTTTGTCTGTTCTTAATGCCTTGATACAAGGAAATTGTCTTCCTCTGCTGCAGGAAACTAATGAACCATGGAAGTCATGACTTGCCCCTTAGAAGCACCATATATGCTATTGCACAGAGTGATGTATTTATCACAGTGATGGTACCTTCTGGTGTTACACTGTCTTCTCTCAGTCATTTCTAGTTTTCTCCATTAGGAACAAAGTTGCAAGCATTTTCAAAGTTGAAAGCATTTATTTATGCTTGTTCCTTCATAGGTGAAATGTGTTTTGATTATTCAGGTCTTTTATCTTCTGTTTAGATTTTCCTATTTAAATATAGAGTTCACTGATTTACAACATATTTACTTTGAACATGTGTCAGTATTGCTAAAAAGAGTGAATGTTTTTATACTTTTTTTTTTTTACAACATAAGAATGATGGAAGTATATAATTTGTGTACCTATGTATTTTTAAAATCTCTTTTTAAGCAGAATAACCATTTAACAAAGATAGTGCTATAAAACTTTCTTTATTAAACTCACAAATAATTTAAAGCAGACCAATCAATAACTGATACTATATTATTTTATGGTATCCCATTGGTGTGTTAGTCACACAAGCTCACAATCTAGAGATAAAAAAGTCCTGTAGACGTAGCATTCTAGGTTTGATTGCAAAATTATCGGAAATGTCTGAATTAAGAGCAATTGTAAAAGGTGATTATGAAACAGAGAAGGCAATTCAGCTTTAACAACAGCAGTGCTACTGGGTCTCATTGTGGTAAAAGTACTTTATCATTATAAGGCTTTTTATTGGTCATTATAGTTGTATCTCACACCACAGCAATTACTACAGCCTGTCCAAATTATCATCCACCCTGACTGAAAGAAAAAGCTCTTCATCCAAGAATTCTTGATTAAGCTATTTGTATCATCACATAGGATAAGACATTATATTGCTCTCTAGAGATAACCAAATGAACACAATATGCCCATTTCCATCCTATGTACACTGATATAAAGAGTGATTTCAGTGACCAGAGAGTCTATGTAAAACACTTCCAAAATGACCCAATTTTTAAAATAGCACAGAATCACTGTTCAAGTGTGTTATTAACAGATTTGCACTTGTTACTCCACCTCGTTTGCAAATGAGATCAAGGTGTTTCCTTTGGAAGGACACACATTGGAAATGGAAAAAAGAAAAACAGCCTTATGATGATAATGTGCTTTCCTTCCTATTTTTGCCCTTCAGCATTTATTCATCATCATATGACTGGCTAACATCATTATTAATACCTTCTGATCATTTTACAACAAGCTTCTGGAAGAAAGTGCATGGTGTCGGCTTGCTTGAAAATAACATTGCTTTGCTTGTTCTACTACTCTATATTAGGGGAGAATTTCGATCGCCAGGCCAGTCTTCGGCGGTCTCTAATTTACACAGACACTCTGGTAAGACGACCGAAGAAAGTCAAAAGGAGAAAGACTATTACAGGAGTCCCTGACAACATACAGAAGGAGCTAGGTATGGCTCATCAGAACTGTATTTTGTCGCCCCACATTACTGCTCAGCATTACTACTCTAACCTCATCATCGTGCTTATGAGATCAATACATTCTGATAGCCGTTTGGTGTCCCCAGAGGAACGGCTTCTCTCCTGAGTGAGGCACTGGATACAAGTCTTAACATCTCATGAAGATGATTTGTTGAATTTTGGTGAGAAGGTGACACAAAGAGCCTATATGAAAACTGTTAACTGGGGTGATGGAGATTTTCAGTAATGTCATCATCTCTGTGAACCTTGCACATTGGATATTTCCACAATGACATTTACCCTTCATTTAGATCTTAATTTTTCATAAAACTGAAAACTCATTCTAGGACTTCAGATTGTAAATATGGACTTCATTAGTCATACTGACAGTGTTGGTGGCATTTTGTCATCAAAGAGACAGCAGTGTGGGATGATTAGTAAATTTCAGTACAATAGGAAATAGTCATTTATGTTGGATAGTGCCTTAATGGAACTTCCAAAGAAACAATTTCATAGGTTTTTTGGTCAGTACTTTTCAACCTGTGATAAAAATAGAAAAAAAGACACCCCATCCTTTTATTTTAATCTAGTAGAGAGGGTTATTTACTTCATAATTCACTTATCCATATTATTTCTGCTTATCTTTATATAAGCTTTGGATAGTCCTTTCTTTCTATATTCACTTCCTCTCTCTGGTTTTTAATGGGCCCATCAGGAATGTCTACAGAGGCAGCAGAGCATACTGGGTCAGGGCCAGGCACTCTGACACCAGGCTGCTTGGATTTGAATCCTAGCTCTGCCACTTACTCTCTGGGTGGCCTTAGGCTGGTTACTTTACCTCTCTGAGTCTGCTTTCCTCATTCAAATAATGTGGTTGGTGATGCTAACGGAACATATCTCATAAGGTTGTTGGGAGGATATAATGAATTTATACAGGTGAAGCACTTGATGTCAGGTAGTGTTTACCATATGTTAACTTAATAGCTGCTTTTATAATTATTGTAGGGAACTTACTAGTACCTGTTTTGAAATTTGCTTCTTTCTCTTCAGTGAACTAATGGACTTATTTCCTTATAGCTACTTTCACCTGATGTTTTTACTTACATTTACTATTGAGGGTCTAGAAATTCAGAATAATTATTTCTGAACTTGCTCAGCCATCTTTCAGTCAAAATGAATTTTTCCTAGCTATGGTGATCTGTTACAGCACATTGAGGTAGCATTGCAACATCCGGGTGCTAAAGACATTGTACCTCTGTGTTTTTTTCCCAATACCCCTGCTTAAAAGCCATGTATCAGTAATGGAAGGCTAACTCTTCTTTACCCATATTCTCTCTTTTCCTGCCATCCTGTTCTGCAGTACGTATGCTCCACCTTCCAGAATGAAGCCACAATGGGACAAGAATAGGGACTCTTAGCTTTTGCTCTAGATCATTCCAGTGACCCAGATGACGTATGGGTGCCCATCTTATTTCATAACAGGGTTTTATCACAAACAAAGGCAAGCCTGCATCCACAGGATTTATGAAATTTGTCTGGTTCATGCCCTTGCATCTGCTTCCAGATCTGGGCCAGTTCTCTTGGATCTCATTCTGTCAGACTCTATTTTTTTTCCCCTCCTTTAGGTGATAGCTAACTAATGTGAGAAACTAGTACCTACTCTTATGTTCAGTAGGTGCTTAATGGGCTAATTTCTTACAGCACTCAGGTAATGTTTATATTTTAACTGATCTTTAGGGAACGTTCTTTAAAGGAGTGAGTGACTTTATAAAGACAGACCCTTTGTAAGATAAAAAGGTTGATGTTTCAAGGTAGTCTGTATTTTAGTGGCTGTACAATCAAATAGGCAGGTTGTGGATAGCTTTGTGCAAAGAGTAAGGATAGTTTGGCCCAGGTAAAGATATGTATACACACAAATATTCAATATGAATTCTTTCTCTCTTTCTCTCTGTCTCCCCTCTACTATATATGTGTACATAATGTAATATAATTTCTAGAACCTCAGAGATACGCACTTTTATCATTTTTATTACTAAACCAATCAGTATGAAGCCAATAACTCAGGTGCCTCTTTGACCTTACTAGAAGGTCTAAGCAGCTAGGTAAATCATGTCTTCTATAATTTTATTTTTAAAATCAATGATTGAGTCCCTGGGGCCCATGTTCATTTCTCTTTTACATTTAACACAGAAACCCCAGTAATGCTGGAAGAAAGTAAATAGCTTCCCCATATCTTTGCATTGTGATTGTTGCCAAACATGAGATGGTTGATGTCATTTCATAGTCAGTGACATGACCTGGATCCTCGCTGGTGGTCAACTGAGATAAGTTAGAGCTAGTTTAAAAAAAAAAGACAAATAACAACTGTAGTTTTAAGGATTGATAGAGTAAGGGAAAATAACATTTAAATATAGTATCATTTAGCAGAAAATTTGGATCATATATTTTTCTTCATTCACTTTATGACTTGTAGTTGATCTTGCCCTTCCTCCCCAATGTTTTGTACTTATAAGGTGCCTGGTATTTCAAAGCTACCTAACTAATGATTCTCAAAAATAGACACTTGGTATTTTCCTTAAAAATTAGTCTATTCTAGTTGTGAAGCATGGGAAAGTATAGCTGAGTCAAACAAATCAGATGAAAAGAGAAATGATTATCTGAAAAAAAACCAGTCACTGGGAAAGACACTTGCTATTCACTAGACAACTGCCCAAGTTGCTGGGGATTTGGATTTTTAAAAATCTAACCAGAGATTCTTCCAGAATTAGAGAGTTGTGATTGTGCCTAATTTAAATCTATACGACTTTTCACTTCAAAATCCATAAATAGGGGACTCTAGAGGTAAGCCACTTTAGAATACTTTGAAGTCAAGGTTTTCTATTTACCGTTTCAAGTATTTTATAGGTAATAATTTGTTGCCTTCCATTTAAATGAATCAGACAAAATTTCTTTTTTTTTAAGATTTTGTTTATTTATTTGTTTGTTTGTTTATTTATTTATTCATGGGAGACAAAGAGACAGAGGCAGAGGGATCCCTGGGTGGCGCAGCGGTTTGGCGCCTGCCTTTGGCCCAGGGCGCGGTCCTGGATATCCGGGATCGAGTCCCACATCGGGCTCCCGGTGCAGGGAGTCTGCTTCTCCCTCTGCCTGTGTCTCTGCCTCTCTCTCTCTCTCACTATGTGCCTATCATAAATAAATAAAAAAAGTTAAAAAAAAAAAAAAAGAGGCAGAGACAGAAGCAGAGGGGAAGCAGCCTCCTGGGGATCCCAATGTGGGCCTTGGTCCCAGGACCCCAGGATCATGCCCTGAGCCAAAGGCAGACACTCAACTGCTGAGCCACCCAGCCATCCCAAATCAGACAGAATTTCTAATTTTTTCTTTACTCTTATTATCTTAAACATATATAGAAATGTATTTGAACAACCCATCACAAGTTTTCATCCTCTAGAATCAGATAGTATCATTTTGTTGTTATATAATTATATTTGGTTACTGAATAGTTCCTGGAACACTGTGCATTCCTCAAGCAAAAAAAGCTTTGTTTAAGGGAATCATCTTCTGAATAACTATTGATAGGTTGTACTAAGCATTAAGAACATAAGACCAGACATGACTTTTTAAAAATCATTGTGTTACACCTTAAATTAACTAAACTGTAGATCTCTATCATCTTTGATTACATATATTTTTTAATTGGACATCCCTTGTGGTATTGTGTAATAAGTAAAAAAAAGTATATAATTCTTTCTTTATATTATTTTACAAAATCAGATAAATCCCATCAAGATTTTTTTTAAGATTTTATTTATTTATTCATGAGAGACACAGAGAGAGAGAGAGACAGAGACACAGGCAGAGGGAGAAGCAGGCTCCATGCAGGGAGCCCGACGTGGGACTCGATCCCAGATCTCCAGGATCATGCCCTGGACTGAAGGCAGTGCCAAACCGCTGAGCCACCAGGGCTGCCCCCATCAAGATTTTTAGCAACACTGTAGGTTGGCTCAGCAGTTGAGCGTCCGCCTCTAGCTCAAGACATGATCCCAGAGTCCTGGGATCGAGTCCCACATCGGGCTTCCTGCATGGAGCCTGCTTCTTCCTCTGCGTATATCTGTGTGTGTGTGTGTGTGTGTGTGTGTGTGTGTGTGTGTCTCATGAATAAATAAATAAATCTTTAGAAAAAAAGATTTTTAGCAACACCTAAGAGGTCTATATTTGTTCGCAGATCTCTTTTTATAGTCTGTTTCTGTTACTTAATTCTAGTCAAGATAGTATTCATCTGTGTCCTATAATATGTGACACTTTTTGTACTATGAAAATATTAGGGACACCTGGATGGCTCAGTTGGTTAAGCATCTGCCCTTAGCTCAGGTCATGATCCCAGAGTCCCAGGATCGAGCCTGGAGTAGGGCTCCCCAAGCAGGGAGTCTGCTTCTCCCTGCTTCTCCCTCTGTCTCTCTTCCACCTCGTGCCGCTCCCCCACCGTCTCTCATTCTCTCTCAAATCAATAAATAAAATCTTAAGAAAAGAAAAATATTAGAGGATCTATTTTTGAAATAGAACTTCAGTGGTCCCTATGATGGTTGATAATGTGAGTTGCATTTCACATGTATTTTTAAGGGTCTTTAGAAAAACATGATTTTAATAAGAAAGTTGTATTGGGCTATAAATGGTGAAGAAATGGCTATATTTCCATTTTGAGAATTCTAGGATGGTTTCACATTCAAAATTGTTACCTAAAAGAATCAATACATCTTTTATGGTAGTTAAAAATCTACCACTGATCTCATGCAAAAGTTGCATGAGATGTTATGCAGTTTTGAAAGAAAAAGCTATTAAAATCCATTGTTGAGTGGAATTAGGTATCTTGAATATTTGGAGCCAAACTGGTGCAAACTGATACAGCCATACAAGCCAATTTCCCTCCTAAAATACCAAGTGGCAAAAACTTCATCTTTTGTTTTCTTTCCTCAAAGTGGATTTTTCTCCTGCTCCTGCCTATTGGCCACTTCCTCTCTTCCTGAAGGGAAAACCTTGTGATGTGTGTGTGTGTGTGTATGTGTGTGTATCTGTGTGTGTGTGTGTGTGTGTGTCTTCAGTGAGTGTGCCTGGCAGAGGGTAGAGGAAGGAAAGAGATCCTCTTTGCTAAAAATACAAGTATAAAAATATTCTCCATCATCGAAAATGAAGGAATGGGCTTTACACTTTATTCTCGTAGGATGACATCTCCTTTGTGGTTCATACAAGACCATCACTGCTGTATTTGCAATATCCTTTGCTATTCAGATGAACGAAAGGCTTTATATCCAGTCAGGGACACGAGGTTAATTGATGTGGGGTAGGGAGGGAGTTCTCAGGAATCCCATCACCACCAGTGTGCTTGCCCAGGTGAACATTGATGCCGGCAGGCACTCAGCTTGCATTGCTCACCAAAGTGCATGCTTGAGATTTTTTTTTTTTTTAAGTTTATGAGACAACATAGAGAAAAACTGGTTTTGCTGTTGTTTTTCAAAATTTAGTGTGTTTATGCATTAGTTATGTTTATGCATGAATTGATTTTTTTTCTCTCTCTGTACACTTTCATAAAGTTGTTGGTTTCATGATTTTTTCTTCTTTTTGAGATTCTGTTCCTTTCTAGATAGCTTGAAATCTAACTGCTATCTACACTTAAGGTTTTTTTTCTCATTTTCCTCTCCATTTGGCCCTTTTTATGCTTTTTCTCTTCTTTCTTTAAACATACCTATTCTCAGTTTGGTTGTAAGCTCCAAGAAATGAATAACCCTAATTTGAGGAAATGCTCCCTGGATCGGTTCCTGCTGCTTTTTCCCCACTAGAACACAACAGATTGTTCTTGGATTTTGAATGTCACTGACAGATGACAATGGTTTGAGATGGATAATGAAATGTTTGAAACACAGATGGGCCTGTAAATCATTTTTTTCTTACGATTTCCTTCTGACATGAAAAAAATTAATGCACTTAACACTGTTTTATACCAATATCCCTTGTAAATGGTATCTCTGTAGCCCTACTGTTGAGCCCTACTTTGGGAAAGACAGTCTCAGCTTGACAGATGCTCTGGTAGTCACCAGGTGGGTGACAGGCCATCTTGAAATCTTTACCAAAAGGAGATTATTTGAAAAGAAAATCTTCCACAGAGCACTCAGCCTTGATCTCAAAGAGAGTAACTGAGAATTCCATATGTAGCACTTCATCTATGGGAGGATTTGAAGTACAAATCAGTAGAAGGACATGAAATTCATAATAAGGGTTTTTACCTTAGGAGCTATCGGTGACTATTTAAACTCTCACCCAGATACCTATAGGAGAAAAGAAACTAGATCAAATAGAAAAAAATATATATATTTTTTAAGTACAGCAGAATTAGAAGGGGGTGAGGGTACAGGTGATGAACTAAGATATTTTGAGATAACAAATCTCTTTCTGCTTTATCTCCAGCATCAGTCACTGGCCAAGATGATGGTGGTGGTCACTCGTTGTACACCCCAGACCACTGCTCCACACTGGGAAGGCTTGATAGCTATTGCTCTGCTGGGCAGCGCTCAGAAACCAGGGACTCCAGCTGTCAGACTGAGGAAGTGAAAGTTGTACCCCCTTCAATGAGAAGAATCAGGGCACAGAAGGGGCAAGGCATTGCTGCCCAGATGAGCCACTTCTCAGGCTCCTCCGGGAACATGTCTGTGTTGAGTGATTCTGCAGGTATTGTGTTCCCTTCTCGCCTCAACAATGATGCTGGCTTCCACAGTCTCCCACGTTCTGGAGCGAGGGTGAGTGTTCAGTCCCTCGAGTCACGATTGGGTGCCCTGAGCCCTGCAGAAGACCTGGATGGCACTTATCCCTACCAGAGTGGTCACCCACAAGTAGATGAAAATTCAGGACATTTGGGAGGTGCCTCAAGGACTGGAATGCTTTTGAGACCCAAGTCCCAGGAGCTGAGGCATTTTGAGAATGTGATCAGCCCAGCGTGTGTGGTCTCTCCTCATGCCACTTACTCCACCAGCATCATCCCAAATGCCACACTCTCTTCCTCTTCAGAGATTATTATTATTCACACTGCTCAGAGTTCAGGACAGCTGGACAGTAAAATCACCAGCTCCTCTTCATACTCAAAGATAAAATCTAGAGACCACCTCCTCTCCAGGCATACTAGTAAAGATGATCATCAGTCTCCCAGTGGCAACTGGACAGAGGGTCACCCCAGCATTCTTTCACAGGCCCTAGATCCCCACACCTCCAGTGCAACCATGCTATTGTCCCTCTGTGATTCAGTGGTTTCTCTAAATACTTCAGCAAATCGGGAGAATGGGTCCCAAGCCATGAGCTATAACTGTAAAAACAACCTGAGTTCTCCGGCCCACGCCCAGGATGTGGATGGCAAGAGTGAGTCCAGTTATTCAGGAGGCACGGGGCCCAGCAGCTCGGAGCCCTGGGAATATAGTGCCCCCGGTAACGGGCAAGCATGCCCACTGAAGGCTCATTTGACAACGCCTGGTTACTCCACTCCCGGAAGTAATGTGAGCAGCTGCAGCTTGGACCAAACATCCACCAAAGATGATGCCAGATCCCTGTATTCAGAGGAGCATGATGGCTACTACACATCTGTGCACCCCGATCCGGGACAGGGATCTGGAAACCAGTACAATAGTGATGGCTTTGGGAACCCCAGGCACAGTGTGGTCAATGTTTTTGATGGAAGAGCTCAGAAAAACCAAGGGGACCGGTCACATTACCATGACAAGTCCCTTTCTCGAAACATCTCTTTGAAGAAAGCGAAGAAGCCTCCTCTGCCACCCTCTCGGACTGACTCCCTGCGCAGGATTCCCAAGAAGGGTGTCCAGTCCAATGGGCAGGCGCTGAACGAGAGCCTGATCGCCTCGCTGCAGCACTCGCTGCAGCTGAACCTCCCGGGCAAGGGCGGCAGCTCGCCCTCCCAGAGCCCCTGCAGCGACTTTGAAGAGCCCTGGCTGCCTCGCTCCCGCAGCCAGAGCACGGTGAGTGCGGGCAGCAGCATGACCTCGGCCACCACCCCCAACGTCTACTCCCTGTGCGGGGCCACGCCGTCGCAGAGTGACACGAGCAGCGTCAAGTCTGAGTACACAGACCCTTGGGGTTACTACATTGACTACACAGGCATGCAGGAAGACCCCGGGCCCCCTGGCGGGGGCTGCTCAGCCAGCAGTGGGGCGCCGGCTGGAAATGGGCCAGTCCACCACGTCCAGGAGGGATCCAGGACCCAAGTGCCTGGTGGCTCAGTCAAACCAAAGATCACGTCGCCAGAGAAGTCCCACAGAGTCACTTCTCCATCCAGTGGCTATTCCAGCCAGTCGAATACACCCACAGCACTCACCCCTGTGCCTGTGTTTTTAAAATCAGTGTCACCAGCAAATGGGAAGGGGAAGACCAAGCCCAAGGTGCCAGAAAGGAAGTCCTCTCTGATATGTTCAGTATCCATCTCCTCATCGTCCACGTCTCTGTCTTCCAATACTTCCACGGAAGGAAGCGGGACAATGAAGAAGCTGGACTCGGTGCTGGCCTCCCCCACTGCGGGTGCTTCTCTCCTTTCTCTCCCCTCACCGTGTCCTGCTGACAAGTCTCCTTTGCTTCCTCCTCCCCCACCTTTAGTAGATTCCCCTGACGGCTCTCTGCCTCAGTCTCCCCTCTTCCCCCCTCCACCACCGGAAGTTCTCACTCCCTTCTCTGCCCCTGCCAGCGGGTGCCTCCCTCCTTCCCCCAGGGCACTCAGCCCCCTTACTCTGGGTGCATCTGCTTCCCTGCCACTGCCCCCCGCTGCCCTGCTCTCCTCAGCTCCCCCGCCTGCCCCACCCCTGGACCCTACATTGATGAAAGATGCCAGGCCTTCTTTCAAAAAACCTGGCCAGCCCGAGTGCTCCCGGGAGGGCTTCCGGCAGCCTTGTAACAAGGAGGAAGGCGGTAGGCCCCCCATGCCCCTGATAACCACTGAAACGTTGCAGATGGTACAGTTGAGGCCCGTGAAAAAGAACTCAGGAACCGAGCAAGCACTGTTATATGAACAAGTATCTCAGGAAAAACTAACTCCGGTCGTTCCCCAGTATCATTTAAAGCCATCTGCTTTCTTGAAATCCCGAAATAGCATAAATGAAATGGAGAGTGAAAGCCAGCCTGCCTCTGTGACAAGCTCGCCGCCGCCTCCTGCCAAGAGCTCGAGTCAGGGTCACCGGGACGGTGCAGCCGAGCATGGTCCCCCGAGCCGCAGCCCGGGCGGTGCCAGGGAGGCAGAGGCTGGGCCCGGCGCCCGGCCCGCCCCGCTCCAGGAGCCCCCCGGCCCTTCACCCAGCAGGAAGCCACCCCCCATTTCCAAGAAGCCCAAACTGTTTCTCGTGGTGCCACCTCCGCAGAGAGATCTCACAGCGGAGCCCGCGGAGCCCGCGAGCGGAGCATCACCCGGCCCCAGGCGGGGCGAGGCAGCCGAGAGTGGTAGAGCCAGCGCTGGTCCTGATGAGCCGGGCTCTGGCAGCGCCGTGCTCGGGGGAGGAGCCGCAGGAGCCGCAGGATCCGCGGCCCCGGCCCCGGGTGGAGTGAAAGCCGACGTCCCCATGGTGCAGCCCGACGTGCAGCCAGCCCCCAAGCAGGAGGAGCCAGGTGCCGGGACCAGTGCCGACGGCGCAGGCGACGTGGAGAGCCGCCTGCCTCTCCAGGACGGACGGCGTGAGTATGCCTTTCTCTCTCGGTCCCCTGGACCGTACAGCAGAGGCAGAAGATGGGGCTGGTGCCTGTTCCCGGGAAAGCCGGCAGCATGTGGGCTGCTGCCCTGCTGCTTCACACTTGGGGTACCAACTTGGCATTTTATGAAATTAAAAAAAAACAAAAACAAAAACCTAGATCTAGGGATCTTGCTTACTGAATGTCAGAAAATAGAGGGGTAGGGTGGTCTGCGGCAGACGGGGTATTAAATAGCAGTGAGTAACCTCCCTTCTGGAGAGCTACAGAGAAATGTTCCAACAAAATTTAAGAGAGACTCAGTAGGAGTTCTAGACTTCAACAGAAAAGAAGGAGCTTTGGCTATCGTTATCAAAATAAAAAGTTCAAACTACGGACCCGACTGCCTGTCCTGTGGTTCTTACATTATCAGGAACGGCAGGGACAGCATTTTGGGAAGCCTGGCTGAAGACAAATTCAAGTCACTAGCGCGTCCTGTGTTTGTCTGCTTGCTTCCCTCTAGCTGGGCTGCCAGAGCCTGACGCAGCCGGCTCTTCCTCGGAGGCCTGTGACTTCCCCAGGGAAGAAGGGAGTGATGAGGTGATGACCCCCAGTAGACCCCGGACCACAGAAGACCTTTTTGCAGCTATTCACAGGTACCCCAAACCCCTTCTCCTTAATTTTGATCATCTTTACGAGTCTGCCTTTCTAAATGCTTTCTCAATTTGCCCTCCTTGGATTTTTTTCTGTCACCCATTAACTCAATTATTTATTTTTTGAGTGTGTTTCTATATTTTTATTTCCTCTGATTCCCTGTTTCTGGTTTACTTTGTCCCACTGATTTTTATGGTGATGTTGGGGGGAGGGGGGACGGAGACTCGATGCGGCGCCTTCTGCTCAGCGCTGCACTTGCTGGCAAGAAATGCAACGTGTCAGTCATATGACAGAGTATTTACAAGAACTGGATTAGAGCAACCGATGATCCAGGCCAGGATGAGCAACACTGTGTTTTGTGGACGTAAGATGCGCAGACAAGCTCTTGGGGACCTCTTTACCTCAGGGCGTTTTTATTATTATTATTAATATATTTTTAAAATATCAGGATATATCAGGATTTTTCTAATGCAGTTTTCTCTGGCTACTTAAAGTGTTTCAATACAAGAGTACAATCTTTTCAAAGCAGAAGTGGAAGGAATGAAATTTGTTTTTGAGTAGTCTAGACCATTAGTGCCATCTACTGGCATCAGAAATTGTTGGGTTTTAAAAAAATGTAGGATAAATTTTTCAAAATAACTGCCTGAACATTTTTTACCTGTGGTTACCTCAGAGAGTGAATATGATTTAGCATGAAAACTATATATATTGCCTTCTTTCTGGTTGTAAACAGCTGTGTAGTCATAACAGTGTCATTGTAAGAATAGATGAGATTGTATATGTACAAGGACTTTCAACCACAATGCTACTATATAAACCCTATGCTTCCTTCTCGACTTCTTTACCACAGTATTTTTAGATAATTCTTATGAATGTCCTTATGTTGCCAACACCTTCTACTACGCTGACTCGCGATCCCTTTTTTCCTTCCTGAAACAAAGAACTCTGTAAAATCATTTGATCATCTATGTAATAACCTTGTGTCAGGACTCTTTTCCCAATTCTTGGAATCTAACTGAAAAGACGGTAGCGTGAGATGAAAAGCATAGGGCTGTCCTGATTTGAAATCTCCCATGGAGCATATAAATATCTAACGTGGGGTTGGGGAATGGAGGGAGGAACCAAGATGGGGAATTAGGTGTTTGTCAAGAATTTTGTTCTTCACCTCTTGGCTCTAATATTGGTATAATATCCTAAAAGACCCTAAAGATTGCCTCTTGAACATTGACTGGTTGGTTTCTTTGATTTTATTAGAAATAAGAAGGCGGCTGCTTATGAAATTATTTCTCAAAAGAGTAAAAGGAAAAATGCTACATCCTTTGAAACCAACTTTAGTGGCATTTCTAGAAGTTTACACAGATGTTTCTAACTCTAACCATGCTAGACACATAATAAGCACTCAATAAATAGTTTTCAGAATTAAATGAAACCAATTGGAATTCAACTATTAGGAAATTCTTCCAAGACATCACGTTTTTCATTTAGTTTGGAACACACTGGATTGTTAAACAAGTAGGCATATTTATAGTAGCAGTCCAGAGAGAAGATGCATTGCTAGTTGCTCTGTGTACTAAATACTTGGTCTCAGTGAGGAGCCCAGTTGTCATGGGGCCAAGTTACTAAGTGCTTTTCCGAAAAATATGCCCTATTTTACTTTGGCAACCTTCTTAAGGCACTGAAAAATCTGTGGTTCCTCCTACTAGTGAATTTTATCTACTGCAGATGTGGAAATCAGCCAGTCTATATTATTATTATTATTATTACTACTACTACTACTACTACTACTACTACTACTATATTCTGTGTACACATGATAGAAATAAAGGCCAAGTAGGGTGTGGATTGCAAAGAGAGTAAGGACACCTGCTAATTTTTGTTTTAGCATCGATAATGTATTAGCAGACATAACAAAATCCATCTGAAGGCTGTGATTTTTAGGGCTTTATTTTATTTTATTTTATTCTCCGGCAGCTAAGCTAATAATTTAAAAGAAAGAGTATCTAAACTGAACCACAGCCTTCAAATTTTATGATGCAAATTAATTCACTTCAGATTTAAAGCCAGATGGAAAATGTAGAACACCAGTTGAGGTGTGAAATTTTTATATTTATTGAAGTAATTAGTTTTCAAGCTAGTGTTAACTGTTTGAGCACTTTTTATAGCCATTTTCTTTAGAAATACACACACAGAGTATATGTGTGTGTATATACACATATATACATACGTATATGCAGAGAATTCATAATGTTTACATTTAATTCTCATTTTGGGGGGCAGTTGCTCTTGAGAAACAACAAAACTTATAAATTCCCATCTCCTCTCTTAATTCGAAATCCACAGTTAAAGGCTGTCTCAGCGCACCCTCACCTTTCAAAAACCAAACAAAAAATTAGGCGCCAGAGCAGGGCAGCCATCAGGGGCCCTTCCCCACACCCCACCCCTCCCCCGTGCCTTGCTGTGCAGGCCAGGTCAAAATAGCACTGAAGCCCGGAAGGAAGAATTATATTTCCCTAAATGACACTCAAAGTTTTATTAAGCACATCCTCCATGCCTGACACATTATGGCTGTTATTTGCATTCATCTTTATTGATAAACTATGAGCTCTCTACTGTTCTTTCCCTTTCCAGCTAGGAAATTGGATCAGAAACTTTAACTTGCCCAAGGTCACAGAGCAAGGAAGCTTAGTGTGGAATTTAACCCAGGTCTGTGTACAGAGGTGGTTTATCTCATTGAATCCTCACAAACCTGTGAGGTTAATATTCTCACCCCTATTTTGCAAGTGTGAAAGCTATGTTGCAGTATAGATGAGTAGCTTGCCCAGGGTTACACAGCTAGAAGTTGGTAATGCTCAAATTCAGTTCTTTATCTGTATATACAATAGCATCCTCTTTACCCTTCCCTACTGCATATTTAGAATTTTATAGCAAACAAAGAGATATACCCATGTCTTTATTTTATTAAATGTACCAAGTTTCCTTAGAGCACCTGCACTCAGCAGAGAGATTCCATGCAGATTGAGTTGTTATCATGAAGAGACCAGCAAGGGGCCCCGTGGCTCATCTGCTTTATTACCTCTGAGCCATTCTCAGTACAAAACACATGGAACAGAATGAGGACAAGAAACACATTCAGAAAACATTTTACTTTCCTTAAAGGCCCCTCCTCTTTCACAGTCCACCCACATTCCTCAGAATCTCTTGATCAATTGAAGGTTTTCTGAAGTCCAGCAACTGCATGTGGTATGGAAGGTTCACTCTTGTTTTCTGGAAAACTGGATTTGGAGGAGTTGACATAAGATCCCGTAAGCGCCAAGGAAGACTGGTTTTATGTCAAACTCTAGAATGACTAAGAATGCAGGGTTGTAGAGTCCTTCTAGAACCTGAGGTGGGAGCCTGCCTCAGGATAGTGGATATTCTGGGGGCTGGCTTATCTATTAGCCGTGTTCAAGGGCTAGAACCAAGCAAGAGAAGAAAGAATAGCAGAAAGGCTGGCCAGCACAGGCAAATGATCTCAGGATCAGTCCAGTATAGGAGAGTTAGATACAATATGGCAATTATGACAAACTTTTGAAGTGATCCTCACCAAAATAAATTAATGTGATGTCTGAGATTTGTTTCAAAATAATCCAGTGAGAGTGAATAGAAGAAAGATGGCTGTTGGTTAATAATTCCTGTAGCTGGGTCAGAGGCTCACACGATAATACAATGAATTATTAAAGTAATTCTCTTTTTTTAAAAAAAGATTTTATTTATTAGAGAGAGAGAGGGAATGCACACACACACACACACACACACACACACGCACAAGCTGGGGTGGGGGGAGAGGCAGAAGCAAACTCCCCACTGAGCAGGGAGCTTGATGACACGGAGCTCATTCCCTGGGATCATGACCTGAGCCACCCAGGTGCCCCTAAAGTAACTCTTAATAAATGGTGACCTGAGAACGCAGCAAAAAGCAGCGTGGTGGTGCCTGACATGCTGCAGCCCACTGGGAATTAACCGTTATCTTAATGTTATTGCCTCTCAGATCCAAGAGGAAAGTCCTGGGCCGGAAGGATTCAGATGACGATCACTCCCGAAATCATTCTCCCTCCCCTCCGGTGACGCCCACCGGTGCGGCCCCCAGCCTGGCTTCCCCCAAGCAAGTGGGGTCAATTCAGAGAAGTGTCCGGAAGAGCAGCACCAGCAGTGACAACTTCAAAGCTCTGCTGCTAAAAAAGGGGAGCCGCTCGGACACCAGCGCCCGCATGTCTGCAGCTGAGATGCTAAAGAACACAGACCCTAGATTCCAGAGGTCAAGGTCAGAGCCTTCGCCAGATACTCCCGAGAGCCCGTCAAGCTGCTCCCCCAGCAAGAACAGAAGGGCCCAGGAGGAGTGGGCCAAGAACGAAGGCCTGATGCCTCGGAGTCTGTCCTTCTCTGGCCCCCGGTACGGGCGCAGTCGAACTCCACCTTCTGCAGCCAGCAGCAGGTACAGCATGCGGAACCGAATCCAGAGCAGTCCCATGACTGTCATCTCAGAAGGCGAAGGGGAGGCCATGGAGCCTGTAGATAGCCGGGCTCACGGGGCCCTGGGCACCGCCAGGGGGTGTTCCATGAATGGACTAGGTGGGGAGCCCACCACCCCCCTGCAGGCACAGGGTCCTGGCCCTGCTGATGGGATAGTCAGCGCAGAGGGCACACATGGAACAGAACAACGTGGAGGTCCTCAGAGGGAAGAGAGCTAGGGCCAAGCGTGTGACTCCCAGGTTACATGAGGGAGGCACACACAACATCGCTCTAAGAAAAGCCTGACAGGTACCCTTGCCCCTGGATCCCACTCAGCATCTGTGCTGTGGGCCCAGGCACCGCCAGCCCTGCAGCGGAAGGGGAGCATCATTTAGGACCCACCTGGCACCTGTGGCTTAAAAGCAAGTAGAAGCTTAACTTCTGAAAGTGCTTCCTGGGGAAGATTTTTTGTTTTCCTCCCCCCCACCGCCCCCTTAAATGCTGGGTGTGTGTGTGTGTGTGTGTGTGCATTTTGAACACTTTTTATGTTTAAAAAAATACACACACATACAAACAGCATGTACAGAAATAGGAGAAGGAAACACAGTTAAGCTGGGTAGAGTAATGGAGTCTTATGGACTAGGTGGTAATTGCTTTAAAAGTGTTACAGTTTTGGAAATTAGTTCCCAAAGGGAGAGCAAGAACCATCTCTTCTAAGAAAGAGGTGGTGGATTTGCTGGTGTTGCTGCAGAGGACACGTAGGTGTGGGCACCAGTGTGCTTTCCAGCTGAGCCAAGTTGTGATTAACCCAAAATGATGGGAAAGGGCTAAATGACTAATTGGTTCAGGTACTTTTTTCTGGGGAAAAAAGGCTTTGTTTCTTTTTTGTGAAAATGACAAACATGTGGAAGTGGCAACGCCGTAACTCGGAGCCTGCTGCTATGCAGCCACAGGCACACAACTTTTAGCTTGACTTTTAGCCACGTGGGTAATTTTTTAAATGAATTTCCTCCTTGAGTAGCAGCTAAAGCCTTTAAGAATAGCAACAATGGGGTGCACATACCGAGAGGGTAGGAGAGGACGAGGAGCACATAATAAAATACACTGCTGGAAGCTGTTTCCTGCTTATTCAATAAAATTTATTCTTCAGAATTAAATTTGAAAAGTTGCACTACAGAACTGTGGGTGGAGATTTTCCTTTTACGACTGTTTTTACCAGAGTTTAAACTTCCATTTGACAATTTCTTATCACTTGAAATGTCAACATTTGCTAACTTTTGGATATCCTTTTGGTTACACCAAAGAAAAAGGTATGGCTATTTTTCCTTGAACTGCCTACAGTATCATGTCCTCATTTAGAAAGGTTTATCAGAATCTATTATATATTATCTTACTTGGAAGAAAATACTGAATAGCTCTTGTTAGTCAAATAACACTAATACAAATTGGCAGGGCTTGGCTATTAGCCCTGGGAAATGAGTTTTTAGATTAAAAAGATTTTTTGCATTAATTGGTTTGTGAGTTTTTATATTTTTTATAAGGAATTGAGTTGGCTAATTACCTTCTAATCTTCTCCAGTTAGAATTTTAATACTTTTAGGCTTGGGAGAAAAGTGTGTAAAGTATTTATTTTTTATGTCCTATTCTTGTGACCTCTTCCCCCCACTCCCCTCGACTGCCGTGTACTTAGGCTCCTGTTAAATTTGTTGGTTAAATAAAGTAAGTCTTGTCCTCTTCATTAGAAGGACCTGAGAGGATAATACTGAGATTCTTGGCCTACGTACAATGCAGCTGCCAATGGTCATCTTTTTTTGGTATAAAAATATCATCTAAAAGTTGCACTGCACAGTCCAAATTATCAAAAAGTTTATTATACATTACAATTTTAGATGCCCATTTTAGACATGTCTTTGAGACAAAAACAAACTTAAAGAATTAAGGCTTCTTCCGTTCTCTGAAGAAAACAAAACATTTATTTTCACACAACCAGAAATGAAGATCTGATATTTGGCCAAAGGCTAAAGGACTTTTTACCATTCGGAGCAATTATCCAGCACATTGGGCACAAGGATCTTTTCTTCTAAATTTTAGGAAAGTGGTGTTGGCTTTTGAATATGAAATCTCATAGCTCCCTAAACAAGATTAGAATGTACGTGAATATCAGAAAACTTTAACTTAATATATACATCATTTATGTTGAAGGTAAACAACATCAAAATTAATTATAAAGCTATTAAAATCCCCATTTTTAAAGAAAAAAAATATTAGGTTTTAAAATTTGCTTTGAATAAAACAATTGTAAAGTAAACATTTGAACCTTATTTCTTTTTGTTTCTACACGCATTTTTTAATAATAAGGTAGATCTCCTTTCAGAGAACTGCTGAGTGCTTTGCTGGGTACAAACAGAACAGCAGTGAAGACCAGAAGGTGCCTGTGGGATGTGGGGACCCAACAGACAGGAGACAGAACATCACAGACACGGTGGCTGGTGCCATCTAAAAGGACATATGGAAGAACAGCTCTGGACAGTGTCCTAAGGACTTTTGAATAAAATCTGAATAAAGTATTGACGTATAGTTCAGGTGATGCGGCACATGGAGAGATGTGAGAACTTTTCACAGGCATGCACCAAGTATAGGGAAACAAGAATCTTAAAAAATGTGGATGAGAGGTTCAAATCTAATGAAAAAGACACACAAACCACGAACTATCCTATAAAACATCAGAATAGATGAAAGAGTACTTGGGCTCCTTAGCAAACCCTGTTGGGACTCGACTATGTGTTCTCTCCTTTACCATTGGAACACCTGACATTGATTCAAGCTGGCAGTGCACCCATCCAAAACCATACCTCACAGTTTCCCCCGTAGTAAGAGGGCACAGTTTTGGCCAATGAGACATGAGCAGTAGTGTGGAAATCTCCAGGAAGATTGCTGAGATAGGAGCCAGCCCCAACCCTCATGGCTTCCTTTCTCCCATTTCTCCCTGAATGGGAGGCTGGAAGAGGAGCAGTATTCCTCCAACCTTTCAGCACCAATAGATTGAAAGCCACATGTTGTGGAAGATAGAGGAGAAAGGAGCCTGGTCCTTTGATTACCTCTAGAGCCACTGCACCAGCCTTGGGCTGTCTACCTCCAGGCGCACTGAGTAAGTCATTTTTCACTCACTTGCAGTTGAGGGATAAGATTCTCAGAGTAAGGTATCCTTGCTTTTAAGATTAAAAAAAAAAAAAAAATCATCTCTACACCCAATGTGGGGTTTGAACTCAGAACCTTGAGATCAAAAGTCACATGCTCTACTGAGTGAGACATCCAGGTGCCCTGGGCGTGATTGCTTTTGAGTAGGTAGATGAGGGAGGGATTGATGGTGAACCTGAACTATGTCTTTAAGGATAAGGAGGGTTTCACCAAGCAGGACACTCCAAATGGAGGGGATAGCATGAGCAAAGACACAGAGCCCAAGTGTTTAGAGGAAGCCATGTAGTTAAAGTGTCTCTAGAAAAACGTAGGAAAACACGAGACTGGAAAGGTGGTCTCCGGCAAGAATGTAGAGGGCCTGGTATGCCCTCTCAAGGAATTTGGGTTTTGTTCTGTAGTATTGGGAAACAATGAAGGCTTTATAAGAAGGAAAATGATAAGACATGGCTTGGTTCTTAGCCTTCTAAAGCTACACTCTTCCTTATTGACTTTATCTAATCCCAGAGCATTAAAAATAAATATATACACTGGTAACTCCTAAACACCTGTCCTTATTTCCTCTGTGAGCTCCAGAGTAGTATACCTGCTGCCTACTCAAAATCTGCAGTAAAGGTGTTTTAAACTTAATATCTCCAAAGCATACTTCTACCCTCTCCCCCAACACACACACACACTTATCTTATCAATTAACAGCATTACACAATGGCTCAGGTCCACATCTAGGCTCCTTCTTATGGCCTCCTTTTCACCCACATGTAAACCCTACTCGAGTCCTGTCAGCGAGACTGCCAAAATTTGTTTCACGAATCCAGTCACTTCTCACTGGTTTCACTGGACCTCTCAGGTATAAGCTGTTGTCTCCTACCCAGACTATTGCAAAAGTTTCCCAATGGGTCTTGTCTTTACTATGCCTCTTCAATTACTCTTAATTCACCATACAAAGGAAGCTCTTAGGAACAATTTGTAGCACTCCACTGCTTGAAACCCTTCAAAGACTATAACAATCAGAATAGGATTCTAACTCCTTGCCGTGGCTTGCAAGTCCTTTAGGTTCTGTCCCTATTCCCCTCTCTTGAAGGGTCTGGCCTCATTTTCCTTTCTGTCCCTTAGCAGAAGCCACTTCCCAACTCGGAGCCTTTATTTTAACTACTGATAAGAAGAGTTCCTATATTTCTGTGTTGGCTTATGTTCCTCGGGAAGTAGGCCCCAAGACCATTAAGAATGCCAAGTTTTACTGGACTGAAACACCTTTAAGAGGAAAAGGAAGAAGGATGATGGGGCTGGGAGAGCTATCAGATTGCAGTACTGACTTTACACATCTGCCTAATGTACAGGAACTCTGGGGAGAGGTCACTCACTAGAGGGTCCTGGGTTGGACAAAAACAGCTATGTCCTTTACCACTGCCTTGCTTGGTCTTCAGTAAGAGTCCACTCTGAGAAAAGCGTGCCTTCAATTTCCACTGCTTCATGACACGACCGGCCACCAACCCTTTCTGATTTGGGAATAGTATGCCCTCAGCTTAAAAGCTGAGGTGACCCCTGATGAAGCCAACAATTAGAGGCTGTCAGCAAACCATACCATCTGCAGCTGGATGGCAAGTCTTAAAAGGAGATCTAAGTGGCACATCTCCAAGCCTGTCACAGTCCTCCCCTTGCACCCTGTAGATCCTCTTGCCCCCACAAACATGGAGAGCCACTCCTCCAGAACTCTAATGGACTTCTCTTCCTGAGAAGAAAAATGTTTTGAAGGATCTGGATGGGACCAACTATAGCCCTTTCTGTCATTGGCCTGGGGCCACATTGGATACTCATCATCCTCTCTTCTACTCTGTGTCCTTTACCTTCAACTGCCACCTCTCCTCATCTCCCTGGCTTTCCTAATTGGTATGAACCAAGCTATCATTCCCAAGGGTTCTGAGATCCTAAGAATTAAACCATTTTGGGACCAGGGTTGCTACACTTGTCCATTCACAGTTCCAACTGGGCAAGGAGCCCAAGGGGTACTCCAAGTGGGTGCCCTGAGTTCCATCATATCATAGCAGGCTTACCTCCTCTGGCACTCCAGGGTTAGTTAGCCCTGACAAGGTGGTGACTCTTCTTCTTGCTTGCTGGACCCTGGACACAAGGAGCCCAAAGTTCCCAGGTGACAGCAATAGGTTGAAGTTCAAGGGGCCTTTGCTCATTGCAGGGGAAGGGTGTACACCTTTGAGAACCATGACTTCTGGCTCTGCAGAGCCTAGAGGTGTAGGGTAGGAAGTCTTATGTCCCTTGGTGGTTCACTGGGAGGGATAGTAAGTATAGTCATTCTTGCTTCTACCCTTTGTTTCCCAGAGCCATGCATCCTTCTGTTGTGGACACAGCACTATGGAGGATCTGATTTAGTATGTGAGTAGGGTCTTGCCTCCAACCAGACCAGCAGCTTCTAAGTGGTGCCATATGTGAGAGGACTAGTGGATCCCATGGCCATAGGTAACTCTTCCTGATTGGGTGTTATGATGTGTAGATCACAAATCCATGCCAGTGGATCAGAGGTTTTGTAAGTCTCTAGATTAGGTTGCTATTGAGGCCCTATGAACAGGAAAGGAAACTGCTTACCTAGAATAAGTGTCTGCCCTTGTGCAAATAAATTGCTGGCCCTTCCCGGAAAGAATGGGCCTAATGCACTGGTTTTGGCTCCAAATGACCAGGTGATCTTCTTATATCCTCGTGAGGGTCTGAGCATTGGTATCTATTGCTGGCAGCTTGGACGTTCAGAGTTAGCAGTGTCTAGGTTAGCCTTGGTAAGTGGGAGTCCATGTCATTGGGAGTTCATGCGTAGCCTCCATCTCTGCCACTATTGCCACTTAACTTGTGTGCACATTGTGCCAGCACTGGAGTGGGCACCAACGAAAGCTAACGGCAACAGGCTTAGTCATTTTGTCTACTTGGTGGCTCAGTGCTTCTTCAGTTGTGGGTGCTTTCTGGGGGGCATTAACATGGAATGCAGTGGTTATCATGCTCTGTGCCTGCTCCTGTATGTCCATCCATGTGCCTCTCTCCCCAGAATTCATTGTCTCAATCATCCTTTTTCCTTTTTCCAAACTCCTTTAGCCTTACCCCTGAGTGAGGGTGTAATACAGCTGCTGTCCCTGTTCACCCACACCCTCAGAATAAGCCAAGTCAACAGTATCACTCAGGCTTTCTCTCTTCCTTCAGCTGACCATACACGTCCTCCAAATAACCAGAGGGAGGGAAGGCGGGGATGGGTGCAACCATGATGACGTGGGAGTTTGGGCAAGCCGCTAATGCAGCTTGCCTGTGCTCCTGGATCATTTCTATCCATGATGAAGTGCTACTGATCCTACTAACTTCATGACGTTGTGATTCTGATAGAACCTAGCTAAGGTGGGCATTTCTGGACACATCATCACTTGGTGTCTCATGGTCACATCTCTCCTTAGGGCCCAGTAGTGTACCTGAAGCTATTTTTCAAAAAGTATGTCATTCTCTCCTGCAGTTAGCAAGCCTTACTTCAGGAACCCTGGGGCCTGCGACCCACATTGTGTTCTCCCCCTGGGACTTGTCGTAAATGCTACATTGCATTTTTTTTCACTACCAACACCAGCAATAGATCACGTGGGCCATGCTGCTAATTCCTTCCTACCTGTCGTTTCTAGGTCTGTTCCTAATTGATTTTTTCCTCCTAATTATGAGTCATAGTTTTGTTTCTTTGCATGTTTTTCTAAAATTTTGTATTGAATGTTGGGGATTAGGTAGTATATTGATGGATTTTGTTGTATTCCTTTATTTATTTATTTTTCGTTGTTGTTGTATTCCTATAAATAGTGTTGGCCTTTATTCTGGTGCACAGCTAAGTTTCTTGGAATTAGTTTGATGCTTTCAAGGCTTGCTTTTAAGCTTCATTAGGGGAGGTCCAGAAAAGTCTTTGTTTTAAACAGTGTAACCTCACTACTAAGGTAATACCCTTGTGAGGGCACTACCTGATGCCCCATGCAATATGAGCTATTTCCACTCTTGCTAACAAAAACAAAAACTGTCCCCAGCCCCAAATATGATCTATAAATCATTTCTCTCTTTTTTAAAAATATTTTGTTTATTTATTTGAGAGGGAGAGAGAGAAAGAACTAGTGAGAATGAAAGAGGGGGAGGGAGGAGCAGATTCTTAGCTGAACAGGGGTCAGACATGGGGCTCAATCTCAGGACTCTGGGACCATGACCTGCCCGAAGGCAGACTTTTAACTGACTGAGCCACCCCGGTGCCCCTATGAATCATTTCCTCTGTTTTTGCAGTTCATTTCTTGGCTTGGGTAGTTTCTTCTTATACCTTCACAGAGCAGTGCTTGGCCAAGTACTTAGGAGGACTCGCTGTAGATGTATAGAGGCGGTGTGTGTGTGTGTGTGTGTGTGTGTGTGTGTGTGTGTGTTCATCCTCTATGCTGCTGAACAAATTCTGTTCACTTTGGCATTCCCTAACACTGATTTCTGTCTTCGCAACTCAGTAAGACAAGCAGTCTTCCCCTCCCTGCATTGCTGCCTAGAAAAGCCTTGAAGCCATAGCTTGAACAGTCATTGAACTCACCTCTCCCCACTACCCCCAACCCTTATCTGAGAGCACAGTCATGAGCTGTGGACTTTCAATGTCTGGTTCTTTTTTCACCATCACAGCTAGAAGTGGATATTCACCTGGGGATCTTTAAACACATTGCTCAAGGGAATAGGGGTTTTGATTTAGTGCCTCACTTTGGGGAGAGTGGTGTCAGAAGCTTACACTCTTTCCTCAGAGGTCAAGGAATCAGTGTGGGGTTTATCCTACCTTTCAAGTATGGCAATCTTAATTATATCTTCAGGGATTGAGGGAATAACCAGTGGTTGTCTACAGACCCAGGGCACCAACTGGAAGCCAAACTTTGATTAGAACTCCATTTATTTTCTAACTTCCATATGCTCACACTTTAATGGGAAAGAGGAACTATGATGAACTCCTAGACTTCTGGGTGTCCAATATCAAATGGATTCCAGCGTATCCGGGTATTTCTCTCCAGTGTACATCCACCTGAGTAAATGGACACAGGTCCCTTTAGAAAAACACTAGGGGACTCATTAGTGTACATACTTGCTGAAATATTGTAGGGACTTTCTCCCTGGGAACCCAACCACCTCTTCATTCAGTCAGTGATTTTTGATTCTGAAAACAGGCTTAGCTCTGGAAACTAACTGGGCAAGGGATCAGTGTCGTGGGTAGGGGTTCGTGGGGGGTAGGAGTGGTGATCTCAGCCCCCTGCTTATCCATTCTTGCTGTCTTGTTATGTCTAAAGAGCATGACCCTTGGCTACCCCATCTATTTTATCCCTCCAGATGCCATGTCTGTTAACCATCTCCCTAAGATTTTACAAGTTAGGCCCCCTTGAACTTAGTGGTTAATACAATAAATAACACACTCTGGTTTCTGCAATTAGCGCTGCCACCTGGGCTCTTCACAGACTCCTCATCCCTCTATCACTCTCTGGACCAGCCACATTCGACCCCAACCTATCCTGCCAGCCTGGACTACAGGGGAGAGCCTCTGCTGAGCAACATGGTTTTGCTCAAACACCTCTCACCTATGCCTCCCCAGTGGCACATAATTGTGATAACTGTGCCACTCGCTGAGCGGTGGGTCCTCCAGGCCTTCCCATGGTACATAATTGCTGTGGACTCAATTGTGTCCCCTCCCCCAAGTCCACACAATGAAGTCCTAGCCGCCAATGTGGCTCTTGTTCGGAGATGGGACCTCTGGAAAATAATTAGGTTTTGATGAGATCATGAGGTGGAGCCCTCAAACTGGGATTAGTGTTCTTACAGGAAGAAAAAACCCTCTTGTTGTTTGACCACTTGTTCAGGAACATCTCGGGTGTCATCTGAAATTGGTCCCCAAACACAGAAGGCAGGGAGAGAGCAAAAGAGGAGGTAAACCGCTCCATGTTGGTAGGTGGCAGTTTTGATAAACAGGAAACCATAAGAGGTTTGTGTTCAGTGGCTGCCAGCCGAGTAGTTTCCATCCCTGCCACCAGAATCTCAAGTTTACGGTAGACCCCTCCCGGGCTGCGTCCCCTTCCCCGGCTTCAGCTACCTGCCGCCAACCTCAGCCCAGCACCAGAAGCTCCTCTGGCGAAGGACGGAGGAGGGTGACAGGAGCCCAGCGCTGCCTCACGACGCCCGTGTCACTCCTGTCACTTCACCTCGTCACGTAGGCATTTTATCATCTCACATCCTCACAAGGAGGGTGAGTACAACGCAATAAGATATTTTGAAAGAGACCATATTCACATAACTATTATTAAAGTATATTGTTATAATTCTTTCAATTTTATTACTGGTTCTTGTTAACTCCCCACTGTGCTTTTTTATACATTTAAACTTCATCATAGTTTTGCGTGTCTAGGAAGAAGCAGTGGATATGCGGGGCGGCACCATCGTGATTCCAGGAGCTGCTGGGGTCTTTGAACGTATCCCTTGCAGATAAGGGGGCATGACTGTGCCTAGCAGCCTTAAGCAGCAGGCACAGACGGCAGTGGTGCACCCAGTGCAGCTGGTCCCATCCCCACTTCCACCCCAAGGCTGGGGCCTCACAGGAGCACCTCGGAGGGGGGAGGGCAAGGACCCGTGGGGTCCTCCTGCTGACCTCCTCCGACGCCTCCCCCTCATCCATGTGGGGATGTAGTAAGAAAACGGCTGTCTGTCTGCAAACCCGGAGCCCCGCCTTCAACAGGCATTGACTTGGCTCACACCTGATCTGAGGATTCCCAGCCCGCAGCACCGTGGGAAACAAGTTTCTGTTGTTTAAGGCCCCAGCCTATGGGGTTTGTTAGGGCAGCCCTGGCGACTAAGACAAAGATCCCATGGCTCTTACTGCCACAGCTAATTATCCAGCACGGCCCCTTCTGTGAGCTCTGCATTCCTTCCTCTATCCTCTCTCCTGGCAATTCAGCCGTTTGAACATTTCTCTTACTTTTTCCAGGCTTCTGGGAGCCACCCACCCTCAAGCTCTGAGTTTGCACTATCCATCCCATGGAGTTTTTCTCCCAGTATTAAATCCTGTATCTTGAGCGGTACAGTACCCCCAAGCCAGAAAGCCTATCCTCCCCAGTCTTCTGTCCGGGCGCCCCTGACCAAGCACCTGGGGAACCTGGTCCCAGGGGCATGCTCCTGGCCCCTGCCAGGGTGTGTTGGCTAGGTTCTGCAGCACCTCTGGTACATTATCCACTTCTTCCCTCATCTGGCCTGGCCTAGCCCTAGCCAGCGATGCTATGACTTAACCTTGAGTACAGGCCTGGGAGATGGGGTACATCAGCTTCTAGGCACAACTGTTGCCTTATGGGGACAGATCTCTAAGAATATTGCATTTCCTCCTTTGGGTGGGAGAAGGGAGGGGGGGTGATTCTAGTTCTTAATGGGGAAGGGCTGAGCCTCTTTTGCAGGCCCAGAATGTTCAGAAACTTGCAGGGACTCAAAAGTGTTGGGGAAAAAAAAAAAAAAAAAAAAAAAAAAAAAAAAAAAAAAAAAAAAAAGTGTTGGGGGCATCCACCAGCTGTCCCTTTCTCATTATCCAGGTTTGGTCCTGACCTTGGTGTAACAAACTTGGTTTGGTTGAACAATTTTTTCCCCCTTAAGATTTCTAAATTTATTCATTTGAGAGAGAGAGAGCCAGCAAGAGCACGAGCAGGGGAGAGTCAAAGGGAGAGGAAAGAGCAGACTCCCCACTGAGCAGGGAGCCCGAAGCAGGCTTGATCCTGGGATCATGACCTGAGCTGAAGGCAGATGCTTAACCGACTGAGCCACCCAGGCACCGTGGTTGAATATTTTTGGTGGTTGATACTTTTACCATCAAATCCTGTGCTTGACCTTCAGCTTTTTCTGCTTTTTTTAAGATTTTAATTTTTGAGAGCAAGCAAGCATGCTCAAACAGGGGCGAGGGTCAGAGAGGGAGGGTGAAGCAGGGAGCCCGATTCGAGGCTCCATCCCAAGCCCCTGGGATCATGACCTGAACTGAAGGCAGATGCTTAACCAACTGAGCCACCCAGGTGCCCTTTCTGCTTAACACCTGCATGAGGTGAGGGCTTCTTAGCAAGTTACCAAAGAGACTCTGGCTCTCACACTTTGTTTTTAAATTGTCTGCTAATTGACCTCAGCTTTTCCTTATCCACCCCGAGGCTATCAATTCAAATTAGTAATAACCATTCGAGTCCATTGCCCTTGTATTCATTATCTACCCTCCCCATATTGGAGACACCCGAATCATCCACCAGCCGCGGTAGGCTTCTCTGCAAGTAGGTCATTCCATCTGAAGTTGTAGTAACAGGAGCTGCCTAAATCCTGCCTCTTCACCAGGGACGTGAGCCGTCTCGGCAGCCAGGCAGCGAGCGAGCCAGTGTCAAGATGCTATCTCACGGCTCCTGATCCTGGGTCAACCCCATCCCAGGAATGCCAGTTTGATGCTGGCATGGAGTTTAAAACGTATGACAAAGTTACAGCCTCTGAAAGGAGAAAGGAAAAGCGAGACTGTTGTGGGGGAGCAGTCAGCCTTCATGACCCATCTGATGAGGTCTCTGCAAGCCCACCAGGGAGCTCCAGGGCCAAGACGGTTTAGTGAGAAGGGGCCTGAGGTGGGCAGAAACAACTAGGTCTTTGCACCACCACCTTGGGGAAGATGTCTTTGGCTGGAAGATGCCAGAAAACGGCAGACTGTCAGCTCCTACTGCCTCACTCAGGCTTAGGCTCACTAGGCCCCGAGAATACTGTGTCCTTGTCTTGAATCTGCAGCCAACTCTGAAGAAAGTGTCAGCTGGAGCTATCAGCTGACCACACCCCTCCCAACGTGGCAGCTGGTCCTTTCTCGAAGGTGGATCTGAGGAGCACACCTCCCCCAAGTCCCAGAAAATAAATGACTGGTCTTTGGCCACAGTTACACGTAAGTACCAGGACTGATCCAATGTCACATCAGCAATCTCACCTCTAAACCAGCCTCCGAAGTCAGGCTAACCAGCAGTGGCCTCACTCTGGGAACCGCACCTCCCCAACTAAAGCTGGGTTTCTAAGGGGATTCTGAAAGTCCGCTAACCCTTGGCCCCTGCATTTCCTAAAACCCTGTACGAGGTCAGCGGTTTTCTTTGTCCAGAGAGATTGCAAGCACAGCTCTCTCTTGCTCAGCAAGCACTACATGCAGCATTTTCTTCTGGATGCTGAATGTGGCCTCTTCCTTTCACACGGTCATGTCTGCACAAGATGTCCCCAACCCGCCAGGCCTTTGTCTGACTGGCTCCTTCTCGCCATCCCAGTCTCAAAGGTCTCCTCCTTAGAGAGGCCGGGGCTGTCCCCTCTAGGGGACGTCTGCTGCCCCCTGCCATGCCACCCACCATCCCAGAGTCTTACTTCATTTCCACGTTCTCCCTCGCTAGAACATAAAGCCCGTGAGGACACCCACCACTGTATCCTCAGGAAGGAGGACTGAATGGAAGAGCGAAGGCACTGTGGTGTTTGGTGATTACAAAGTCGCTGACAAGGGAGTATTTCTGTCACTGCCGTGTCCCAGGCCCTGCACCTAGTGCTGTGCCTGGAACCCAGTAGGCTCGCCACCATGACTTCTGCAGGAATGAAGGAAAGTAAATGACCTTTCGGTGAAATGTTTAAGGAGAAAGGTTAAGTGTTAACTAGAAAAGACAGAGCTTAAGTGAATTGTTTTTCAGATCTTTAAAAAGATAATCTTATGAAAAATTGACACAAACATCAACTTGTGGATGGCTCTGTGGAAAGAAGTGGTGGCTGGGGGACTGCCCACCTTCATCCCTCTCAGGATCCCTGAGATCCCTCCTGAAACCTAGAGCTCCAGGGAAGACCTTGGATAGCTCTTGCCAGACAAATTGGATAATCCAGGCAAAGGAGAGATAGGAATGAATCCTAGTTCTAGGGGGAACTAGGATTTAGTTTTGGGGGGTGGGGAGGATTAAGCATAATCTGGACCTCTCAGTCGGCAGAGCGGTTGGAACATGTGTGTAGGACAGCCTGAAGGAGGGAGGAGGGGCGCTAATTGATGATGGGGCAAGAATTACAGCAACAGCAAAGGTGGAAGGCTTAGCCTTAGAGGAGTCTAGACATAAATTTCCTATAGATAAGAGAAGAACAGTCTCCACAGAAATGTTGACAGAAGGCATCTTTTGTAGTTGGTGCCAGCCATGTAATTAAAGTAACTGATTTTTGCTATGAGAAATATTCTCTGGATTGATTTTAAGGCTAAAAAAATGCTTTCATTTATGGTTTATGGAAGATAAGAGGAAAATGGGATATCTTGGACTTGAATAGTACAAAATCAATTTTTTTATTGAACATGTTTCAGATTACAACTAAATGTCGATCATCAGAAATATGCTTCTCTTGTTTAAAATGGAATTTATTGCATAAGAGATGCCTATTTGTATAGAACTATAGAGTAAATATTAGAAATATTTACCTTGGGGTGCCTGGGTGGCTTAGTGGTTGAGCATCTCCCTTCGGCACGGGTCGTGATCCTGGGGTCCTGGGATTTGAATCCCACATTGGGCTCCCCACAGGAAGCCTGCTTCTCCCTCTGCCTATGTCTCTGCCTCTCTCTGTGTCTCTCTCTCATGAATAAATAAATCAAATCTTAAAAAAAAATAAATACTTGCCTCATAGCAGTAGAGGCTAGTACTGTGGATTCTCATAGGAGGGCTAGAAGTGGTTCTCCAGTTGGTTCTTTTAAATAAACTAAGAAGGAATTTAATTTCTTTTTGGCAAGCATAAAAAAGCAGAGAACACAAATGATCAAGGCAAGCAAATAACTTTGGAAAATAATTGCCTGAGATTTTATAATTTTATATCCATAAGAATTACAAAGCCAGAAATCCAGCTTGTTTGGTATCAAAAACAAGGTCATAATCACATTATGTGTGTAATATACATGAGACAAATGCCTTCATATGGCCCTATCTACTTGTGGCCTGAGAGAGTTGCACTCTTTAAAAAAAATTTTTTTTTATATTTTCTTTATTTGACACCGAGAAAGAGCACACAAGCAGGGGGAGCTGCAGCAGGAGAGGAAGAAGCAAGCTTCCCACTGAGCAAAGAGCCTGATGCAGGGTTCAATCCTAGGGTCCTGGGATCATGACCTGAGCTGAAGGCAGATGCTCAACCACTGAGCCACCCAGGCGCCTGAGAGCTGCTCTCTCCAACAGCCATCTACCAGCAGGCACAGTGATTAACACATGGACCCAGGAGTCAGTCAGCCTGGGCTCCCATTAGCCTCTGCTCTTAGTTTCATCTGAAGCAAGTTGCCTACCATCTCTATGCATCAATGTCTTTATCCGCAAAACAGAACTGACAGAACGTGACACAGAGAGTGAACGTAGGTGAGGGGTGAACGTAGGAATTCAGGGGACACACTTAGAATGGTACACCTAGCAGGTAATCCAGAGATGTTAGCTATGGAAACCGTTGACTGTAGGTCTTTACCGAGGTTAGCAATCCAGGCCAGGGAGAAATGGGAATTATTGTCCCATAGGAGGGTCTAGGGGGACCTAGGATTATGCTAATTATAGGGATCCAGGTTAGGGAGATTAATTTTAAGAGATATCACATAATACTGGGGTTGGAGGGAACTTAGCACCATCTGGCTTCATCCTCTTACCACTGGATGCTCACATCTTCTTAGAAGTGATCACACGGTCTCTGCCTCAGCAGACACACAGTGATGGGAACTGGAAGCTGTGTCATTCACAAGAAGATTCATTGTGGAGAAGTTACTGAGCACCAACCTGCTTTTCTCCTTCACTCCTCCAACCATTACACTCTAGGCGGCTACTGTAGTTTCTGCCTTTCCTGCAATGGGCTTCCCCTCTGGGGACAGGGACTTCAACTTACCCCAATTTTGACCTCAGTCTATACTTCTAATTGATTCTTTCCAGCCTATCTGTTAACTCAGACAAAAGACCAGGAGGGCCAAGTATCCCCTGCTGGGAACTGAAACTACCCTCTCAGGCAATAAAGACCCTGTGTGATTGCCCCCAAGACAGTGATTGACCTGACCTTTACTGCCCACCTGCATGCACCCACCGACCTTTGTCCCACATTTTCTTTATATAAACCTGGAAGTATTTTCAGCATATTAGAGATCATCTTTAGATGCTAGTTCCCTTTCTCCCCAGTGCTGGCCTCACTGAAATAAATTCCTTTCTTGTTTCACCACCACTCATCTGTTTGCCTTTGGATCTTGTCAGTGGCACATGGTTGAAGCTGGTCCCTTTGGGAGCCCTGGAGCCAGAGGCTCCTACATCCTTGGCCCCTGGTTATATCTGAATGTGGCTTTGTCTTCTCCAGGACAAGCATGCTCCAGCACAAATTAGGCATGGATTTCAACCTCCTTGATTTTGTGGCAATCCATTCTTTCAATAAATAGGATAATTTTTCTATGACCTCTGGAATTACATGAACTACTTTAAAAAGGGGGCACCTGGGTGGTTCAATGGTTGAGCATCTGCCTTACACTCAGGTTGTGATCCCGGGGTCCTGGGATCGAGTCCTACATCATGCTCCCCATAGGGAGCCTGCTTCTCCCTCTGCCTGTGTCTTTGCCTGTGTCTCTCGTGAATAATTAATAAAATCTTAAAAGAAATACTTTCATAATGCATGTGAATTTTAAAATTACATGTCTGTATACATGCCTTTGCACAAGAACATGGCTTTCTTGGGTTTCAAAACAGGATCGAGGTCCCTACCTTCATAAATTTCTTCTCTGCCATGAAATATTATCGACCCTTTGGGGTATGCTGGGAATTCTCTTGTGCAGTGAGGGCGGGGGGTGGACAAGGAAGAGGAGCCCAAGGGGATGTGACAGGGTCTGGCGCAAAAGAATCCGGTTTTTGTTGCCAACCGAACTTCACCCCTTGAGGCTTGACAGCCTCACCATGCCATACAGGATGCCTCTTTAACATTTTTATTGATAATATCTGGAGGGAATAACATCCAAATGACACAAATCCAAGTCAGAAAAGGCAACATGATTGTGATGCAGTGAAGAAGGGTCAAGTAACAGGATATTCCCTGGAGCCTTGCAGACAAACTCCTTCAGAGCTGTTCACATGTTTCTAGAATACTGTCCCCTGTTCCCTGCGCATCTAGATAAAGCTTCAAGCTTTAATAGGCACCTTGGAAAGAAGCTCAATTCATCGTAGTTCTCTCAGTAGAGCTACTAGACCTGCAGTTTACGTGTAAGTAGAGTGTCGATGTCTACAGTAAGTGATGGTACTTCCCGGTTTTTTTCTCATTTATTTTCTTTGGGGGGTTCATGTTTCTCAATCAACCACACTTCATTATTTCCATCAAGCAAGTTGAAAGGACTGTTGTAGCCTGCGGTGTAATAAACCTTCTCATTGAAAACTTTTCCTTCTTCCCTCAAAATGCTTGCTAGTGTCAAAAGTTGCTCTTGATTCTTTTGAGCACTAGAGAATCCATCGAAAGCCCTGCGAAGGAGAAAGAAAAATAACCATGAATGATGTTCACACTGATGTAAATGTCAGCCTGGAAAACAAAGCTGATAGTATGAAGGCTGGAAGAGGTGCAGCTCCCGAGCCCTCCTCTTCAACCGCTGACCGGGGCCATTCCCCTCCTGTGGTTCCCATTCCAGTGCGACCTCATCACACCAACAAGACCCAGGAAGAGCGACGTATCCCAGCTGCTAGCAGGCAGATTTGGAACTTTCACCATCTCGTGCTCTAACTCTTGCTTCTCAGACTTTAACAAACACTTACAAGTCACGTGGGGATCTTGCTAAAATGCAGATTCAGGAGATCTGGGGCGGGGCCTGAGAAACTGCATTCCCAACAAGATCTCTATAATGCTGATGCTACTGGTCAGAGGACCACACTGAAACCCCCTTCGAAGATTCCCTTTCAGATTTTCAATTTTCTATGGAACATTTCCCCACCCCTCTCCTCCCTGGGAAAAGGGTAGGTGCCACATTACAGGTGAATATGATATAGTTTCGACCCTATGAATTTATAGTCTAATGGAAGAGAGGAACATTTTGGCAGCTTGTTATATATATCCTGAGAAGAGATTTGACAGAGACAGGATCGATATGCTTGGGAACACTGAGGATATGACTGAATCAGGGGTAAGGGATATCATCTGAGTTGGGTCTGGAATGGAGAATGGTTTTGCTGGGCAGAGAAAGGGGAAGGATAAGAAAAGGAACAGAATTTCAAGAATATAAGGCATGTTCGTAGTGAGGCCCAAAACGAGCTCTGAAAGGTGAGTCAGAGCCGAAAAGAACAACCTTGTATGTCATCTCAAGGCCTTTTGAGATTATTCTGAAGGATGGTGAGCAGTGAAGTAGCTTGATAGGATTTGGGAAAGACATATGGAAAAGAGACCGGGGGGAAGGAGCCAGTTAGGAAGTTGCTATGGGGATGGGGAAGAAAAGGCAGTCAAAAGATTTAAATAAAAAGTGGGAAAAGAGAATACAAGTTTCAGTATGGATTTTAAAGTATATAAACAAAAATAGCCATAGTTAAATTATGACAGCACACGGACCTAGCTGAGCTGCTGACATGTTAACACGATGAATTGGATTTTGAAGGTTAAGAATAGGAAATACAGAAAACTGCAAATGTTCCCAATATGCCTTCTTTAGTATAAGATTTATTATCGAGGTGCCAATGGAAAAGATTAGTCCTACCATTCTTCAGGTAAGATGGAATCTCTCAAGGGTACAAACCAACAATGTTCATGAGGCACCTAGATTGTTCCTGGCACACAGTATCTTTTAAATCCTCATTGAATAGTGTAGGAATCTATGTATGCACATATACGTGAAATAAAACATTGAAGATAAATTGATAAAACTGTTCTAATTTTCAGAATATTGACTGATAATGATAATTCTGAACCATATGTCAAGAAATATTTGCCTCCTAAGTTTATTATTTCCTTGGTGAATAACCAGCTCTTAGTATGTTCTGCCTAAAGCAAACTTGCTTTCAGACCCTATTTCTTCCTTGAAATCAAAATTTGAACCCCCTAGTTAGAAATCATCTTTTGTTCTATGAATACATATTGCTCTACAATGATCCATTCACAGCTTTATTCAGTACACAAACATGACTCTTTCCACACAACTGCCTTGCTAGGAGCTGCAGGATATAAACAGAGTACCATGTTACTGTATTTTTGAAAAAGTTATACTCTGTACCTATATCCTTATAATGTAGAATAATAGGAGAACAGAGTGGCTAGCTAACTGGGGAAATGAGGACAGCATCACAGATGAGATACCATTTAATCCAAGTCCTGAAGGATGAAAGTGGATGCTCCAGGAAGAAGAGAAAGAGAGAGCTAGAACCAGTAATAAGGTCATGTGCATGTTTTAAATATTTTACAGAAATTAAGTCATTTAATCTTCATGGCAAACCTATGAGATAAGTAGGTACTATAACTCTACACATTTTACAGCTGAAGAACTTTTGGCAAGGGAAATCTGAGTAAACTGCTGAGGTCACAAGTAAAGATATGTGGAAGGTTCTAGCCACAGCAATCAGACAACAAAAAGAAAAAAAAAAAATCCAGGGAGCACCAGCGGCTCAGCGATTTAGCGCTGCCTTCAGCCCAGGGCAGGATCCTGGAGACCCAGGGTCAAGTCCCACGCTGGGCTCCCTGCATGGAGTCTGCTTCTCCCTCTGCCTGTGTCTCTGCCTCTCTCTCTCTCTCTCTCATGAATAAATAAATAAAATCTTTAAAAAAAAATCCAAATTGGCAAGGAAGAAGTAAAACTTTCACTATTTGCAGATGACATGATAGTAAATACAGAAAACCTGAAAGACTCCACTGAAAAACTCTTAGATCTAATAGGTGAATTCACTAAAATTGCAAGATATAAAATCAATTTACAGAAATCTTTGCATTTCTATATACCAATAATGAAGCAACAGAGAAATAAAAGAATCAATCCCATTTACAGCTGCAACAAAATCCATAAAATACCTACGAATTAATCTAACCAAAGACCTGTAAAAGACCTGTACTCTGAAAACTATAAAATACCGGTGAGAGAAATTGAAGATCACACAAAGAAATGGAAAGGCATTCCATGCTCATGGATTGGGAGAACAAATATTGTTAAAATGTCTATACTACACAAAGTAATCTACATATTTAATGCAATCCCCATCAAAATATCAGCAGCATTTTTCACAGAGCTAGATCAAAGAATCCTAAAATTTGTATGGATCCATAAAAGACCCCAAACAGCCACAGCCACCTTGCAATAGAAAAGCAAAGCTGGAGGCATCACAATTCCAGACCTCAAGTTATATTACAAATTGTAATAATGAAAACAATAGGGCACTGGCACAAAATAGACACACAGATCAACAGAACAGAATAGAAAACCCAGAAATGAATCCACAATTATATGGTCAATTACTCTTTGACAAAGGAGGAAAGAATATTCAATGGAATATTGGATATTGCTCTTCAGCAAATGATGTTGGGAAAACTGTACAGCAACATGGAAAAGAATGACATTGGACCACTTTCTTGCACCAAAAAGATTCAAAATTAATTGAAGGCCTAAATGCAGGACTTGAAACCGTAAAATCCTAAAAGAGAACCCAGTAATTTCCTTTACATTGCCCATAGCAACTTCTTTCTAGACATGTCTCCTCAGGCAAAGGAAACAAAAGCAAAAATAAACTACGGGAACTACATCAAAATTTAAAAAATGCACAGCAAAGTAAGCAATCAACAAAGCAAAAAGTCAACCTACAGAATGACAGAAGATATTAGCAAGTAACATATCCAATAAAGGATTAGTATCCAAAGCATACAAAAAACTTAGAAAATTCAACACCCAAAAACCAAATAATCCAATTAAAAATGGGTAGAAGACATGAACAGATAGTTCTCCAAAGAAGACATATAGATGACCAACAGATACATGAAAAGATGCTCAATATCACTTACCTCACACCTGTCAGAATGGCTACAATCAACACAAGAAACAAGAGGTGTTGGTGAGGATACGGAGAAAGGGGACCCCTCATGCACTATTGGGGGGAATGCAAGTTGGTGCAGCCACTGCAAAAAACAGTATGAAGGTTCCTCAAGAAATTAAAAATAGAGCTACCCTATGACCCAGCAATCACACTACTGGGAATATACCTAAAGAATCCAAAATACTAACTCAAGGGTACCTGGGTGGCTTAGTCAGTTAAGCATTTGTCTTAGGCTTGGGTCATGATCCCAGAGTTCTGGGATTGAGCCCCCACATGGGGCTTCCTGCTCAGCGGAGAGTCTGCTCCTCCCTCTGCCCCTCCCCCACTCTCTGTCTCTATCTCTCTCTCAAATAAATAAATAAATAAAAATTTTTAAAAATGCTAATTCAAAGGGATACATGCACCATGATGTTTACAGCAGCTTTATCTACAACAGCCAAAACATGGAAACAGCCCAAGTATCCGATGATAGGTAAAGAAGATGTGCTATATATATGCGATGGAATACTACTCAGCTATTAAAATAAAAGAATGAAATCTTGTCATTTTCAACGACATGTATGGACCTAGAGACTATTATGCTAACCAAAATTAAGTCAGTCAGAGAAAGACAAACACCATATGACTTCACCCATCTGTGGAATTTAAGAAAAAAACGAATGAGCAAAGGTTAAAAAAAAGAGAGGCAAACCAAGAAACGGACTCTTAACCATAGAGAACACATGGTGGTCATCAGAGGGGAGGCAGATTGAGGGGGTGGGTGGAGGAGATGAGGCGGAAGAAGGAGGGCACTTGTCGTGATGAGTGATGAGCTTCGGGTGACGTGTGGAAGTGCTGAATCGCCCTAAATGGATACTATGCTGTATGTTAAGTAACTGGGATTTAAATACAAACTTGAGAAAAAAGAGAGCCGTGGCACAACATGCACAGGTCAGTGAGGGGTGGGGAGGTCAGTGGAACATAACTAGTGGGGAGACAAGGCTGGGCCACTGTAGAGAAGGCCCTGTGAACCATCTCAACTTCACCCTGAAGCAAGTGGAAAGTCACAGAGATTTTTCGTGAAGTAACAGGTTGGGGTTCTTGTTTTGCTGCTGTAGTAGTAAGGAAGAGCATGGGTTCCGGGGTGGAGCGTGAGAGGAAGAGAATGGCAGGCAGGTTACTCCCAACAGTTGGGAGGCCACTGAAGCAGAACAGTCAAGGCCCAAGATGACTAGCCATCCGATCATCTCCTGAGCATCAGGCGTCGCGCCAAGCATTGTGGGATATACAAAGATGACTGAGGTGTGGTTCCTAGGAGATGATGTTCAGAGGAAGTCACAGGGAAGGGCAGAAAAGTAGATTCATGGATCACTTCCCAGGAGACCAGTTGTCAGGAAAGAGTGCTTTGATGGTGACCTGGGAGGGCCTTGCTGGGAAGGCACTATAAGATCACTGCCCACATAAATTGGGAATTGGGGCGCCGCTCATTTGTAGAGCTGTTGAGTTTAATCCCCACTTACCTCATGTGGAAATGTCTGGCAAGTCGGGCAACCTGGGCTGGAAACACTAAATTTGAGAGTCACTGGACACATGTAGTGAAAGCTTTATAAACAGATCACCCAGAGCAAGGCTGCTATGACGGGACGGTCAGTGTGGTGGGTCGACAGCACTTCTCTCAACAGAGAGAGGAATGGGAGGATGGGGGGACATTCTGAGACTTCAGGGGAGCAATGAGTATCAGGAGAACAGATTAGTCAGCACATGTAGGCTGCGGGGGTCACACGGGCAAGGGGTGCCATCATGCGCCGCAGGCAGGGCCACTGCTGAGGGTGATGAGGACAACAGTTCTGAGGAGGTGGCCTGGGTTCTCCCAGACTGAGGAGCGGTGGTGTGAGGAGCACGGGGGAGACAGAGACCTTTAGCAGGCTGGTGGTGCCAAGAGGGGGAGAAGGGAATAAAGCGACTTCAGTATGAGACTGTTATCATGTTCTGTGCGTGGTTTAAATTTCAACAGAGAGAATTTAGGGAATGAGGCAAACAGGTAGGGAAGTCTGAAAGGGTACAAAGGAACCAGCCAACGAACAGGGGCGATGATGACAGGACCAGCTGCCAGCCCTCAGGCTGGGGAGCACGGGGCGGGGAAGGGGGGAGGTTGGGGCTAACAGAGCCTAAAAGCTGGGAGGGGGGATACCGCACACTGTGTGGCAGGGTTTTTGCTCAGGTTTACCTCCATGGCAGATAAGGGCAGCCTTGCCCCCCCTTTTTTTTTTAACTTTTTTTTTTGAGAATAATGTGCATTGTGTCTTATTTGTGTGGAAGGTAATCAACAAACTCTTTATTAAATGAGTTGATTATATCTGGCAGCAGACCCTCAGAAACATATAAAACTAAGCCAGCAGGAAACCCCTGGAGAATGCACTAGACCTCTTTCTTTATGGAAGGGTGAAAGCCTGCGGAAACTGCATAGGAGCGAAACTGAGTGCAGGCAAGGCCAGCTCGCAGTCCGCAGGGCTATAAATTATCTACCACTTACCGTACAAACACGGTCATCTCAGCTCGGTCTTCAATGAAGACACCTGACTCTGAAGGCCGTGGCGGATCCGGTTGCTGCTCAGAGGGGATGTACAGGGAAATGGTAATGATAGACTCACTAAAAGGACCTGAACCCGGCTCCACGAGGCTTGTCACTGGAGCTGTCATCTTTATCTTCATCTCTGGACCATAAAAGACCAGGAAAAGGGCGTGAAAGCAGATTTAGTATATTTACGATGACTTCTAAAAACTTAACCTATCATTTTTTGATCCAGGTTTCCTGACTGACTTTATGCTACTGACATAAAATTCACCTTTGAGATCATTTTCATCATGAAAAAATAAGGGCAAAACGATTCAATTATCCACCGGCCACATTAAACACTTTCTGTACTATTGATATTTTTGGTTAATAATAAATTCTAGCTTTAGGGATGGAAGGGAAAATTCAAGATTGTATAGACCAGCCTGTCCTTTATTTTTTTACAGTTCAGAACCTGAGATCCCACGGGTTAAGTGACCTGCTAAAACATAAACAGAGTCAGAGCCAGAACCAGAGGTCTTGAGACCTGATTTTGCGCTCTTCCTACCTTCCTGCCTCCTGATGACTCTTAACTTACCAGTCACCAAATTACCTCAAAGCATTAGCCACGAAAATGACCTAAGGCTGGTTGCACGGAGGAGGCCGGGCTCGTCCAGCGGAAACACGGAACAGAGGCTGAAAAGCACTGCCCTCCTCCGGGCTCTCAGCGTCCTGGGGCGAGTCCCTGTCCTCAAACGTGAAGCCTTCGACGATCTCATGATTTTTCTTTCCCAAAGTATATCTCTTTAATAAGCTAAAACGCAAGGATAAGCCCGGGGACTCGACCACACCGTATATATGACTATAAGGCACACTGTCTTACTGTCTTCACCTCTCTCGTTTTTGCCTCTCATGTAGCTGTCCAGCTTGCTGTAACCCGTCTGGATGGCCGCATCCCAGTCCAGGGACTCCACGGAGGTGCTCACCCACTTGGCGGGTCCATAGCGCCGGATCTCGTAACTTCCCGGCTAAAACGCAACAGAGAAGCCCGAGGGAGTCATTCTGAAAGGGCAGGACGAGGACCGCGACGGCGCAGGGGCCCTACCTCGGTCGGGCCCACCTGGGCAGGCCCTGATCGCGGCCTGCAGCCCCGGCGCCCCTCCCCCAGGCTCCGCGTCCTTGGACTCGAGACCTGGAGGCGCCGGGGTCGCCGGGCTCTGTTCGCGTGACGTCCTCGGGGCCGGGCGGCTCCCACCGCGGGCCCTGGACCCGATCACTTCCTTTTCTCTTGTTTAACCTCAAAAGACACTGCGCTGTGCCAGTGGGAACTGAGATGTAGCCGTAACGTAGGGCTCCGGCTAAGCGACCGGCATTCCCCATCGGGGCAGGAACGGAGCTGGGGGCCCAGACAACTTTAAACATTGTCCTTTTTGCTTCCATCTGCGGGACCCGCCGGCCCCACTGCAAGTCGCCGGCCCCCCCGCCCTGCCCTCGCCGCGGGGGCGCCTACCTGGGGGCCCGCGTCCTCCGGCGCCGTCCAGCCCGGCGTCTCCACGGCTCGGGCGTCCGCGGGCTCGGGCTCCTGCCGCTCGGCCATGGGCGGCGCCGACGCTCGGGGGAGGCTGGCGAGCAGAGCCGCCCAGGGCCGCCCGCGGCGCGCGCCCCGCTCCCGGAGTGCCGGCCCCGCGCGCCCGCGCCCCGCTCCCCCCGCGCGCCCGCGCCCCGCTCCCCCCGCCGCCGCGCGGCCCTCCCCGCGCTCCGGGGAGCCGAGGCCGCGGGAGCCCTCCGGGGCCGGGAGGGGGCGCTGAGACCGCGAGGGCCGCCGACCCGGCAGCAGGGGCCGCTTGGGCCCCGCGTCCTTTGGGGGTCCCTGCGCGCCCTCGCCCTCGTTTATAAAGTAAGAGGCGCGCAGCGGGGTCCACGCGGGGAGCCCGGGGCGGGGGTGAAGGATGGGCGCGGCTGCCGGGGGCGCTGGTGGAGCCGGTTTGGGAACCTCTCGGCGGCTCCACCCGCGCGGGGAGCCGGTTCTGCAGAGCCGGCGTGTCCGGGCCCCGGGTGCACGCGGCGGAGGCGGGAGGGAGCCTGCGCGCCCGCCCGGGGCTCCACCTTAGGGCCGCCCGGAGCTCCGGCGCGAGCTGGCTCGGGACCCGGGACCCGGGACCCGGGACCGGCCGGGGCTGCGGAGGTGGCCGAGCGCGGGAGGAGGCAGATGGGGCGACAGTCCTGCCTGGAGAGGCTCTCCCGCGGTCCCGGTGGATTGACCTTTCCCCGACATGACCCCAGAACCTCTAAGTTGGCCCCACTGGAACTATCAGGCGGCGGGGAGGAAGGTTAAAAGGGGGGCAGAGAAATGGGGGGAGTCCAGCAACAGGACTCTCTAGTGCCTTTAAAACTTTTTTGGTTAGATTTATTCTTTATTTTTCCTAAGAGATTTATTGAAATATAATTGATGTACCATAAAATTCACCCATTTTATGGGTACCATTCAGTGGTTGTTAGTATATTTACACTTGTGTGCAACCATCACTACCATCAATTTTAGAACATTGCCCCCCCCCCCCCCCCTTTAGCCGTCATTCCTCAATTCCACATCCCCAAGTCCTAGGCAGCTTCTAATCTGCCCTCTTTCTCTACAGGTTTGCTTATTCTGACATTTCATATAAATGAGCTAATACAGTGTCTTAATCTGTGAGGCTGCTGTAACAAAATATCACAGACTGGTGGCTTATAAACAACAGAAACTTATTTCTCAAGGTTCTGGAGGCTAGAAGTCCAAGATCAGGACACTCGCAAGTTAGGTGCAGGCCCTTCTCCTGGTGGCACACTGTGGGTGGTGTCCTTACAAGGTCGAAGAGGAAAGGCAGCTTTCTCTGGCCTCTTTTATAGGGGCATGAATCCCATTTATGAGGGAGTCTGTTCTCCTGACCTAATCACCTCCCAAAGGCCCCATCTCCTAATGCCATCGCCTTGAGCATTTGTTTCTCAAAATACGAGTTTTGGGGGGATGCGGGCATACAGACCATATAGCATACAGCCTGTGGTCCTCTATTGCTGGCTTCTTTTACTTAGCAAAATATTTCAAGTTTCATCCATGTTGTGTAGCATGTGTCAGTACTTCATTCCTTTTTGTAGCTGAAAACATTCCACTGGATAAATATTTTTCATCAGTTGATGGACATTGGATTCGTTCAACCTTTTGGCTATTATGAATCATGCTGCCATAAATATTTGTATACAGGTTTCTGTGTAGACAGATTCTCATTCCTCCTGAGTGAATTCCTAGGAGTGGGATTGCTGGTCAAATGGTAACACTATATTTAACTTTTTGAGGAACAGCAGACTGTCTTTTATTTTTTAATTTTTTTTTTTTTTTTTGCAGACTGTCTTTTAAAGTGGGTGGTGCACTGTTACATTTACATCAGCAGTGTGTGAACATTGTGTTTCTCCATATCCTCGCCAACGCTTGTTGACATCTGGCTTTTCGATTATAGCCATCCTATTGTGTGTGCCTGGTGTAAAAAAAAGTTTTTTTAAAAAATTTTTTTGAGATATTCATATAGCATAAAATTCACCATTTGAAAGCATGCGATTCAGTGGGTTTTAGTATTGTCAGTATGTCGTACAAACACTATCACTAATTCCAGAACATTCCATCAATCCAAAAAGAGACCCCTCACAATTTAGCAGTCACTCCCAATCTCCAACACCTCTCAGCCCCTGGCAATCACTAGTTTACTTGCTATTCCTGTGGATCTGTCTATTCTGGACATTTCACGTAAGTGGAATATAACGTGTTCTTTTGTGACCGACATCTTCCTCGTAGTGTAATGTTTTCGAGAGTCATCCATGTTGTACCTTGTATCAGTGTTTCATTCTTTTTTATTGCTGAAGAATATCCCATTGTGTAGTCTTACTGCTTTAAAGCAACTGAGGTTCTCTTTTTCCTTTGCCCGTCCTTGCCGTAATGAGTATGGTGGCCTGTGGACACATGACACTTGCCAATGTTTGTATCAAAGCTATTATGCTGAGTTATGTTTGAATTATTTAGTGAAGACTGAATAATGAATTTTGACTGAAATTTTAAAAACAGCCTGACTCTTTTAACTTCTATAACATGTGATCCACTGCTTAGGTGACTTTGCAAAGTTGGGAATGTAATTTTATGTTGTGAAAAGCTTTAAGAGAAAAGGAAATAATTTACATTGTTGTTTAAGATTTCTGTTGTTTTTTCCATCTGCAGAGTACCTTTTACAGTGATTGATGCCTTTTGGGGTGGAGGAGCATTTTCTTTGTAGAAGAACTGAGGCTAAATTTGGAGACATTCATTTAAGAGGGTGTGGAATGTACAATTAACAAAGATAACAGCAGGTGACTCAGCTGAGTTATCTATATTTATAGGGTGATAATTAGTCATGTAAAAGAACAGAAGGAGGGGAAAAAAGGATTTATTTCAAAATAATGGGATTTCATTTAGAATAAATTTAATGAAATTCAGAAGGCTCAAGTTTTATATCCATATGTCAAAATAATCTAGCTAGTTTTCTTGTTGATTAATTATGGTAAAATTGTTCTATTAACTCACACTTAATGAATGTATGACATTATGAAGAAGGTAGTCTAAGCTTTACAGCACATTTGGTGGTGCAGTGTGGCTCGATTCTAACAACAGGTGTCTCCACTTCACCCCAGCCAGGGGAAGAGAGCCCTGCAGAGCCCTGCAGCAGGAACCCCAGAAGATTCTCATTATTTGCAGAAGCTTTATTCTATAAAGTCACCATGCATGTTGAATTAATGAGTACTGAACTATTGCTTCTGGAGGAAATACAGAGTTAGGTTCCTGTGAGCCTCTGGCCACATTTTTTGCCAATCACTCCATAACCTTGTTTTATATGAGTTATTGTATAAAGATACCTTATTTAAGAGATGCTGTTGATTATTTTGATTCATTGACATTGAACTCATAACCAACTCATACTTTAATGAAGCTTATATGACACATATTATCTCCTCCAAAAGGTACATCCCAGCCTTCCTGCACTTAGGCATAGGAGTAGCACTTCAGTGTTATGATTGGAGGCCATTTTAAGCAACAAAATCAACAAGAAGCACGAACACGCAAAAAACATGGAACAAAATAGACTGCAAAAAGGACACTCGTTCACTGTATGAGAGCTGAAACTAGAGGGCAGAGCCCCACCTTATTTGACCTCAGCTGGGAACGTGTGCAACCGGTGGCCAGAACTCCTCGCTGCTCTACACATGCAGATGTCCACTAGTGACCGAGACGGTGCTCTGAGTATTGCTTTTGAAGTTCGAAATACGTACCAACAAGTCGGTGAACTGGCAAATATGGAATCTGTGAATGATGAGGATCAACTGCCAATGCTGCCTGCAGTAAGTTACGCCGGTCGCTTCTATCCATATTTCCTTGGCCAAAACAAATCATAGGGGCTTGTTTGACGTCAAGTGCAAGCACACTGTGTTCTCAAAGAAGAGCTCCAATATTTGAGAGAAGCGCTGATGCTCATTGGTGATACAATTTAGTCATTCATTGATAATTCCATACTTGCGGTAGATTTTCTTTTCCAAAGACAGTTGCAATATTATCTCCCATTCAACATGCTGCTCTTATAATGTGATTTTGATACATCCCGGCCCCCTCCCCTCTGACATCAAGAGATGGAGGTCTATGCTTTTTTTCCTTGAAACGGGGCAGGTTTGTGACTACTGTAGAAGTAACCCTGTGTTACTTCTGAAGCTGGATCATTAAGGACTTCCACCTGATTTTCTTTAGGACAATTACTCTTAAAAATCCAACAACCATGCTGAAGGGAAGCCCAAGCATCTCCACGGAGAGCCATGTGTAGGTTCCTAGCTGACAGCTGGCGTTGACCTCTACACGTCCAAGTGACCAAGTGTTCAGACATTGCCAACCCCCACCACTGAGTCACACCACACATCCTCCATTCCTCTAGGCTGAGGCCTCAGGGATCATAGGGCAGACACAAGCTGTCCCTGCAGTACCCACAGAACCCGTGAGCATAAATAAATAGTTATATTTTTATGCCACTAAGTTTGGGGTGATATATTCTCCAGGGTAATAACTGAAAGAGTGCCCTCTATGTACAGCGCTGTTGTAGATGTTGGGGGGTTTTAGTCATACATAAAATTTCATTCTAGGGGATCCCTGGGTGGCGCAGCGGTTTAGCGCCTGCCTTTGGCCCAGGGCACGATCCTGGAGACCGGGGATCGAATCCTACGTCGGGCTCCCGGTGCATGGAGCCTGCTTCTCCCTCTGCCTGTGTCTCTGCCTCTCTCTCTCTCTGTGTGACTATCATAAATAAATAAAAATTTTAAAAAAATTTCATTCTAGTCTTCGCATATCTTACAGTCAGCTCATTGTTTACTATGGGGCCATTCTTGCTCTCATAAAGAAATTAGGTATTTGGTCTTTCTAGAGTTACCACTGTTTCAAATATAGGAACTGTATAATGGGTAGCAACTTGGTAGTCTATCAGGAAGTACCTTTTAGTTTGCCTGGCTTCCCCTTTAGTTTTGGTGAGAATTATAATACTCATCCATCACTTAGACCCAAGACAACCCATGAAGCCCCTCTTACACTAAGCACTTTGCTTAGTACCTGACGCATAATTACTTGATAATGTTGAATGAGGGCCAGTCAGAATTTATCAGACACATAGATAGTAATTGAGTGTTTTCAGGAGCACCTGTGCACCACCTTTTGAAGGGCCACAGAAAATGAAGAGACATTTATTGAACGTGGGGTCGAGGATACAAAGACTAAAGTCTAAAGCTGAGAATGTCTTTAAAAATTAAAACATCAATTCTAATCAATATGAGGCCTGATACAATAGACTGTGGTGAGTGGTTATAAAAAAGAGTGAGGGGTATCCATACTGATTTTATAAGTCTCAGGTTTTGAAGTAAAAATAGACAGCCAGCTATGCCACAGCTAGATAGCTAGGCAGCTCACACTCTAAAGAAGCTCTTAAAAAGAAACTAAATCCTTGATGCAGCTAAGAGGAAATGTTTTTAATAGATCACTTGATTAAGGACCATTTCCCCAAAATAGGACATTTAAGATGTTCCCTTAAGCTCTTATCTATGGGACTTTTGCTTTTGCCATACATTATTACCTTATTTCTTGATTAAGAAAAATGAAAACATTGATAGGAATTGGACTCGCTTCCCTTATAACTTTTTTAGGATGGAGGTGTTCAGTGTTTCAGTGTTCCCGGTTCTGAGAAGAGGAGACACTCAGCCCCAATCTAACATATACCTGTGAACCAGTCAATTCTCAGCCAGTTCTCAAGTCCTGCATAATGGGCTCCACAAGCAGCTGCACACCTGAGTTTGTTTGGGTCTGCATGTTCAGAATGTGTTCCATGCCAGGAAGAGGTCAGTGGCAGATTGGCTTGGCTCCAAGATGGAGGAAAAGTTTAGCAGTAATTAATGTCTGGGGCATCTTTTCTTCTAGATCAGGGCTTCTCAAGCTATCTGTGATGGAAAAACTTCTCCTTTTAAGAAATAATTTCTAGGGACACCTGGCTTAGTTGGTTAAGCGTCTGCCTTCAGCTCGGGTCACGATCCCAGGGTCCTGGGATCGAGCCCAGTATTGGGTTTCCTGCTTCATGGGTAATCTGCATCTCCCTCCCCTTTGACCCCTCCCCCTGCTTGTGTGCTCTTTCTCTCTGTCAAATAAATAAATAAATAAAATCTTTAAGAAAAAAGAAATAATTTCTAGTTCATCATAAAGCAATATGTGATTTTACTGCTCAAGATTGTGCAGCTCGGGCAGCCCAGGGTGACTCAGTGGTTTAGCGCCGCCTTCAGCCCAGGGTGTGATTCTGGAGACCCTGGATTGAGTCCAACGTCAGGCTCCCTGCCTGGAGCCTGCTTCTCCCTCTGCCAGTATCTCTGCCTCTCTCTCTCCTCTCTGTGTATTCTCATGAATAAAAATAAATAAAATCTTTTTAAAAAATTGTGCAGCTCACTATATGGTTTTTAACTCACAAGTTCAACGATAATTTAATTGGTATATACCATGTTCAGTGAGATGACTACTGATGATGTGCACAAATTTTGTAAAAATGTTTAATTCCTATGATGATTCTAAACACTTTCAGTTTCTCTAGTTATCTTATCTCAGACTGTAACAAATAGTTTGTGAGCCAGCACTGTTTTGTGGATCCTGCCTTGAAGAATACTGATTTAGATTATCTTTCCTGTCTCCTGATGCTTTCTGTTTTGGAAGGTTGTTATTGATTCAAATTCTTTAATAGAATAGGCTTATACAAATTGTCTATTTCTTCTTGCATGAGTTTTGGCAGATTATATCTTTTAGGGAATTGGTTCATTTCTTCTAGGTTATCAAATATTTGGGCATAGAGTTGTGTAGTATTCCTTTTTGTCCTTTTATCATCCAAGGAATCTGTAGTGATGTTCCCTCTTTTTTTTTTTTTTTTTCCTGATATCAGTAATTTGTATCCTCTCTTGTTTTTCTTAGTTGGCCTGGCTGTGAGTTTATCAATTTCATTTGTTTTCAAAGAGCCAGCTTTTGGTTTCCTTGTTTTCTCTGTTGATTTCCTGTTTTCATTTTCATTTTCATTGATTTTCTCTTTAGTTTTTATTATCTATTTTCTTTTGCTTACTTTGGATTTAATTTGCTTTTCCTTTTCTAGTTTTGTAAGGTGGAAGCTTAAATTATCGATTTGAGATCTTTCTTCTTTTCTCATATATGCATTTAGTACTATAAATTTCCCTCCAAGTACTGCTTTTGCTGCATCTACAAATTTTGACAAGTTGTGTTTTTCTTTAAATTTAGTTCAAATATTTTCAGTTTCTCTTGAGATTCTTTCTCTGCCTCATGTATTATTTTTTTTTTTAAGATTTTATTTATTTATTCATGAGACACAGAGAGAGAGAGAGGCACAGACACTGGCAGAGGGAGAAGCAGGCTCCAGGCAGGGAGCCTGACCTCGGACTTGATCCCAGGTCTCCAGGATCACACCCTGGGCTGAAGGCGGGGCTAAACCGCCCCATGTATTATTTACAAGTAGACTGTTTACACTTCAAGTATTATAGAATTTTCCAGCTATTTTTCTGTTACTGATTTTATGGTTTAATCCCAGTGTGATCTGATAGCATACATTGTATGATTTCTATTCTTTTAAATTTGTTACACTGTGTTTTGTGACCAAACCTGTTAGATAAACTAAGAATAAGAAAAGAAAAAAATGTTTATTTTACTTTCACTTATTCTTTCTCTAATCCTCTTCCTTTTTCTGAGTTTCTAACCTAGATCATTTGCCTTCTCTCCGAAGAAGCTCTTTTAATATTTCTTGCAAAGTAGATTTATTGGCAACTAATTTCCTCAGTTTCTGTTTGAGGTCTTGATTTATTTTTCACTTTTGAAGAATAATTTTGCAGGGCACAGAATTCAGTCTGGTATTTTGTTTTGTTTTATTTTGTTTTTTCTCTCTCAACCCTTGAAATATTTCACCCCACTTCACTAGCTTGCATGGTTTCTGAAGAGAAGTTGGGAGTAATTCTTATCTTTGTTCCTCTACAGGTAAGGTGTTTTCTTCCTTGGGCCTCTTTCAAGATTGTTTAAGTTTATTTTTTATTTTATTTACTTATTTATTTTTTAAGTAATGGACATGGAGCCAAATTCAGGTCTTGAACTCATGACCCTGAGATCAAAACCTGAGTTGAGATCAAGAATCAGAGACTTAACTGACTGAGCCAGTCAGGTATCCCAAGATTTTTTTAATCTTTGATTTTCTGCAGTTTGAATATGGTAGGCCCAGGTGAACATTTTTGTTTCTCTCTTTCTTTTTAGTCATTATTCCTGCTTGGTGTTCTTTGAGCTTCCCACAGTTATAGTTTGAGTTAATTTGTGGAAATTTTGCAGTCATTATTGCTTCAAATATTTCTTCCGTGCCCTTCTTTTTTTCTTCTCTTTCTGATATTCCCATTATGTATCTGTAATACCTTTTGCAGTTGTCTCATAGTTCTTGGATATTCTGCTCTGTATTTTTTTTCTCTTTGCCTGTTTTAGAAGTTTCTATTAATATACCTTTAATCTCAGAGGTTATTTCCTCAATGCTGTTCAGTCTACTAATAATCCCATGAAAGACATTCTTCATTTCTATTTTGGTGTTCTTGGCCTCTAGCACTTCCTTTTGGTTCTTTCTTAGACTTTCCATCTCTTCATTGACATTACCTACTTGTTCCTGCATGTTGTCTATCTTATCCCTTAGAGCACTTTGCATATTAATCTTAGTTATTTTACATTTCTGGTCTTATAATTCTCTCTTTATATATCTAAATCTGGTCCTGATGCTTGCTCTGTCTCTTCAAACTGTGTTGTTTTTGTTGTTGTTTTCCTTGTAGTATGCTTTGTAATTTTTTTTGAAATGTGGACTTGATGTGCTGGGTAAAAGGAATTGCAGTAAATAGATTTTTAATAGTGTGATGCTTAGGTGGAAGAGAAGGGGAAGTGTCTATTGTCCTGTGATTAGGTCTTGGTATTTTTTAAAAAATATTTATTTATTTGCTTGAGTGAGAATGAGCAGGAGGGAGGAGCAGGGGGAGAGGGACAAGTAAACTCCCCACTGGGCAGGGAGCCTAATGGATGCTCCATCCCAGGACCCTGGAATCATGACCTGAGTTGAAGGCAGATGCTTAACCAACTGAGCCACCTAGGTGCTCCAGTCCTTTTTTTTTTTTTTTTTTTTTAAGATTTATTTATTTGAGAGAGAGCACACACACACACACACACACACACACACACACACACACCCCACACACACCTTGGTAGGGAGGGGGAGACGCAGATAGAGAGGGAGAGAGAGAATCCCAAGCAGAATTCTTGCTGAGCGTGGAGCCAATGCGGAGCTCCATCCCAGGACCCTGAGATCACCACCTGAGCTGAAATCAAGAGTCAGTTGCTTAACTGACTGAGCCACCCAGGTGCCCAAAGGTCTCAGTCTTTGAGTGAGCCTGCTCCACTAGGCTGTGAACTTCACAAGTGCTTCTCCATTTTTCCCACTGCTGTAAGTAGAACAAGATGGCTAGAGGGGCTGGAATTGGGTATTTTCCTTCTCTAGCGTAAGGCTGGAGCCAGGTAGGGCTAATTAATCCCCAGGCTAATTAGGCCCTGGTAAAACAGTTCCATCTGAAGGCAGGACTTGTTAAGAGCAGAGTGCTCTAGCTATTTCAAAACGGTTCCCTTCTCTCCTTCCCCTACCAGAAAGCATGAGAGAATTTTCCTCCGATCTTTGCTGTGAGCACCTGGTAAGGCTCCTAGAAGCAAAACTCACAAAGTATGGGGCCCCTCTGGAGTTTGTAATTCTCATGTTTGTCTGCTCAGAGCCTCCAGCAGTCTGTCGATTCCGGTTCTGGTCTCTCTCGCTGCCACTGGTCCTGAGGAGGTTTTTGCTTATGGATTTCTGCTCCCATAGTCGTGATTCTTTGTTTCTCTCACTTTGGGGGCAGTGGTTTGTCCTATGACCTCAGTTCTCTGGTGGATCCAAGAAGTGTTGATTTGCAGTTCAGCTTTTCTTGTTATTGGGATGGATTGATGTTTCCGAGCTCTTTACATGCCCGACCAGATACTACACTCCTTTCCTTTCTATAAATGATACTTTGGTGGTATTTTCTGGTCTAGTGTAGAACCTAGTGAAAGTGTCTACATTCTAGTCACCGTTTCTATTATACTGCCTCCCATTCTTAACCTTTCCTGGCTATGCTTATTTCTCTCCAAAATACATCTTAGTTGTTAACAACCTAGTTCTTTCATTTATGGACTTTCTTCAGCTCCACTCTGTCTTGGAGGGCTAGCATCCGGTCCCACCAGCGTTTGTCAGTTGTGTCAACATTTAAGCAAGGATGTGCTGTTTACCATGTTGTTCTTAATATTCTGCTTCCAAGTCCTGCTTCGTGAATTGAATTGGCTACAGTTACCTAGAGGCTGGTGTCTTCAGGAGTGTGTAGAAAATGGTGGGTAATAAATGATGGCTCAAAGCTAGATTTACAGATCTAGTTTTCTCTCAGCCTATAACCTTACATCTACCCACATCAAAGTTCGCCTGTATTTTGTGGCCTGTTCACATTGCATAATCATTTTCAGCCTTGCTTTTATGTTAGAATCACTGGCTCGATTTCAATTTGATTGGTCTAGGTGATATTCGTAAGTTGAAGTAATTCTATCGTGTAACCAGATTGAAATCCATTGGGCTATAGCAAGGATGTAGGCTTTGAAGGTCATTATGGTCTCTGTTGCAGCCACTTAAGTCTGACGCAGCAGCCATAGGCAACTGTGCAATAATTTGTGTTCCAATAAGATTATTTCTAGACAACAAAATTTGAATTCATACAATTTCATGTGTCACAAAAGGCTTCTTTTGATATTGTTTTCAACTACTTAAAACTGTGAAAACCATTCTTGTCTCCAGGAGGTACAGTAACAGGTTGCAAGCAGGATTTGGCTTGTGGGCCATAGTTTGGCAACCTCTGGTTAGTAGTTTATCTGATGCTTCGGTTTGGTTCCAGAAGAGAAAATCTTTCTTCCTCAGATCACCGATAGCATTTTATTTTTTTAATTTTTTAAAAAGATTTTATTTATTTATGAGAGACACAGACACAGGCAGAGGGAGAAGCAGGCTCCATGCAGGGAGCCTGATGTGGGACTCGATCCTAGGTCTCCAGGATCATGCCCTGGGCCGAAGGCGGCGCTAAACCATTGAGCCACCCAGGCTGCCCACCGATAGCATTTTAAAGGAGTCCTATCATTGACTAATTCTTTTAAATAGGTCTTATCAAGACATTTTTAAACATGGCAATGTATTTCCTTAGTGGCCTGAGAAATGGTAGCAGCTGGGATGCTTTGTCTACCAGTAACAAGCCTGGCTTAAATGGTTTAAAAGAGTAGGAATGACATTCTCTCATTAAAATATAGAAAGTTGAAAGGCTAATTCAGCTTTTCTACAATATTATCAAACCTTCTTTCTACTCTACTGTCCTCAATACCGGTTATGACTGATGTCTTGCCTCATAGTTTCATAGTTGCAAGATGGTGGTAGTATCCCCAGGCACCACATGAGGCATGTTAACATCCAGCAAAGAGGCACAGTACTCACTTCTATGTATATATATTTTTAATATGAGGTAACCTTTTCTCGAACAACCCTATCCTGATAGATCTCCCATTAGGTCCCAAAGACCAAATCAGTCCCTGGTGGAGCAATTGAGATCATGATTAACCATCATGAGGGATCTGGTCTAACAGATGGCTTCAGGATCCCAAACCAAATCAGGGTCCTGTTAGCAAAGGAGGAGGAATGGCAGTTGGAAAAGAATCAACATAGTCTCACACAGAGCTAGATTTTTAGGATTCAGAAAAAAAATCTGAAGATGGCTGTCTGCTGAGCTTCTCATTTCTATTTGCTTTATTTACTTTCCTTAAAGACCATCAGGGAATTTTTCAGTCTAATTTTCCTGAAAGAAATTTTACTGATCTTCACTCAAAGAGCTTATATTTTGCATTCGTCCTTAAAGATAATACTATTATTTCTATTAGATTATGTTTAGAAATAAATGTATATTTGGGCTTATTTTGTTATCTTTCTAAAACTGCAGCACATTGCATATGTAGCATAAAAATGCTTTTGTAAAAAAAGGTTCAAAAGTTTTTTGTTCCTTTTTAACCATCAAAGTGTCACCTAGTTTTTGTATTATAAAACAACAAAAAATAGTTTTTTTTTTTAAGATCTTATTTTTTTATTCATGAGAGACACACAGAGAGAGGCAGAGACAGGCAGAGGGAGAAGCAGGCTCCCCACAGGGAACCTGATGCAGGACTCAATCCCGGGACCCTGGGATCACCACCTGAGCTGAAGGCAGACGCTCAACCACTGCCCCAACAAAAAATAGTTTTACCAAGACAATTATAGTATCAAATAAGAGTTTTAGAATCATCCATGTCACCCTCCTGCTTCCTCCACCATCTCCATGGGAATTCTGATCTGCATCCCAAGTTGTTGGTCCTCATTTGCAAATCACAGAAGGAGATCTGTATCCATTCGGATTTCAGCTGGGCTCCTCCCCCTGAGAGCCTGGATGCCCAGCCAGGGGCCAGGAGCATGGCCTGAAATTCCACATTTGCAATTTTCTTAGAAGAACACCTGGTGCATTGGAAGGTGCTCTAGCCCAGAGCTGAGAGGCTTCTGATCCCAGCTCCTTATGAAGTATTTAACATCAGACAAGTTACTTAACCTCTCTGCGTTCTAGTTTTAACACCTGTAAAGCAGAACTTTGGACTATATGGTTCATGAGGTCCCTGGTGGAGCTAATCTGTTTTTCCTTACCATGGGATCCAAAACTTTGATCTTCACTTTCCAATGTTAAACTAATATCTACTCTGTTACTGCTGGGTGGTGGAGGCCACTCAGTCACTCCTGGTGTCCCCTAAGATAATGTGTTGAGGCAGCGAGTCTGTCCTGCCCCAGCGCCCTGGGACAGCCCAGGATGCTCTAGTGTGAGACTCGCCCACTTTGTCGGGCCTGATCCCCTTCCCCCTCCGGAGACACAGGAGAACACAAGTAAGCAAGGAGGGCTGCACCGGGCGGGAGAGAAGTTGGTGAGCTTTATCGTTTTGTTTTGTTTTAGACTAAAATGTTTGCAAATGTCTGTCTGTACCTTCATTCTTAATGATGAGACACACAGGACCGTTGTTCGCCCCGCGACCGACCGCCGCACCGGGGAGGGAAGCCGGAAACCCAGAGAAACGTGTGTAGGGAGAGTCCTCTCGTTTGGTGGCAAAAGCAGTGTCCTTCGCTCGGCAGCATTTCTTTTCCTTCAGAGCTTCCCGTGCGTACAGGGAATTCTTTTTTTTTTTTTTTTTAAGATTGTATTTATTCATGAGACACACACACACACAGAGAGAGAGAGAGAGGCAGAGACACAGGCAGAGGGAGAAGCAGGCCCCATGCAGGGAGCTGACGTGGGACTCGATCCCAGGACTCGATCCCGGGCCGAAGGTGGTGCTGAACCACGGAGCCACCCGGGGAGCACCCCCCCCACCCCAGGAATTCTTTTTTTTTAAAGATTTACTTATTTATGATAGACACAGAGAGAGAGAGGCAGAGACACAGGCAGAGGGAGAAGCAGGCTCCATGCAGGGAGCCCGACGCGGGACTCGATCCCCGGGTCTCCAGGATCGCGCCCTGGGCCAAAGGCAGGCGCCAAACCGCGGAGCCACCCAGGGATCCCCTCAACCCCCCCGTACCAGGAATTCTAATCGTTTAACTCGCATAGCATTTCCCCACGTTTTCCTGGGGGGCGGGGGGGCTGCAGTTTTAGAGAAGCCTCAGGGTCCTCCGGCCCCCCTGGGAAGCGGTTCCCTAGGGGACCCGAGGGACTGCGGAGCGCGGCGGGGCCTGGGGAGAGCGGGGCTGAGGTCGCGGCCCCTCGTGGGAGGGCGGGGGCAGCGGGGAGGCGGGGGGCTCGGGCTCAGCGCCCGCGGGGAGGCCTGGCAGGGCGTCCGTGCCCCCCGCTGCGGCGGGGCGCCCCGGGAGCTGGGCGCCGGGAAGCTGCGCCCCCGGCCGCGGGGCCCTGCACCGGCGGTGCAGGCAAAGCAGCAGGAAGGCCAGGAAGAGCAGGACGGGGGCTGGAAGAAGGATGCACAGGAAGGGCTCCACGTCGTCCTCGGGGGAACTTCTCCTCTGGGTGCCCTGGAACCCGGGAAGAGGCGGCGTTAGGCGGCGGGGAAGGAGGCTTCTGCGGGCCCGAAGCTCCTCGCTTTCTTCATCCCTTGTTTTTATTTTATTTATTTTATTTTTTAAAAGATTTATTTGGTCCTGAGAGACACAGAGAGGCAGAGACAGGCAGAGGGAGAAGCAGGCTCCCTGGGGGACCCCTAGGATCTCCCCTGCGCCGAGGCCAGACGCTCCTCCGCTGAGCCCCCCAGGCGCCCCTCATCTTTTCCTCTTACCCTCGTTCCCCCCTCTCAACATCACTATAGTCCTTTCTTTATGCCAATGGGCTTGGGACCAGACGAAGCAAAGTAAGTGGATATGATAAAGTATGAATTCGAATGTCAAAAATGCCTATTGACGCTATCCTACAATATTTCGCTGACGGAAAAATAGGACAGTAGCCCTGAGGCCCACCGCTCATTCTTGGAATGGGAGATCTTACTCCATGCGCGCACTCAGAATTGGACCAGTCCCGTAGTGTGGCCAGCAGGGATCATATGGAGCTTACATCCTTTAATTCTGGAATGAATTCTGACATTGCTAGGTGTTCCTATCACGGATAAGTAATACTTGAAATCTGAGTTGATCCCTGATGTTTATGATGAATGAGATTTTAAGATTCCTCGGGTTGCCTGGGTGGCTCAGCGGTTGAGCTTCTGCCTTCGGCCCAGGGCGTGACCCTGGAGACCCGGGATCCAGTCCCACGTGGAGCTCCCTGCATGGAGCCTGCTTCTGCCTGTGTCTCTGCCTCTCTCTGTGTGTGTCTCATGAATAAGTAAATAAAATCTTAAAAAACAAAAACGAAAACTTCCACTTGTGTCTGCAATATTTGTAGAATCAATATGAAAACTTTTGAGCTCTTTAAAGAAAAAGGATTGTATCCTATTGCAGCCTAAAATTTCTCTAAGTGACCCTGTAACAACTCTTTGCAGCCAATTTCCTGCAACATGCTGTTTATATCTATTCAAGGGGAAAATAGCCTGAATTGAACAATAAAGTTTAATGAATCTTTTAATCATATAAAAGCACCCCCCCCCAAAAAAAACCCTACCTAGTCTAGGATATTATTAAATTAGATATATTAAAGATTTCTGCTATATCTGTGGTTTGCGAGTATAAGTCATTTATGAACTCTATATGAACACAGATTTTTTTGGTTGTTTTCTTAAAGTACAATCTTTAAAGTATAAGCATATCTGGTGCTTTGTTAGATATTCATCATCTGCAAGGTTTTCCATCTCAGTCAAACTTTAAACATTAAATATTCTTGAAAGTTCACTAGTTTAAAAAAATCGCAGATAAATTCTTAAGCAACCTAGAAGGTATTGATTTTACAATATTGGCTGACAAGGTAATGATGGTTCTTGATGGAGTAAATAATATAATAGCCATGAAATGATGCTTCAACAGCAAGGTAAAAAAGCAGTACAAAAAAATACTGTTCCAAATTGCAGAGACATTGCTTTAAATAAAGCTGCTAAGAAGTAATGAGGTATTAAAAAAGCTTCTCTGTTAAGTAAAGCATACAGCAACAAATATAAATCTTTGTATCCACTGTTACAGAAGAAAAAACTAAAGCCTTGTATTGTGTTTCAAACAAACAGGCAAAATACTAAGCTCTTTATGTACTTATTTAAAAGAAAAATAATAATAAAACAGAGCTGGGAGTCTTTCCCTGATTTTGGGGCCAAGGACAACTGTTTTGCTGGCTGTGACCTCTTAAGACTGGCTTATTCAGTGTTTGTATCCTCTTTTTTACTTCCCAAAGAATTTACAATTATGTGTGTTATTTTGATTAAAAATTAGTTTATTTAATATTTATATTGCCAGATATTTTGTCCTGGGTAAGATAGGAGTTAAGGTATTTTAGCTTAAAGTGCATAAAAAGAAAAAATGGGTTGTTTTTGAAACAGAGTATTGTTTTGGGGTTTGACAACTCTGGCTTTTGAATTCTAGTAGGACTTTCTAATACCTGAATGACTATGGACCATTTCTTTGTTCCCTATGGGCTGGGGTTTCCTTCTCTATGAAACGGAAATAATATCTCTTTTTAAGGGTTGTAATGAGGATTTATTTTATTTCATTTTATTTTATTTTATTTATTTTTTATTGGTGTTCAATTTACTAACATACAGATATTTTATTTTTTTAAAGATTTTATTTATTTATTCATGAGAGACATAGAGAGAGAGGGGCAGAGACACAGGCAGAGGGAGAAGCAGGCTTCACGCAGGAAGCCTGATATGGGACTTGATCCTGGGTCTCCAGGATCACGACCTGGACTGAGGGCGGCTCTAAACCACTGAGCCACCCAGGCTGCCCCTGTAATGAGGATTTAATGAATCAGTATGTGTAAAGCAGTTGGTGAATAATGGATATTTATGTATTTCTACATCAGGTAGTCACATGGTCAAATATACTAGAAAATAATATACTAAAGATAACCAGAAGAAGTCTATAAATTTATTGCTAAGGCTAGAAAATACAGTGAACATTAAAAAAAAACTAGAATTACTATGTTTATGTTTTATATTTTTCAGAAAAAGTATTTTAGTAACAATATATCTTATGTGTGTGATTATTGTTGTGTTTCTAAATTATGGGTTCTGTTTTCTTACACATAATCTGTCAAAACTATTAAAATCTTGTGATATAATAGGACTTTGATTACAAAAGCTATAAGAATAGATGAACTCATAAATAAAGTCACTAGCATTAGTAAAAAATCAAGTTAGAATCAAAAGCAATTTAACTATGTTTAGTTTTTTTTCTCTAGATGAACCATTAAAAATATTAAAGCTATTATCTCTTTTAGTGCCTAAAACACTCTTCAACCTTGATAAACATGGATCATTATGCATGACTTAGTTTTTTTCATTCTCCATCAATTATATGGATGATAATAGTTTCTAAACAGTTGTGGGCATCCAATTTTAAATACCTTGTAAGTTCAACATGCATAGACTATAAAGATAGTTAATGTTCTATTTAAAAGGTTTTGTGTAATAAGACCTTGTTGTTAACAGCTATACCACTTAACAATATTATCAGTATCAGTTGCATTTTTTTTTTTGCAATTAGTTGCAAAATTTCCCAAAGAGAAAAGCTACAGTCTCTTCTATCATCCATACTTCCATTGGTTGAGTCAAATTTATCCAATTATCAAAGACTTATCTAAGATGCATTTTAGGCAATTTCTTGAGATAACTCCTCTTGTGTTCTAGATAAGAGAAGCACAGAGAGCTACAGGACAAATTTATGATGGTCTCTTTAATTTTCTCTTTTACTAATTCTTGGCATATTGGTTCAAATTTTTTTTTTTTAATACAGAAAGGATGTCTCCTTTTCTAGTCAAATGTTCTTATTTGTTCATTTTCCTTAAAGTTGTTTCTTAGCTTTTAATATTCCTCTGATGCTTATATTGACTCAAAGGCTTTGTTCAGGGAATATTTTTAAAAATATTCAGTTAAAAGTGTAACTGTTGAAGGATATACAATCATAATTATATAAATTCACTTAAAAATGTTAAATATAGACAGCATATATAAATATATAAAAAATGTATAAAATGTCTCTCTGTAAAAGGTAGTTTAGGAGAACTTAAATGCCAACCTCGTCAGTTGATTTCCCAGACAACAGGAAAATAGATTTGTTTCCCTCTTTTTCTGGGACAGCAGTATCCCTCATTTCCCTCCTGATCATAAAATTAATTGAGTTCTTAGGTTTCTACAAATATTTTTCCTTTCGGCTGCCTCAGATGGACGCTGCTGTGGTGATTTCCCAGCAGCAAAGCAGCTGCTGCATTTCTTAGAGACAAAAACCTACTTAACCCTCTGCTGGCCTGCCCAAGGTAAGATCCTTGGCTTCTCTTAATTCTTAGAAACAGTGTCATTATACAGCCAGACAGCCAAAGGGAGCCTCTTATGTTTGTGTATGTGGGCATTGCTTTACTGGGCAAAGAACAAAGTCATAAAACCAAGGCATGAAGAATTAGTTGATTCCTACCTTCAGGTGTTCTTTGATCAATTTGATCTATCTATCTATCTATCTATCTATCTATCTATCTATCTATCTATCATCTATCTATCTATATCAGGTGTTCCTGGAACATATTTGTGGCAAGTTTCACTTGAATCTATCATTGTCAAAAAGAATACAACTTTCCAGTTACTTCCTTAGACCAAGCCAGTCAGTGAATTAATATTTCTGTCTTAGCCATAAAGTAAAATGTTTCCACTAAGTTTTAAAGATCCTAAAAATATAGGCATTGTTGGTTTTAAAACTGACTCTTAAACATAACTTTAGCAAAGAAAAGGTTTAAGTCATAGATACAGACCTGTAGCTGGGTTTCCAGAAGAGGTAGGTTTGGTTCGCTGGTTAACCACTCATATGTCCCCCTGCCAGCGTGTCCAAACTTCCTCCAGCTGCTGGCCATCAGTCCCCGCATGTTTTCATCCGACTGGTGCACTGACCACCCTTCTATCTCGCTGCCCAGATTTCAACAGCCCTTGGCCTGGATCCAGCTTGGATGTGCTCGGCTGATGGCTGTTGGTAAACTCGTTCTCTGATGAGGGGCAACTGGGAAAAGAAACCAACCAGAGAGACCTCTCAGGGCTGACTGTTTAAATTCAGTGCCTCTGCATTTGTTTTTGTGGCCTTTATCGCTGTCAGGATTGGCATCAGATATCAGACATGGAATAGACTTTAGACAGAGGAGTTCTTTGCATTAGCATTTTGACAGTGCAGTGGATGGTCTCGGTGAATAAAAGCTGTTTATATTTAGGTATAAGACCCTCTCCCTTCCCTTACCACATCCCTCTCCAGAGATACAGCTCAGCAAGAAAAACTACTCAAGCTGAATTTTCTTTTATTATTTCTGGGTTCTATGATACAGAGAGAAAGGGTATTTGGTGGAGAAGCAAGACTCCTTTATAACATTTTAGTGAATTATTTAGATGAAAGATGCTAATGATAAAGTTGTATGGGAGCCAGACAGACAGTAGCTCAGATTGTTTGGAAGAAATATTTGCTGGTTTCAATTAAAAACAATCAAAGTACTGATAATTAAATCGTCTTCCTTTTGATTATCTTGGGAACTTTATAAGATTATTTATACTAAGCTTAAAATAAGAAACTTTCAATTTGAATATTCACTGAGGTAACCTTGGGATGTTTAATTCTACAAATTTATGGAGGCTTGAACATTTAAGACAGGGTGGTTGGATTCTCTCTCTTGCTTTTTTTTTTCTTTTTAAAGATTTTATTTATTTATTTATTTATTTATTTATTTATTTATTTATTTATAACAGAGAGAGAGAGAGAGAGAGAGGCAGAGACACAGGCAGAGGGAGAAGCAGGCTCTGTGCAGGGAGATGGACGTGGGACTTGATCCTGGGTCTCCAGGACCACGCCTTGGGCCAAAGGTGGTGCTAAACCGCTGAGCCACCCAGGCTGCCCAGATTTTCTTTCTTTTAGTGGGGTAGACTTCAGTTTCAAATATTTATTCAAAATATTATAATTCAGTATTGCAACTATCCACATCCTGATCTAAGCATCATTTCCATCCAAGCAGCTGTCATGATGCGGAGAGTATTTCTTAACTAGGATTTTTTTTTTTTCCTAATTAAGATTCTCCACAGTTGGCCCATGGTGGCCCATGGACAGGTTTTGGGGATGGGGTAGTGAACTGACACTTTTAGATAGATCCAATTTCTGAGAAGGAGCCATCATTTTCATTACCCTTTCAAGGACAGCAGCCCTCCTTGCTATGGTTTGGCTCTTTGCCAACCTTCTCATTTGTGGTAGAAGTTTTCCCTAAGTTTCGCAGTGCCTTAGTCAGTATCCTAGTGTGGAACTCCTTTGTCATTTCATCCTTTTAATTCCTAATGTAGAGTAAGTTGATTTTGTGCTTTCAGTTAAAATATTTTCTGATTTCACTGATCTGTTTCTATTTTGATTCACTACTGTATCCCCACACTGGCAACCTGTGCACTATTTAGCTTTTTTTGTATGTCCCTAGCTTTGTTAATATTGTGTTCTAAACTCCTCCTCCACCCTATGAACTTCAATACCTTTATTTCTTAAGAAGCAAACTGGAAATCTGGATCCAGAGCATTAAATATGCACCCATAATGTTGACCCTCCTCCAGCATTGAATGAATCGGATACAAATTCCTGCTCTTACAGATATATTTTTGTGGACTGAGAGAAACAAGTTACACAAATACTTGTCAGAAGGTGATACATGCTATGGAGAAAAAGAAGAGAAGGAGCAGAGTAAATGCTGAAGGGGGGGCTCTTTTATTTTTATTTTTATTTTTATTTTTTTTTTGGGGGGGGCTCTTTTAAAGGCGGAAAGTCAATTAGGATCTCAGAGAAAGTGATACTTGCACAAAAAGCTGAAGGATGCAATGGATTCAGTCATGAAGTTATCAGATGGAAAAGTATTGCAGGGCAAGGGAATAGCCAGTGCAAAGGCTCTGAGGCAGTCACGTGCCTGGTAAGTTCTCAGAACGGCTAGAAGGTCAGGGTGGCTGGAGCAGTAAGCTAAGGAAAAAGGAGGATGTAATGAGAGAAAGGATATGTGGGAGGTGATAGGACAGCACAGAGTAGAGAGTTTATAGAGCATTGTAAGAATTGTGACTTTTACTCTAAAATGTAGGAGCCATGCAGAGTTTTGAGCAGAGGAGTAAGAAGATCTGACTTTCATTTTAAAAGGATCACTCAGGCTCATTTGTGTTTGAAATAAGTATAGGGATTAGGACAAAAAGCAGGGAGACTAGCTAAGGCCTCTTTTAATAATTTAGGGAAGAAACAATAGACCAGAGTAGTAGCAGGGGAAGTGGTGACATTCTAGATATATTTTAGGAATAGAGCCAACAAGATTTCCAGAAGAACTGAAAGTGGTACGAAATAGAAAAAGAAAAAAATCAAGGAGGATTCTGTTTTAGGCTTGAGCCACAGGAAGGATGACCATTCTCCTTTACAGAGAGGGAGAAAGACCAGATGGAGCAGATTGTGTTGTGTTTTGTTTTTACACAAGAGGAATAAAGATTCAGAGTTGGGTTTGGACCTGGTAAGTTTGCAAAGTGTGTGAGTTTGGATATTAGAATTTGGAGTTCAGGAGTAAGGACTGGACCACAGTCAACAGTTAGAACTCATTGGCAAGGAGATGGTATTTAAAACTGCAAGACTTAATGAGATCACCAAGACAATGAGAGTCAATAGGATGGGGAGACAGGGAGTGGCCAGTGAGGTAGAAGAGAACCCAAGAATGTTCAGCGTCCTGGAATCCAAGAGAAGAAATGTTTCTAGAACATTTCTACCTATCTCAAAAGGTAGGTGCTATGTGATCAAGTAAGATAATGGAGGAGTTTTACTATTGGATCTAACAAAATGAGTTTGGGGGAGGGATGTCATTGGTTATTTGGAAAAGAGTAGTTTTGGTAGAGTGGTTGGGGCAAGGCTTGATTGGAATGGCTATAAGAGAAAGGAAGGAGCAGAACTGGAGATAGTGCACAATCTTGAGTTATTTTTTGCTTGAAAGGGGAGCAAAGGAATGATGTAGTAGCTGGATAGAAAAGCAGAGGTAAAAGAGTTATATATGCAAATAGACAAGTTAATAGACTATAGAGAACAGAAATCATCAATATATGTCGACTCTCAACAATTCTAATTCTAGGAATTCATCCTAAAGGAATAATCTGATAAATACTCAAAGATATTATGCTGTTGAAAGGTGTTTTAGCACACCTTGAACATCTATAATAACAAACAGGCAATTTTTAAAAATTCCACAAGATACTTGGCTAATAAGATCTCTACATACAAAGACAGATTATCACCTGAAAGCAAATACCAGAAAAATGTAAAGATGCTTATCACATATTAAGACAGATTTATCAGACAACTGCATGCTTATTATACATTTTCAGGTCTCTGCCTGTAGAAAAAAGTCAAGAAAAGTTATTTTCCGTAAGTAGTGGAATTATGAGTTGTTTTTTTTTAATGGGACTATGGTTCTTTCTGCTGATCAACATTTGTAAATTTTCTATGACTATAGTTCTTATATTTTCAAGAGTGACAGACTTCTTGGTTTTCTGGTTCTGCTGGTTTGTGGAGCAGCTGGACTCAGGGCAGTCTGCTCTAGTCATGTGACATAGTTCATCTTCTGGTCAATAAAGGAGAAAAGGTCCTTGAGAATTCATGATTAGGGAAGATTGAACTGAATTAAAGATGCCGATAGAACAGTAGTAGTTTTTTTTTTCCCACATTTAATTCTAAACTAGGAAATACATTTGAATTTTAGCAAACTTGTCAGTGCACTTCTCAAGATGATATTATAGGAATTAAATAAGCTTATATTTGATTAGGAGGACTGAAAACGAAACAGTAGATGGCAGGCGGCACTGTGATGAATCACTCTGCCTGAACCAGAGTTCCATGGAGACGAAGAGTTCACCTAAGGGTCAGCAGATCTGGCCTTTGGTTTTGTTCAGCTTTGTCCCTGATAATCTGGAAGGGAAGAAACGCAAGCCACGTGACTAAATCCACCAGCAATATGGGTTGAAAGAAGATATGCCAGCAATGATTTTTTAAAAAAACCAAACAAGTATGACAATAAAAAAGGAAAAATTATTGAAATTTACTTTGGAAAAATGAACACTTACAGAAATAGAAGATTTCCATTTTGAACAGAAGATTAAAAAAACATTTTATGAAGTTGTAATGAACATAAAATAGAATCTTAGCATTCTTATATGCAAATTGTAGTTACTCTTAGTGCAAAGGTCTTATGTGTTGTTTGATGAATTTTGACAGTTTTATTTAGCCCTGTAATCACCACGTAAAACAAGATGTAAAACATTTCCATCACACCAGGAATTTCTTTTCTCCTTCAGTCAACTACTTTAAAATTCCTGTCTACAACAGAAGAATATTTTTAAAAATCTCAATTCTTCCCCCAAATCAGAAGCAGGATATGAAATGTATAAGCTTACTGTTCTCTGGTTATGAACGTGGGTATTTTTAAAAATTTGGCCTTTAGTTTTTCTATACTTGGAATCAAGGAAAGTCTAGGTATATTTAAAATAGAATAATGATCATAAATGTTTGGAAATCACATTGATATTCTTGAATTTAAAACTGGAACTAGGCAGGTAGATACATGTAATTTGTTCATGTATCTTTTCTTCATATATATGTGATAGGGAGTGGATTAGATGGGGTAGAGGAACCTCATCATTTAGTACCTAAATTGTCATATATTATTATATTATCTGGTTTTTTTTTTTTTTTTTTTTTTTTTTTACAACTCTGAATGAGAAAAATCATTCCACTACGGGGGCACAGTTGGTTAAGCATCTGCCTTCAGCTCAGGTCATGATCTCTGGGTCCTGGGATAGAGCCTCACATTGGGCTCCATGCTCAGCAGGGAGTCTGATTCTCCCTTTCCCTCTACCCCTTCCCCTGCTTGTGCTATCTCTCAAATAAATAAAATCTTTAAAAAAAATAATAATAAAAATAAAATCACTTTTCTGAAAGTGCAGTCCAGGCCTGACATGCAGTGGGCAATCAAATGCTTTAGGAAGAAAGATGTACTGGAGTCTCCTTTTACACGTAATCTGTATCACTCTGTTGAACACTGTCAGAAAGGTGACCTCACCAGAGGATGACTGGATTGCATGTACTTAGGCAAGGGGACCCTTTGGGTTGACCTGGGAACTACTGGAACTTCATCTAGGTACTGGACTCGTTCCCTGCTCTGTGGAGGTCTCTGCTCAGACTCAACAGTGCTGGTTCTTGGGAGCGGTGGGCCTATGTGTGGTGCTACACCATTCACTTGAGCTCATCAGAATCCCCCAAAAGATGCCCCCAATGACACACATTTAAGCAAAGTCACTTAAAATATCCAAAATGCTATGGGGGAAAATTTTAGTCTGAACCCCAAATTCAGCAAGTAGTTTGGACTGGAACAAATGTAAATGGCATATGTTAGGAATACTACAGCTCATGAGTACACAGTAAGTAACTACTGTTGGACATACAGAAGAACATTTGAAACATCCACTAACTCTGATTTAAATTCCTGTTTTGAAGTCCTCATTTATATCAAGGTCTTCTCCCTCTAAATAGGAATACTATCAGATGAAAATGCTTGGTAGATTTGATTTCATGATTTGAAATTAGAAAAATGAATTCCAAATACATTTGGACTGTTTTCATGTGCAGCCTGATAATTGAGACAAAATCTCTTCCTTTAGCCAGCATTTCAGTATTTTTGAAATGGGATATAGTTAAAGTCACAGTGTATAGGTTCCCAATATTCTTTCCCTCTAGGCACCAGTCAATACTTCTGTGAGCTTTCCCAGATGAGAAACAACAACAAAACCTACTCCTCCTACACACACTTAGGTAACAGAACAAAATCTTTGGTGGGTTTGTGATTACAGATAGAATTATGGAGATTATTTTTAGGGGCAACCAGTTGGTGGAACCATTTGGATTATATAAGAATTTTATTTATATCTTTATTCACTTTTTGTGGTTAATTAACCCATAGCAGTTTTTTGTTTACTGTCTCATTTCAGGAACTTACGTATGTGCAGAAAATGGTCCTTTTAGAAACATTTCCATACACATGTGTCTAAAATGGTGTCCTGTTTATTTCAAATAGTATTTTATAGACAGACTCAAGTAATTGAAGGATGTATTTTTTCCCTTCAAATTTTTATTTAAATTCCAGTTAACACACAGTGTGATGCTGGTTTCAGAATAGAATTCAGTGATTCATCACTTATATACAACACCTGGTGCTCCTCATAACAAGTGTCCTTCTCAATACTCATCATCCATTTAGTTCATCCCCCACCCACCTCACTCCATCAACCCTCAGTGTGTTCTCTAAGAGTCTTTTATAGTTTTCCTTTTTTCCCCTCCCATATGTTCGTCTGTCTTGTTTCTTAAATTTCATATATGAGCTAAGTCACATGGTATTTGTCTTTCTCTGACTAAATTATTTCACTTAGCATAATATCCTCTAGCTCCATCCACTTCATTATGAATGGCAATATTTCTTTCTATTTGATGGCTGAGTAATATTCCATTAATATCTTCCACTCCCTCTGCCCCTCCTCCTGCTTGTGTTCTCTTTCTCTCAAACACACGCACACACACACACATCATATCTTCTTTATCCATTCATCAGTTGTTGGACACTTGGGCTCTTTCCATAGTTTGGCTATTGTTGATAGTGCTGCTATAAAAGTGTGGGTGAATATACCCCTTTGAATCTGTATTTTTGTATTCTTTTGGTAAATACCTAGTAGTGCAATTTCTGGGTTGTAGGGTAGTTCTATTTTTAACTTTTTGAGGAACCTCCATACTGTTTTCTAGAGTAGCTGCACCAGTTTGAATTCTTGCCAACCGTGCAAGAGTTCCCTTTTCTTTTTTTAAAATCTTTTTTTTTTTAACTTTTATTTATTTATGATAGTCACAGAGAGAGAGAGAGAGAGGCAGAGACATAGGCAGAGGGAGAAGCAGGCTCCATGCACCGGGAGCCCGATGTGGGATTCGATCCCGGGTCTCCAGGATCGTGCCCTGGGCCAAAGGCAGGCGCCAAACCGCTGCGCCACCCAGGGATCCCAAGAGTTCCCTTTTCTCCACACCCTCACAACACTTCTTGTTCCTTGTGTTAATTTTAGCTATTCTGATAGGTACAAGGTGGTGTCTCATCATGGTTTTGATTTGTACAGGATGTATTTTCTTTTAACACCAAGTTGGTCACAAGTGAAGCTAACCAGAAATGAGAAGCTTCTGCTTATGTAGGCCACAAACACTAAGTACACACTAGTTTAAGTTCCAAAGAACATAGTACAATTGTATGTGTAATCAGATGGCTTAAGAGATTAGGAAAAAATAAGAGAAAATGCCAGACCTAAAGGCATTTACTCCTCCTTTTCTCTCTTGTTGTATTCTAGAACAATTAGTTTTAATCTGTCCTTTATAACCAAAATATAAGCACAAATAATGCATTGTGAGGCTTCTCAAAATAAAACATGGGGAACTAGCCAAAGTAGTGGTGTTTCATTAAAGTTTCTTTACTGTCAGAAATGGACGTAAATGACACCTCATCTGTCTCTTCATAGTCAACCCGGTATTTCCCTAGGAAGTTCATAAGGCAACAACTTCCCAGGAGAGCTTGTCCATGGCCCACATTACATTTCTCTTACTGATCCTGCTCTTTTGAGGTTTTAACCAAGAGAGAAAAATGAAAGTTTAAAGAAATAACAAAAGACACAAATGATTCAAAATCTGGGTAATCAGCTTTTGAATAACCATTGAATTTTCTTGCCGGACTTCTATGAGAAATAGTAGGATTTGAAATGACATCAATGCCCATATATAGAATGGCTGAATAAACTGTGGTGTATCCACACAAAGGCATACAATGCAGCTGTGTAAAAGAATAAGCATCTCTATAGATGGAGGAATGGGAATGTGCTATTAGAGATGGGAAGGAATAATACCTCTAGGTATACTTCTTTGCATAATTCTGACTCTTAGCAGCTTGGTAAGGTTTCACATATCCAAAAACTTTTATTTTTCTATAAATTGGTCAGTTTTGTTTTCGTAGTTATTGGCATCAGTGATAATATTTCTCTTTAAATCGCATCTGTAAATATGGTTATGTCCTTTTTATCATTCCCAATTTCACTTTGTGCTTCCTGTTTTTTCATCTTTGAACACGACTGTAGATTTGTCAATTCTGTTAATCTTTTCTAAAGTCTGTATTGGGCTCCCTGATTCTGTCTTTGTTTTCTATTTTATTAATTTTCACTCTATTTCTTTCTTGTTTACTTTGAATTTATTTTGCTGTTCTGATGACTCTAATTCCTTGAGATGAGTGCTTAACTCTGGATATTTTTACTCTTATTTTCTTTATGAGTAGTTAGGACTGTAAGTTACCCTGGGACTACTGCTTTAGCTGCATCCTCCAAATTTTGTTTTATAAAAATTTTATTATTTAGTTCTCAGTATTTTTAAATTTAGTTATTTTTATTTGACCCAAGACTTATGTAGACCCACATTTAATTTCTACTTGTCAGAGGATTTTCTATTTACACTTGTGTTTGATTTATAAATAAGTTTCATTGTTTTTAGAGAATACATTGATGTGATAGCAGTTCTTTAAAATGTTACAGCTTAATAAGAATATGTGGTTAGTTTTTCTTTAAGTGTTCCATGTGTGGCTGAAAACCCTGGCTGCTCTAATTGTTGGTTGTAGGGTTCTGAATATATTAATGAGATCTTAATCTTTTTTTTTTTTCAAAGAATGCAGGGAGCTTAGATCACCTTAGCTGTACTTCCCAGCTTGAATGACCTGATATTTTACTTGACTTTTTCTTTTAAATTAAGACTTCATTTGTTTTCTAGTAGTTTTAGGTTTATAGAAAAAACTGAGCAAAAAGTACAAAATTCCTGTCTATCCCACCCCCAATTTCCCCTATAGTTTTAGCATTGTGCATTAATGTGGTACATTTGTTATAATTAATGAACCAATATTAATACGTTATTATTAACTAAAGTTCTTAGTTTAGTTTTTGCTATATTGTACATTCTTTGGGTTTTGACAAATGTACAATGACATGTATTCACCTTTACAGTATCATATAGAATAACAGTTTCACTACCCTAAAAATTCCCCGTGCTCTCCCTATGCATCCCTTCCTCCACCCCCACTCCCTGGCAACCACTTATCTTTTTCCTGTCTCCATAGTTTTGCCTTTTCTAGAATGCCATATAGTTGGAATAATAAAGTGTATAGTCTTTCCAGCTTGGCTTCTTTCACATAATGTGCATTTAAGATTTCTCCTTGTCTTTTTGTAGCTTGTTACTTGTATATTTACAAATTATTTGGCTTACTATCCTCGTGTCTCAGACTTTCCTTCAGCAATCATTATCCGCCTTCCTTCAATGAAGGAATAAAATCATTCTGTAAAAAATATGTATCTTTATTTCACTCACATTATTGGATGATAGATTTTCTGAGCAAATATTTCTAGATTGACAGATTTGTTTATCAGCATTTTGCAGATATTATCCTGCTGGTTTCAATAGCTGTTGAGAAGCTAATTATCACTGCTATGTCCTTGTAGCTGGTTTGTCTCTTCTGTCTGGCTGCCTTTAAAGTTTTCTCTTTGCTTTTGGCCTTTAATATCATTATGCAATTAAAGGTAAAGATACTTTATTTAAATTTTACTATAAGCTGTACTTTATACATCTATGGTTCATGTCTTCCATTTGCTTTTGGAAAATTTAGAATTACTATCTGATTGCTTTTTTTTGGTTCCTTTTGAGACTGTTATTAAATGTATTTTAGGCCTTTTCATTCTATTCTCCATATCTTCTAATTTCTCTTCCCAGGTGCCATCTCTTTCATTTTGCATTTATTGACTGGTTGGTAAGTTCTCTTCTCCCTGGAGTCTAATTATCTGTGAAACACATCCGTCCTTAAGTTTTAAATTTGAACAACGATACTTTTCATTTCTAAATGCTCTAAGGTTTTTCCCCTTAAAAGTGATTGGCAATTTTTGATGATCTCTTATTCCTTGATTTTATTTTTGGAATCTGTTATTTCTTTATCTGATCATTTAAATATCTGAATCCTTTAGAGTCAAAGTCTGTTTATCTTTGCTAAATCTCTCTTAAAATGAGAGTGAATTTTCCCTCTGAATTTGGTAATCTTTACAGTTGTGAGTTCTTATTTTGTGGCACCCGATCTATGAGGATCCTGAGATACTAAGTTGGAGGTGCTTTCCCCAGAGATGATTTGCATTCAGTACTGATGGGCCCAACACCAACATGGGATCACTTCAGCTCCATCTGGGAATTCCAGATTAAATGTGGGAGTTGCAGATTCAGTTTGTTTGCCTTGTTGGAACCCTCAGGCTCAGCCTTCCAATTTCATGGTGACCTATGCTCCAGTTTCACAAGCACATCACCTTGCCCGTCAGATTCTTGAGTGGCCTGCTGTGAATTGGTATAGCATGGAGCATTTTTTAATCTTATTTGGTCATGGAACATTTTTTTTTGGGGGGGGGTACTCCTTTTCAGATCTAGTTTTCCAGTGAACGTTGCTTAATTTCTAATCCAACCACTTCAGGAAACTGATGCTGTGTGACAGGCCAGTATTTCACAATGAGTCTGTGTTAGGGTGAGGGAAAAATCCTTTGCATTATAGAATCAATATGGTTTCTAACCCTGGAAAGTCCATTAGTAGAACATCCATTTCTTTCTTGGTGAAAGTATTCTTATATGTGACATGTCTCACCTTGGACATGTTCCTAAGAGTTAACTATCTTGTGGAAGATATTTGTTAAAATATATAAGTAAAATCTTAGATTTGTAGGGGGAGCAGTGAGATTAATGTTCTCAACAATAAAAGGTATAGATATGTTCTTGGTTAGAGGTAGGTGCTGAGTAGTTTCCTAAGAGTTAGGCTAGGTGATTTAAAAAGATACCTGTATACTCTAGGGTATTGCTGTTGAAATATGGAGGGGCAAAGCATTAATAAGTTCATGGCTCAATTTATCCAGATGAAAGCCTCTGAATTGAAATGTGCATTATTTAAGAGTCCCATTTTTTGACACAAAATTGGGATACTGGTGATTTAATTTGAGGACATTGAGTTTGAAATGCCAAGTATAATCTGCATTCCCACTTTAAGGCTCATTCCTTAAGCAGTATTTATAACTCAAAATTTTGCTGAATCATATTTCAGTTTCTTGCCCTTATATATTGTACTCATACTCTACACATATTTTTAAGACTCCTGCTGGTAGTTCTTCCTGCAAATAGATATTTGTTGATTGTTGTAACATAATAAGCAGTTTATATTGAATTGAAATTTAGAACCTTTATCCCTTAGTCACTGATTATAGAATACTATTGTTTGGAGGATTCTTAGGTAGGATTCTAAGTTCAGGGCTTTAAATACTAAGTTAACCATGCAGCAAGTGATATAGATTCTTTACTACTTGGCAGTATTTTTGTCATTTATTAAGCAAGCATTTCTATTGAGTATTTTTTATTAGTAGTAGTAGTATTTTATTATTTATTATTTTTGAGTCATATTAATTTTATTTCTAGTTAACATAGTGTCATATTAATTTCAAGCGTACAATATAGTGATTGAACAATTCCATACATCACCCAATGCTCACCATGACAAGTGCACTCCTGAATTGTCATCACCTATTTTTTATTTTATTTTATTTTATTTTATTTTATTTATCATCACCTATTTCACCCATCTCCCCCCACCTCCACTGTATAAACTATCAGTTACCTATAGTTAGGAGTCTGTTTCTTGTTGTCTCTCTCTCTCTCTTTTCCCCTTTGCTCATTTGTTTTGTTTCTTAAATTCCACATGAGTGAAATCATATGGTATTTATCTCTCTCTGTCTTATTTCTCTAGATCCAACCATGTTGTTGTAAATGGCATGGTTTCATTCTTTTTTAGTGCTGAATACAATTTCAATTGGATCTTTGTTAAGTTCTAGGCATTATGTTTACATAAAACAATCTCTTCCCAGAGAAACTTGTGGTTGTGTGTAGGACAAGCAAATGAATAGTTAGAGGTCAATGTGAAGCATTCGGGCAGATATATGCTCAAAGAGAACCCAGAACCATAAAAGAGGGAATCTAAGCCAAATGAGGACATGAGGAGTGTTCTTCTAAAATAAGCTCTTTTCTCATTCATTTCTAAACATTCACCACTTTCTTTAAATCCTTTGCCAATTGCTCTTCTTTTCTCTCGGGCTTAGTTTTTCTCACAGAAATGACCATTAAGCAAGAATTCTGTCCTTTACTCGCTTAAGTCAAATTTCCTCATCTTTTCTCATCCACCATGGTGGGAACTGTGCTAAGGAAGAGCTGTCCTTTTTTGTTCAAAGCAAGTTGTGCTGCCCTAGGTCCTCCTCCAACCTATGATCCCACCCAGTCTCCCTACTGGGATCCTGTTCTCCTTTTCCAACACATTTCTCCTCTCTCTCTGTCCCTCTCTCTCTCTCTCTTTTTCTCTCTCCCCCGCCCCCCGCCACACTCACTCCTTCATCCTGTCCCCTTCTCTCATACCATGGAAGGCCCACAAGTACCCCCCCATCCCTAGCAGATACTCACTATGTAGCCTCTCTCTTTCAAATCATTTCCCCTCAGTCCATAAGCATTAAATTATCTCCCATCCTGAAACAAACAAAACAGGAACTTTAACTTATATCTTAGGTCATTGTTCCTTCTGTGTGTCCCTTGTTGTTTTATTTCCTTCCACAATTTAAAAATAGTCCTCACTCCTGCCTTCTCTTCTCCCAATTGTTCTTTGTACAATTTGGCTTGTGCCCTCACCCTTGTCCTGCACTTAGTCTGATGAAAGTCATTACAACTTTCAAATCAATGATGGACCATTTCCAGTGTTTATCCTCCTTGGTGTTTATACTGAATGTTCTCTTCTTGAAGGGCTCTCTTACTTGACTTTGGGAATACCCTGACTCTGCTGCCCTCCAGTGTAGCTGGTGGTGGTTTCTCATACTTTTCTGTGAGCAATGCTTCCATGGGCTGCTGTTTTTGCTCAGTTCATATCAACCAATGGTAAACTTTCAAAAAAATCAACTTTAAATATAAAGATCCAAATAGGTTAAATGGAAAAGAAAAGAGTGTACCATGGAATAATTAGCTTAATAATTAATACCAGTAATATAAATTGTAATATGAATTACAAACACTCAGCAATTGTCTGCCTTTGACTCAGGGTATGATCCCAGGGTCTGGGATAGAGTCCTGCATCGAGCTCCTTGCAGGGAACCTGCTTCTCCTTCTGCCTATGTCTCTGCCTCTCTCTGTCTTTCATGAATAAATAAAATCTTTTAAAAAATTAATATAAATTAATATCAGCCCAAGGGATATTAACAGATTTAAAGACATTTCATCATAAAGGGGTCAATTTGTTAAGATGATATAACAATCCTAAATATATATACCTAACAACAGCACTTCAATATTATGAGGCAAAAGCAGAAGAAATTAAAAGAAGGAACAGACAAATTCACAATTACAGTTGGAGATTTTAACATTTCCTCAGAGTGTAATTGACCTAGTTAGTATTTATAGAACATTCCATCCAACAAGAGTGGGATATGAATTTTCAGGCATATATGGCATACTCAACAAGACAGACTATATTATGAACCATAAAAATTATTAAGTAGAAAAAAGTTGAAATCATGTCCTCTGGAATTTAAATTGGAAATCAATAGGAAGATACAAGGAAAGTCTCCAAATATTTGGAAATTAAACAACATACTTTTCAATAACAAGGATTAAGGAAGAAATTATAAAATTGAAAAATATTTTAAACTATTGTTAACTTGAAAAAGGAGTAAATTAAACACAAAGTAAGAAGTAGGGAGGAGAATATTAAAGTAGTAGAGATTAAAAAAAATAGAAAATGAGAAAAAAAGAATGAAATTAAAAGCTGGTTATTTGAAGAGGATCAATAAAAGTAGATAATATTTATCCAGACTGATCAAGAAACAGAGTAAGGGCAAAAATTGCTGACTTTGGGAATGGCAGGGGGGCATTATCACTACAGACATTTAAGAAACAATAAGGGGGATGCCTGGGTGGGTTGGTTAAATGTCTGCGTTCAGCTCATGTCATGATCCCAGGGTCCTGGGACTGAGCCCTGCATCAGGTTTCCTGATCAGTGGGGAGCCTGCTTCTCCCTCTCCCACGCTCTCTTTTTCTCAAATAAATAAATAAAATCTTTTTTAAAAAATGAGGAAATATTATGGCCAATAAACTTGACAACTTAAATGAATTAATAAATTACCAAAGCTCACTCAAGAAGAAATAGATATACCATGTGATTTAGCAGTTACATCCCTAGATATCTATGGGAGACAAATAAAAACTTGTATACATATATGTATAGCAGCATTATTCATAATAGCTGAAACATAGGAACAACCCAAATGTTCATCAACTGATGAATGATAAGCAAAATGTGATCTATCAATAGATCTATCAATCTATCTATCAATACAATGGAGTATTATCTGGCCATAGAAAGAAATGAAGTACTGATACATAATACATGCTATAATATAGATGAATGTTGAAGACATTGTGCTAAGTGAAAGAAGCAAGTTATAAAAGACCACATATTCCATTTATATGAAATTTACAGAATAAGCAAACCTAGAGAGACAGAATGTAGATTAGTGATTGCGTTGGGGTAGGTGGAGGTGAGTGATAGGTAAAGTATATGGGGTTTGAGGTGATGGAAAGGTTCCAAGATTTACTGTGATGATAGTTATGCAAATTTTTGAGTCTAAAAATCACATTGAATTGTATACTTTAAATGAGTGAATAATATGGTATGTGAATTACAGCTCAATAAAGCTGTTATATAAAAAATAGATAACCTGAATAGCCACTGTCTATTAAAGAAATTAAATTCATAGTTTAAGACCTTCCTCAAAAGAAAACTCCTTCCCAGATGTATTCATTGGTGATTCTACTTAACATTTGAGGAAAAACATCATCAGCTTTACAAAAACCCTTCTAAATCTAGAAGAGAAAGAAAACATTTCATAATTCTTCTTTGAGGCTACCATCACCTTGATATCAAAATCAAAGGCATTATAAGAAAAGAAGCTACATACCAATATTACTTATAGATGTAAAAAAACTTTAGCAAATTAAATCCAGTAATATATGATAATAATAACACATCATGACTGTTATGGACTGAATTGTGTCCCCTCCAAAATCCATATTTTGGCTCCCAATGTGACTGCAGTTGGAGATAAGGCCTTTAAAGAGATAACTAAGGTTAAGTGAAGTCATAAAGCTATGGCCCTAATTCCATAGGACTGACATCCTTATAAGAAGAAGGAGAGATGCCAGAGATCTTTCTCTTTGCAGGTGCACAGAGGAAAGGCTATGTGAGAACTCAGCAGAAACACTATGTCTGTAAGCCAGGAAGTGGTCTCACCAGAAACCAGTGCTGCTTTTGCCTCAGTCTTGGACTTCAGACTCGGAAAGGTGAGATAGTAAGTTTCTATTGTTTAAGCCGCTCAGTCAGTGGTATCCAGTTGGGGGAGCCCCAGGAGCCTAACATAATGACCAAGTGGATTTTATCCCAGGAAGGTAAGTTTAGATTAACATTAAAAAGTTAAGCTGATTTTTCACATTAACCGACATTGAAAAAATAATATGATAGCCTCAAAAGACACAGAAAGAACACCTGACAGTCTTCAACACTCATGAAAAAATATATTTCAGCAAACTAGGAGTGAAAGAAGCCTTTCTCAACCTGATGAAGAATAGCTAAAGTTATATTTAATAATGATAGACTGATTGCTTTCTGCTAAGGTCAGGAATGAGGCAAAAATGTTGTTTCTCACCACTCCTATTCAACATCCTTACTAGAACTAAATCCAGTATAATAAGATCAGTAAAAGAAATAAAAGACATGTATATTGGAAAAGAGTAAAATTATTTTAATTATCAGATGACAAGATTGTCTAGATATACCACAGAATTTATCAAAAAAACCCTACTAGAAATAATTAACTTTTATTAAGGTCACAGGATATAAAGTCAATATGGAAAAATCAATTGTATTTCTGTATATTAGTAAAAACTGTTGGAAAAATATAAATTATAATAGCATAAAACTATAAAATACTTAGGGACACATTTAATAAAATATGTGTAAATTGTACACAAACTGTACATTACTGTACAAACTGTACATTACTGAAAAAATTAAAGAAGACTTAAAAAATGGGGAGGCATACTCTATTTCTGGGTCAGAAGAGTTAATATTAAGTTCTCAGTGATCCCTAAATTGATACCCAAATCCTATGCAATCTCAACTCACATTCCAGGAGATTGTTTTGAGGAGATTAATAAGATTTTCTAAAATGTATATAGAAATGAAAAAGACTTGGGATAGCCAAAGCAATTTTAGAAAAAAAGAAGAGATTGGATGATTTGCTATGTGATATCAAGACTTCAAAGGTGTATAGTAACTGTGTTGGTGTGATACCGACATGTGGTGTGGTACAAGCATCTAGACCATTTCAGGAAAATGGAGTTCAGAAATAAATCTACTGATTGTTTTGAAAAGGTAATAAGATGAATCCATAGGAAAAGGATAATCTTTTCAATAAATGGTGCTGCAACATTTTGAAATCTACATGCAATGAAACAAAACTCAAAGCTTCCTTCATACTGTATGAAACAACTACGAGGGCATCATTGACTTAGACCGCTAGACTTAGACTGCTAGAAGGAACACTTGACATGTTGTTTGTGAACCTAGGCAAAGATTTCTTGGGTAAGACATAAAAATGGTGAAAATAAAGAATTAAAGGTAATAAATTTGATTTCAGCAAAATTAAAACTTTTTCTTTTCAAAATTTACTATTAAGAAAATGAAAAGACAAGGTACAAACTGTGATTTGCAAAAACCTATGTCTGATAAAGAACTGTATCCATAATATAAACATAACTTTTTTGTTTTACATATATGTGAGTGGTTATGTATATATGCATAGTTGACACAATGTTACATTAATTTTGGGTGTACAACAGTGATTTGAAAAATCCATACATTATGCTATGCTCACCATAAGAGGAGCTACCATCTATCCCCATACAATGCTATTACTATACCATGACTATATTCTCTGTGCTGTGCCTTTGATCTCCACACCTATTCATTCCATAGCCTGAAGCCTGTACCTCCCACTCTCCCTCACCTATATTGCCCATTCCCCCATCCTCCATCCTCTGGCACCATCACTTTGTTCTCTGTTTATATATATATATATATATATATATATATATATATATATATATAAAGAGCATACAGTTAAGTACAATCACATAGTGTTTGTCTTTCTCTGTCTGAAAATTTCACTTAGTATAATACCCTCCAGGTCTATCCATGTTGTAGAAAATGGCAAGACCTCATTCTTTTTTATGGCTGGGTAATATACTATTGCATATATATACCACATCTTATTTATCCATTCATCTATTATCCATTCATCTATCAATGGACACTCAAGTGTTATTTTGGTTATTGTAAATAATGCTGCAACAAACACAGGGGGGCACATATCTTTTCACATTAGTGTTTTTATTTGGGTTAAGTGCTCAGTAGTGGAATTACTGGATTGTATACTATTTCTACTTTAATTTTTTGAGGGACCTCCATACTGGTTTTCCCAGTTGTTGCAGTGATCCACATTCTTACCAACAGTGCATAAAGGTTCCTTATTCTCCATATCCTTGCCAACACTTGTCACTTCTTATCTTTTAGATTCTAGCCATTCTGAGAGGTATAAGATGATATCTTACTATGGTTTTGATTTGCATTTCCCTGATGATGAGTAATGTGGAGCATCTTTTCATGTATGTGTTGGTCATTTGTGTATTTTCTTTGGAAAAATGTCTATTCATGTCCTCTGCCCATTTTTAAATGGAATTGTTTGGTTTGTTTGTTTTTAGTGTTATATAAGTTCTTTATATGTTTTGGATATTAACTCTTACTAGTATATTATCTGAAAATATCTTTTCCCATATAGTCAATTGCCTTTTTGTTTTATTGATGGTTTCTTTCACTGTGCAAAAGCTTTTTTTTCTTAAAGATTTTATTTATTCATTCCTGATAAACACACACACACACACACACACGCACACACACACACACAGAGAGAGAGAGAGAGAGAGAGAGAGAGAGGCAGAGACACAGGCAGAGGGAGAAGCAGACTGCATGCAGGGAGCCTGATGTGGGACTCGATCACAGAACTCCAGGATCACACCCTGAGCCAAAGGCAGACAAGACACTTAACCGCTGAACTACCCAGGTGTCCCGGCAAAAGCTTTTTATTTTGGTATAGTCCCAATAGTTTATTTTTGCTTTTGTTTTCCTTGGCTAAGGAGACATTAACATAAATATGTTGCTAAGGGCAATGTCTAAGAGATGACTCCTTATGTTTTCTTTTAGGAATTTTGTGGTTTCAGATCTCACATTTAGGTCCTTAATCTATTTTGGGCTTATTTTTCTGTGTAGTGTAAGAAAGTGGTCCAGTGGTTTTTTTTTTTTTTTCTTGCATGCAGCTGTCCAATTTTCCCAGCATCATTTATTGGAAAGACTATCTTTTCCCTTATTCTTGCTTCATTTGTTGTAGATTAATTGGCCATATAAATGTGGGTTTATTTCTAGGTTCTCTATCCTGGTGTATTGATCTGTGTGTCTATTTTTATGCCAGTACCATTCTGTTTTGATTACTGTAGCTTTTTTTTTTTTTTGTAGCTTTGTAGTGTATCTTGAAATCTGGAATTGTGAACCTCCAGCTTTGTTCTTCTTTCTCAAGATTGCTTTGCCTATTTCAGTCTTGTGGTTCTATACAAATTTTAAAATTATTCTAGTTCTGTGAAGAATGCTCTTGGTGTTTTTTTTTTTCATTTATTTATGATAGTCACACACAGAGAGAGAGAGAGAGAGAGGCAGAGACATAGGCAGAGGGAGAAGCAGGCTCCATGCACCAGGAGCCTGACGTGGGATTCGATCCCGAGTCTCCAGGATCGCGCCCTGGGCCAAAGGCAGGCGCTAAACCGCTGCGCCACCCAGGGATCCCGCTCTTGGTGTTTTGATAGTAATTGCACTGAATCTGTAGGTTTCTTTGGGTGGTATGGACATTTTAACATTATTCTTCCAATTCTGAGCATGTCTTTCCATTTGTTTGTGTCATCTCCAATTTCTTTCACCAATACTTTGCAGAGTATAGGTGTCTCATCTCCTTGGTTAAATTTATTCCTAAGTATTTTATTCTTTTTGGTGCAACTGTAAATGAGACTGTTTTCTTAATTTCTATACTTATACAAAGTATAAGTGTGTTATTTTGTTGTTAATGTATAGAAATGCAAGAGATTTCTCTATATTAATTTTGTATCCTGCAACTTTACTGAATTCATTTTTCAGTTTTAGTAGTTTTTTGGTGGAGTCTTGAAGAGTTTTCTATATATAGTATTATGTCATCTGCAAACAGTGGCAGTTTTACTTCTTACCAATTTGGATACCTTTTATTTCCTGTCCAATTTCTGTGATTTGGAATTCCAGTACTGTATGGACTAAAAGTGGTGAGAGTGGACATTTTTGTCTTGTTCCTGATCTTAGAGGAAATCTCTGAGTATTCCACCATTGACTATAATGTTAGTTGTGGGTTTTTCATATAAGGTCTTTATGTTGTTGAGGTATGCTCCCTCTAAACCCACTTTTCTGAGAGTTTTTTTCATAAATCGTTGTCAAAGACGGTCAAATTCTTTGTATGATCCTATGGTTTTTATTCTTCTTTTTGGTAGTGTGATGTATCACATTGATTTGCAAATATTAAACTGTCCTTATATCCCCAGAATTAATCCCACTTGAATGATCCTTTTAATCTTGCTGTTGAATGCAGTTTGCTAATGTATTGTTGAGGATTTTTGCATCTATGTTCATCAGAGATATTGGCCTACAGTTTTCTTTTTCTATACTGACTTTGTTTTTTGTATCAAAACCATAAACTTTGGAAGCTTTTATTCCTCTTTATTTTTGAAATAGTTTGAAGACTATTAATATATTAAATTCTTATAAATACGTTAAATGTTTGATTGAATTCATCTGTGAACCCATCTGGTCCTGGACTTTTGTCTGTTGGGAATTTTTTGATTATTGACTCAATTTCATTACTAGTAATTGGTAAGTTCAGGTATTCTTTTTCTTCTGGGTTCAGTTTTGGAAAATTGTAGCTTTCTAGGAATTTATTAATTTCTTCTTAGTTGTCCAATTTGTTGTCCAGTTTGTGGACCTATAATGTTTCATAGCCTCATAAGCCTCTGTATTTCCTTTTTTAAAGATTTTATTTATTTATTTGAGAGAGAGAGAAAAAGAGAGTAGAGGGAAAGGGATAAGCAAGTCCCAAGACTCCAGAACTTGACAGGGGCTTGATCTCACGACCCTAAGATCATGACTGAGCTGAAACCAAGAATTGGACACTTAACTGAGTAAGCCACCTATGCATCCCTTTAAAGATTTTATCTATTTATGTGAAAGGAGAGAGAGAGAGAGACAGAGACAGAGACAGAGAGAAAGAGAATGAGTGGGGGGAAGGGAAGAAGGAGAAAGATGATCAGACTCTCCAATGAGCATGGAGCCCAACTCATGGCTCAATCCCAGGACCCTGAGATCACAACCTTAGCCAAAGTCAGAAAGTTAACTGACTGAGCCACCCAGGTGCCCCAATCCTTTGAATTTTTGTAGTGTTGATTGTTACTTCTCCTTTTTGCTTCTGATTTTATTTACCTGAGTCCTCCTTCTTTTTTTCTTGATGAGTCTGGCTATCAATATTTATCTTTGCAAAGAAGGAGCTTTTGGTTTTATTGATCTGTTGTATTGCTTTATCTCTACTTCTTTTATTTCTTCTCTGATTTTTATTATATCCTCCCTTCTATGAATTTTGGGCTTTTTCTCTTCCTAGTTTTTTTTAAAGATGTAAGCTTAGATTGTGTATTTGAGATTTATATTATATCTTGAGGTAGGCCTGTATGTATTGCTATAAATTTCCCTTGACTTGCTTTTGCTCTGTTCTAGAGATTTTGGACTGTTGTGTTTTTATTTTCATTTGTCTACATGTATTTTTAAAATTTCCTCTTTGATTTCTTGGTTGACCCATTTATTGTTTATTAGCATGCTTTTTTTAGCTCTACCCATCTGTGTTTTTTTTTCTATTTTCATATCATTGTGGTCGAAAAAGATACATGATATAATTTCAGTCTTTTAAATTTTTTAAGGGATCCCTGGGTGGCGCAGAGGTTTGGCGCCTGCCTTTGGCCCAGGGCGCGATCCTGGAGACCCAGGATCGAATCCCACGTCGGGCTCCCGGTGCATGGAGCCTGCTTCTCCCTCTGCCTGTGTCTCTGCCTCTCTCTCTCTCTCACTGTGTGCCTATCATAAATAAAAAAATTAAAAAAAATTTAAAAAAAAATAAATTTTTTAAGATTTGTTTCATTGCCTAACATGTTATCTGTCTTGGAGAATATTCCATGTACATTTGAAAAGAATGTATATTCTGCTGTTTTGGGATGGAGTGTTCTGTATATATCTGTTAAGTCCATTTGGTCTAATGCTTTATTTAAAGACACTATGTCCTTATTGATTATTTGCCTGAATGATCCATCTATTGATATAAGTGAGATGTTAAGGTCGCCTGCCATTATTGTGTTACTGTCAATTTCTCCCTTTATGTACATTAAGATTTGCTTTATGTATTTAGGTGCTCCAATGTTTGGTGCATAGAAAATTACAATTGTTATTTATTCTTGTTGGATTAACACTTTGCTATAGCCTTTGTTTTAATTACTCTTGTTGGATTAGCACTTCGCTACTGTCTTTATTTTAAAGTACATTTGATAAAAGTATTGCTCTGCTTCCCTTTTTGTGCTTCTTTTTGCATGGTGTATGTTTTTCTGTCCCTTTGCTTTGAGTCTGTCTGTGTTTTTAGGTCTGAAGTGAATCTCTTGCAGACAGCATATAGATGGGTCTTGCTTTTTTATTCATTCAGTCATAGTATGTCTGGACTATGGGTTAAATTGGAGCATTTAACCCATTTACATTAAAACTAATTATTGATACGTATGTACTTATTGTCATTTTGTTAACTGTTTTCTGTTTTTGTTTTTTTGTTTTTTTGTAGCTTATTCTGTTCCTTTTTTTTTTTTCTCTCTTGCTTTTCTTTCCTGTGACTGAAGACTTTCATTAGTATTATGCTTGGCTTTCTTTCTTTTTACTTTTGTGTGTCTTTTACGGGTTTCTCTTGTTACCATTATGTTCATGTATAACATCCGAAGTGTACAGCAGTCTCTAGTAAGCTGATGATCACTGAAGTTTAAGTGAATTCTAAAAGAACTTCATTTTTATTTCCTATCTCCATGCTTTATGTCTAATGTGTCATATTTTACATGTCTTTATTTAGTAAGTCCCCTTAATTATTTAAATGATTGATTTTACTACTTTTTTCTTTTTACCTTCATACTAGCTTTATTTATTTTTATTTTTTATAAAGATTTTATTTAGTTGAGAGAAAGAGACAGAGATAGCAACAGAGAGCATGAGTGGGAAGGAGAGGGAGAAGCAGGCTCCCCACTAAGCAGGGAGCCCCATGTGAGGCTTGATCCCAGGACCCTGGGATCATAAGCCTAGTTGAAAGCAGCTGCTTAACCAACTGAGCTACCCAGGAGTCCCCATACTAGCTTTATAAGTGATTACTGTACTTTTTTGTATGTTTGCTTTTACTTGTGAATTTTTTTCCTTTTATAGTTTTATTACTTCTGATGATGACCTTTACTTTTCCATTTAAAGAAATTCCTTAAACATTTTTTATAAGACTGAATTAGTTCTGATGAATGTCTTTAACTTTTGTTTGTCTGGGAGAAGATCTCTCCTTCAATTCTTTTTTTTTTTAATTTTTATTTATTTATGATAGAGAGAGAGAGAGAGGCAGAGACACAGGCAGAGGGAGAAGCAGGCTCCATGCACCGGGAGCCCGACGTGGGATTCGATCCCGGGTCTCCAGGATCACGCCCTGGGCCAAAGGCAGGCGCCAAACTGCTGCGCCACCCAGGGATCCCCTCTCCTTCAATTCTTAATGATAACCTTGCCAGTAGAGTAATGGTTGTAGGTGTTTTCCTTTTAGCACTTTGAATATATGAGGCCGCTCCTTTCTGGCCTGCAAAGTTTCTGGTAAAAAATCAACTGATAGCTTTATGGAATTTCCCTTGCATGTTACTAGTGACCTCTATCCTGATGATTTTAAAATTCTCTGTCTTTAATTTTTGCCATTTTAATTATTATGTGTCATGATGTGGACCTCCTTGTTTTCATCTTGTTTGGAGCTTTCTGTAATTCCTGAACCTGGATGTCTTTTCCCTTGCCAGGTTAGAGAAGTTTTCAGCTATTATGTCTTCAAGTAAATTTTCTGTCCCTTTCTCTCTTCTTCTTGGACACCTATAGTAGAAATGTTTCTTTGCTTGATGTCGTCCAAGAAATCCTTTAAACTATCCCCACTTTAAAACTTCCTTTTCCAAAAAGAACTCTTATAATAATAAGACAATGTGACTTAAACATGTGCAAAAGATTTGAAAAGTATTTCACCCTCCCCCCATCAAAAAAGGAAAACAAGAACACAAAAAGATTTTCAACATCACTAGTCACCAGGGAAATGCAAATTAAAACTACAATGAGATGTCATCACATATCTTGCTAGAGTATATGTGCTTAAAGAGATTTTAATATCCCTGATAATACAGATTTTAGCAAGGATATACAGTAACTAGAACTTGTATACTGTCTGTGGATAAGAAAATAGTTTCATCACTTTGGAAAAATGTTTTAGTTAAAAAAAAAGAAATAAAACCACAATGCCACCAGTAGATAGTACCCAGGAGATATGAAAATATATCTTCATGGGCAGCCTGGGGGTTCCCTGGGTGGCTCAGTGGTTTAGCGCCTGCCTTCGGTGCAGGGCCTGATCCTGGAGACCCAGGATTGAGTCCCACGTCGGGCTCCTTGCCTGGAGCCTGCTTCTGCCTCTGCCTGTGTCTCTGCCTCTCTCTCTCTCTCTTTCTCTTATTAATAAATAAATAGAATATTTTTTAAAGGAAAATATATCTTCACACAGAGACATATGATTGTTTATGGTGGTCTTATTTGTAAAAGTCCCTAATTGGAAACTAGACAGTGCACATCAACTGAAGAATGCCAGCACATTGTAAGAATCTGTACAACAGATTATTTGGTAATTTAAAGAAATGAATTACCGACACATACATCAACATGGATGAATCTCTGAAGCATTACACTTTGTATAAAAAGCTGAACACAAAAGAGTATACACTGTATGATGTTATTCATATGAAATTGTAGGAAAAAAAACTATAAAGACAGAAAACAAAACAGTGGTTACCAAAGGCCAGGTTGGAGGGGGATGACTGGTTGGTAAGGGGATATGGTTTGGGTGATGAAATGTTCTATATCATGATTGATGTGTTGGCTACACAGTTTTATATGTGTCACACTTACCAAATTGTACACTTAAATGTGGTACATTTCATTATATGTAACTTATACATCTATAAAATTCATTTTGTTTCGAATGCTGTAAGAATGCTATAAGGTGTACCTGGAGTCATGTGGAGAAGCTGGCAGGCTTGAAGGAATTTTTGGAAAAGCAGAAGCTGTCTAGGAGCTCCATGAAGGCAGGAGGGAGTCTTTCTTGTGCGCCGCTGTATATCCAGATTCTGTCTTTGTGCTCAGCACATGGTATATGCTCAGTAGAAACTTGATTGAATGAAGAATGATAGTATTTCCGAGTATCAAAGAATGAAGATTAGGACCAAGAAGGAGCAATATGAATTTCCAGAGCCTGGCAAGGAGAGGGCAGGGAAGTAAAATAAGCCAATTATCTGGAGCCCTCAGTGCCACAATTGTGCATATTAACTCTACTCAAATGATAGTAATATTAGAACTATGTTCTGTTAGAACCAGACAGATAAATACATGATTTTAAATTTTAAGGAGGGAAAAGGGTACAGGAATTCCTCTGGTAAGTGTGGATGGAAAATAATGGAGGGGAAAGTCTGGAGTTAGGGAGGAGAGCATTTAAGAGGCTGTTGGCACATGTGCATCAAAGGAAAGTTCAAATGCAGTAGAAATGGATATAAAGAAGGTCTTGAAGCTGCTTTATCCTTTCCTTTTTGTAGACTTTTGATTTGTGCATAGAAAGTCTTTTCCTTTTAAAGTCAATTTTTCTGATTATTTAGAATCATCAATGGCACAAGGATTAGAAAATCAAACATAGAAGAAAAGTAACATTTCTATTAAATCTATCAACTTAAAAATTTTAGTATTAATACTTCTGATTTGTGTAATTGTGATTGTATGTATTTTTAATTTTTTAAAAGAATTTATTTATTCATTAGAGAGAGAGAGAGAGAGGCAGAGACACAGGCAGAGGGAGAAACAGGCTTCATACAAGGAGCCCAACGTGGGACTCGATCCTCGGTCTCCAGAATCACACCCTGGGCTGAAGGCAGCGCTAAACCGCTGAGCCACCCAGGCTGCCCTATATATGTATTTTTCAAACAAATATGAAGGTTGGTTTAAAAAAAATCTTAAAGTTGGAAAACTGCAGCTTAGGGGGTTTTAAGGAGTTTCTGCTTTCTAAGGTAGACCCTCTCTTTGTGCTGGGAGATATCCTTAATTCTAGTGGAAGTCCTGAATTGCTAGGGTATTTACCCAAGTGTGGAAATTTCAACCTGAGATGTGTTCTGTCTAGTAAAAAATTGATAATTGGTGGTAACATGATTTGCCCCTTAAACCTGAAGGTATTTTCTACATACAAGTTGAAACTTCAGCTCCTTATGCCTGAATGTGATTAGGGGTTTATATTTGGCATAGACAATGGCATTTGCCCAAGTAATTGCTTTCGGGTGGAAAGATGGGTAGACAATGGGCTGGAATGCCTATCAGACAGTGTGACCTAGACTGAAGGAGACCCTGGAGAATGTTCTCTGGATTCTTACATTGTCATGGACTGGACCATGAGAATTAGTTCACAGTCCAGTTGCTGTTCACCTGTCCAATCCATCCCAGGACAGAAACTGGAATAAATATTAAATGAGAGGAAAAAATATGGCTATAATGTGAAAAACAAAGCAGGTTAGTGTTTCAAAGGAGACAGCTGATAAAAGAGGCACAACAATGGTCTGGAAACAGGATGGGGTGCCTGGTGGTGTCCTATACTTCTTCCAGCCTGATTCCTAGAAAGTTTCAAGGAATGAGAAATTATCAAGAAAAAACTAATCTTAAGGTAATGAAGTGGAGGGAACTGTCTAAAAAAAGATTGGTGAAGAAGGGGAGTTTATTGATAATACAGCATTTATAAGATCACCACACCACTATTACTAGATCAAAACCAATATAAGTGTAATTCTAGAGAATGACCTCTTCAGTCTGTTTGGGTGGCTATCACAAAACATCATCAACTGGGTGGCTGGGAAACAGCAGAAATTTATGTCTTACAATTCTGGGGGCTAGCAAGTCCAGGATCAGGAACTGGCAGATTCAATGTCTGGTGAAAAACCACTTCCTGGTTCACAGATGAATGTCATCTTGTGTCCTCACAAGGGAGAAGGAGCAAGAGAGCTCTTGGAGTCTCTCTCATAAGGGCACTAATCCTGTTTACCAGGGCCCCACCCCCATAACATAATCACCACTGAAAGACCAGCACCTCTTAATACCATTGGGGATTAGGTTTAAATGTATGAATTTTGGCAGGAAACAAACATTTAGTCTATAGTAGTAACTCACTTTTGTTTTTGTTTTTTGTTTTTAAGTGGATTTTGGGTCTAAGCATAAAATGGGCTAATAGAAAACTTTAATTTGTAGCTATTTTGAAAAATATTTAGACCTGTGCTATTCTGGGAATTAAATATTCAATTACTATATACCATTGAATTTTACCTATTCTATATTAATATAAAAATTTTAAATGTACATATAAATGCTACTTGGGTACAGTTATTTCATAAGCTTTATAACCTTTTAGGTTATTTTGCTCTGATAAGTTTATGAACAAGCCTGTAGGTCAGTAGTAAAAGACATAAGTTCCAGGGCCAGATTTTTTTTTCCAGATTTTATTTATTTATTATAGAGAGACTCATGAGAGAGAGAGAGAGATAGATAGAGAGAGAGAACACAATTGGAGGGGAGGAACAGAGGGATAAAGAGAAGCAGCCTCCCTACTGGGGAGGGAGCCTGATGTGGTGCTTGATCCTAGGACCCTTGGTATCATGCCCTGAGCAGAAGTCAGATACTTAACTGACTGAGCCACCCAGGCACCCAAAGGGGCCAGATTGTTTTGATTCCATTTCTACTATTTAAACAGGAATGACTTTGGGCAAGTTAGATAATTCCTTTAAGCTTCAGGCTCTTCTGTAGAATATGGGTAATGCCTAGCTCCAAACTGTCCTGAAAATTGCATGAAATAATCCATGTCAAATGCTTGATAGGTTCTTAGCTACTGTGATGATAGGAAATACTACTTCTATTATTAAAAGAGAATTATAAACTTAAGAGAAATTTCACTGTGAGAGCTCTTTGGTCAAAATCCTTTTCTTGGTCTCAAGTCTTTTTTTGATTGGACTATACAGAACATACAATGTTATGTTTCAGGTATACAACATATTGATTTGACAATACATGCATAGACAATGCATGTCTATACATGCATTACTCAGTGTCCACCAGGATAAGTGTAGTCACCATATGTCACTATACAACATTATTACAATATTACAATGCTATGGACTACATTTCCCATACTGTACTTTTCATCTCTCTCATTTTATAACTGGAAGTTTGTACCTCTTAATCCCCTTTGTCTATTTTACCCATCCCCCCACCCATATCCCCTATGGTAACCATGTTCTCTTTGTTTAAGAGTCTGCTTGTTGGGATGTCTGGGTGGCTCAGTGGTTGAGCGTCTGCCTTCTGGCCCATGCCATGATCCTGAAGACCCGGGATCGAGTCCCACATTGGGCTCCCTGCATGGAGCCTGCTTCTCCCTCTGCCTGTCTGCCTCTTTCTCTCTCTCTCTCTCTCTCATAATAAATAAATAAAATATTTAAAAAAGAGTCTGCTTGTTGTTTGTTTTTGTTTTTTAGACTCAGTGTGTAAATGAAATGATACGGTATTTGCCTTTCTCTGTTTGACTTGTTTCATTTAGCATAATACCTTCTAGGTCCACCCATGTTGTTGCAAATCACAAGAGCTCATTCTTTTTTAAGGTTGTGTAATATTCCACAGTGTATTTGCCAAACTTTCTTTATCCATTCATCTATTTATGAACATTTGGGTTGCTTCCATAGATTGGGTGCTGTAAATAATGACGTAGTAAATCTAGGGATGCATATATCTTTTCAAATTAGTGTTTTTGTTTTCTCTGGGTAAATACCCAGTGGGTGAAATTACTGGATGATATGGTATTCTTATTTTTAAGGTTTTGAGGAAACTCCATATGATTTTCCACAGTGGCTACACCAATTTGCATTCCCATTGACAGTGCATAAGGGTTCCCTTTTCTCCACAACCTTGCTGAACTTGTTCAGCAAACTTGCCCTTTTGATACTTACTTTCAAACTTGCCTTTTTGATATTTACTATTCTGCCTGAGGTGAGGTGATATCTCTCATTGTGGTTTTGATTTGTATTTTCCTGATGATTGGTGATGTTGAACATCTTTTTGTGTATCTGTTTGCCATCTGGATGTCTTCTTTGGAAAAATTCAAGTCCTCTGCCTGTTTTTTATTGGATTGTTTTTTGGTGTTGGGTTGTATATGTCTATATATTTTGGATATTAACCTTCTTATTAGATATGCCAGTTGCAGATATCTCCTCTCACTCACTAGGTTGCCTTTTAGTTTTGCTGTGTAAAAAGCTTTTACTTCAGTGTAATCCCATTAGTTTATTTTCACTTTTGTTTCCCTTGCCTGAGGATACGTATTTATAAATATGTTGCTAAGGATGATGTCCAAGAGATTACTGCCTATGTATTCTTTTAGGAATTTTATGGTTTCACTTTTTTCATTCTCATTATTATTATTTTTTTTCTCTCTTCAGTTTGGTTGCTTTCCATTATCCTGTCTTCCAGATCACTGGCTTGTTCTTCTGTATCATCTCATGTGCTGTTGATTCCCTTTAGTGTATTTTTATATTCCAGGTATTGACTTTTTCAGCTCTTACTGGTTCTTTTTCATGTTTTCTATTTATCTGTTGGAGTTCTCACTGAACTCATCCACTCTTTTGTTAAATCCAGTGAGTATCTTTATGACCATTACTTTGGATTCTTTATCAGGCATATTGTTTATCTCTGTTTCATTTAGTTCTTGTGATTTTTGTCTTGCTCTTTAATTTGGGACATATTCTTCTGTCTTCTCATTTTGTCTAACTCTCTATGTTTGTTTCTATGTGTTAGGTAGGTCAGGCGCATCTCTTGGTCTTCTGTGCTGTGTCTTTAGCCACATTATTTAGTATGTTGGCTTTTAAGGGTGGGCACTCAGTTTCCTAGTGCCTTCTGGCTCTCCCAGAATAAGTCCACTGATTTTTGAAGACAGATGTTTTGGGAACTTGTCTTCCCAGTGAGGATCTCCAGTGCCAACGATGCCTGGTGTAGGGTCTGATGTTCTCACTTCTTTGTGCTTGTGTTACTTCTGTTTGTGGTTAGTCTCACTGTGGGTTTGCTTCCTGGCCATATCTTCACCTCTCCCAAACTTTTCAATGTGACCTTCTCTCTGCAATTAACTGTGGAAGGCCTGTTTTGCTGGTCTTCAGGTGATTTTCATAGTTAGTTGCATATCTGTAGCTGACATCTCAGTGTGTTCATGGGATGAGGTGAGCTCAGGACCCTACTACTCTGCCATGTGTCTGGCCCCCTTCTTGATCTCAACTCTTTAGACAAGAATCTGATCTAAAGAGATACTGGTAAACCATAGTCCCTCCCTGTCTGCATGGATGCTGAGGGACTCAAGCGAGATTGAGGATCACTTCCTTCAGATTCTGTGGGTTATGCTACTGAATGTTGCCACTGATCAGTCTCTGGCTAGTATGGACCTGAAATTCTGGGTGTCTGATGTAGCTAAGAGAACTTATAGGTGTTTATGCTAGTTATATCATAGTGTTAGCTGGGTCACATATTTTTTGAGGGAAGGTTTTATTTACATGTGACATATATATAATTCACAACAGAGCTTTAGGCTGTTCATAAACAAAAACAACACAAAACTAAAAAGCCAGGGGATGGGTGCTATTAGGGAATGAAAGTGAAACAATTCTTTTCACCTGGTGGAATACTTGAACTTTGACTCAGACCTGGACTTGAATGCTGTTTTGTAGCTGGACCTCCTTAGGAAAGTGATCTCCATGCACTTTCCTTCCATAAGATGCATTGATTGAATCTACTTTGTTTAAGTGTTGTGATGAGTGAATAAGGAGAGTCAAAAGATGCAGTGAGTAGCATGGTGCTCATGGTTTGGTCATCCCTTATTCCTCGACATTCTTCTTCAGCCTGAATTTAGCTCTGAGTTGCCTGGAAGCTAAAGAAAAAATGAGTGAGTCAATATCTAGAATAAGATCAAATATTCAGTTGAGTTTGGATGTAAAGTTCTGTAGATATCTGTGAAATCCATCTGGTCCAGTGTATCATTTAAAGCTCTCGTTTCTTTGGAGATGTTGTGCTTAGAAGACCTATCGAGTATAGAAAGAGCTAGATTGAAGTCACCAAGTATAAGTGTATTATTATCTAAGTATTTCTTCACTTTGGTTAATAATTGATTGATATATTTGGCAGCTCCCACATTCGGGGCATATATATTGAGGATTGTTAAGTCCTCTTGTTGAATAGATCCTTTAAGTATGATATAGTGTCCCTCTTCATCTCTCACTACAGTCTTTGGGGTAAATTTTAGTTTATCTGATATAAGGATGGCTACCCCTGCTTTCTTTTGAGGACCATTTGAATGGTAAATGGTTCTCCAACCTTTTATTTTCAGGCTGTAGGTGTCCTTCTGTCTAAAATGAGTCTCTTGTAGACAGCAAATAGATGGGTCCTGCTTTTTTATCAAATAAATCAAAACTCCTCATGGTTTCTTATATAAGAAAACAAATAGATAATGTAATGGGCACCTACTATTAATATAGATTTATGAAAGACAAATTTGGCAATTTTTATATCAACTTTCTTTAGAAGCCAAGGACATAACATTATATCTTAATTCATTAAGGCATTTCTGAAGGAAGCTGAGATAATTTGGTTTGAATACACAGCTTCTCAATAGCACAACCTAATAATGCAGGGATAAAGTTAGAAATTCTAAAAATTGTGTTTATTTAAAAAATATCTTATTTTAAAAATATTTTATTTTTATTTATTCATGAGAGACACAGAGAGAGAGAGAGGCAGAGGGAGAAGCAGGCTCCCTGTGGGGAGCCCAATTTGGGGCTCTATCCCAGGACCCTGGGATCATGACCTGAGCCACAGGTAGATGCTCAACCACTGAGCCACCCAGGTGCCAAATTGTGTGTATTTAAAATGACCTTTAAGTTTATTGTGGGGGCGGCTCATTGGTTGAGCATCTACCTCTGGCTCAAGTCATGATCCTGGGGTCCTGGGATCTAGTCCCACATTGGGCTCCTCACAGGGAGCCTGCTTCTCCCTCTGCCTATGTCTCTGACTCTCTCTCTGTGTCTATCATGAATAAATAAATAAAATCTTTTAAAAAGTTTGTCATGAATATTAGCTCTCTCAAATTATCCTTTGACAAAATGCTAGGTTGTTAGGTTGAATACAACCATCAGTTGAATTTCATGCTACTTATTCCTATTGCAGATGAATTTATTCTGTATTTTCCATGGTTATGGCACCAGAGTTTCTCATTGTGAGGACTAATGTAACACAATTCTTCTGAGGGTACTGATTAAAAAAATGTTTGAATTTAAATTTGTGAGTGATTTTATCTGCAGTTGAAGGTGCTGCACTGGACAAGGCTTCCTCCAGGCTATTCATTTCATTTAAATTTTTACCTCAGGTATCATGTTCTAGTGGAGAGAGCATGACTTTGTGGTTCAGACTGATTAGGGTTTTGAATCCTGGCTCTGCCAATTGCTAGTCATGTGACCTTCAGGAATTTATCTCCCCTTTGGAAATTTCTCCCCTTTGAGACTTTGCTTTCCCATCTGTAAAACATATCTGAGAAACTCACCCCATGGAGTGTTCCTGAGAACAAGTGTGCATTGTGCATAAATTGCCTCGCACAGTTCTGAGTCTTGAGATAGTAGGGGCTGGGCTTGGGTCTATTTATGTTCTCTACAATCAAATACTCCATTCAGACAGGAAACACTTTCTTTGATGGATTAAACATGCTTCTTTGAGAATTTCATCCTTTCAGTCTTGCCTTTCCTAAAAAATGGTTACTTCAGGGGCACCTGGGTTGCTCAGTTGGTTAAATATCTGACTGTTGGTTTTGGCTCAGGTCCTGATTTTGGGGTTGTGAGATCGAGCCCCATGTTGTGTCCCATGCTCAGTACAGAGTCTGCTTGGGATTCTCTCTCTTCCTCTGGTCCTTTACCTACTGCTTTCTCTCAAATAAATAAATATTTAAAAATGGCTACTTCAGTCATCTATGAATTCATTTTAAAAATGAAAATAATAAATGATTAAATAGTCTGGTTGCTCCATTTTTAGTGCTACAGGTAAAATTCCCCTCAATTTATTTCATAGTCTACTGGTTGATAATGTGAGATTGTGATAATAAATGGATTTGGCCATTTATCCATCAGATTTCCTAAGTAAAATCATTGCCAATATTAGTTATTGAATATTTTACAGTAAATATTAGCTTAGTATTTAGTAGTCAAATTGATTCCAGACATCTAAAGGGTTGGTATATTCATTAATAGGAAGCTGAATCTAAATAAGATTTTAAAATTAGTTCTTTTGATATTTCACCTATTTCATCTTTAAACATTGTAAACTCTATTTTGAAATATTTCTAACTCAAAGCAATTTTTAAAATTTGCATGAAATTAATCTTATTATTTTTAAATTTAAAGGGCTGATCTGACATAAAAACATTGAATTTTTTCCATTTTTCACAATGTAAGCAGAGGGAAATTTTAAGCCATTCTATTTTTTCCTACAGTGTTTTAAAAATTCAAACCAACTGGAATTTTAAAAAGTATATAAAATTCATGAATATATACGAATTATATTTTTAGTAAGCTTTACTCTATAGCAGGGAGACATTTCTTCTTTGTTGGAAAAAATCTGTGCACTGTCCTCATTTGAATGCCTCCAAAGTAGAAGCCTTTGTGAGAATTTACCAGAACAGCCTTATTAGAATTTTGGTCATGAAGATGGAATTGTTTATGTTTTAAGGGACATTGGCAATCGCCTTACCAGCTCTGTCTCATGGCAGGTGAGAGAATGAGACTCAAAAGTAATTTGCTGACAAACAGTGCTAATCTAGGACTGGAATTAGGGCTTCCGATTCCAGGTGATTACACTAGAGTATAAGGTGACATGAGAGAGAAAGCGCTCTTGTCTCAAACATAATTTGATGAGTTTACCCCAGATTTACAGCCATCCTTCCTTATGATAATCCTGGACAGAATTTAACTGGTTTTTGTGCCATAGATTCTTATAGTTTGGGAAAGTCTATGAATCTTTTTCAGAATAATTTAAAGTATTTTAAAGACTTTTAAATCCATATGGTAAAATATGTTCTATTACAGAGAAAATGAAACCAATGTAGTTATCAAAATATTCAACTCTGAAAGAGTAATATATATGTATTCATCCTCATTAACATATTAAATAACAAGATCTAGTAGTGGTTCTAATAGCAACTTTAGTGCTTCCCAAGTATGGGAATTTTGAGGAATCTGCAGTAGGGAAAGATCTGTGACCTCTATGGGCAACCAGTCATAGGCCTGCCATTGTCGTGGTGGTTTGTCACCCATATTCAAAATTGAAGGGTTTGTTAGATTTCAGTTAGAAATCAGTGAAAAGAAGGGACACTTGACTGGCTCAGTCAGTAGACTATGTGACTCTTGATCTTGGGGTTATAAATTTGAGCCCATATTCATGTAGAGATTACTTAAAAAAAAGTCAGTGAAAATAAAGCTATAATTGTTCCTTTCCTTGTTCACAGATCCCCCCCGCCCCCCAATTTCTTGTGAATCCCAAGTTACAAACCTCTGGTGTATAGTGAAGCTATCTGGGCAGGTAAAGGCTTGAGCCACTACAATATTTCTCGGCCTCCACCTAAACTCTTATATTTAAGGACCAAACACACAGCTTTTAATTTTAGGTCATATTATATCTCAGATTCTTAGAATAAGAATATTAGATAGAATAAGACTAAGATTCTTAGAATAATTTTCAAAGAGTGATTCATAGGTCATCTGTGTCAGAGTATTTTTGAAAGCTTGTTGCATGCAGATTCCTGAGCCCTGCATCATTTTTCCTGGGTCAGAATTTGTGAGGCAAGCCTGGACACCTGCAAGTTCAACAATCAGTCAAATAGTTGTTATGGGCATCCCAACTTGTGACTGTCTAGGGTAGTGAGCTAGTAATGGGCATAATTGAGCTATGTGGGAGGATGGCTTGTAGGTAGCAGAGATGTGTTTTTGATAGAGTTTGACGTTACTCTGTAAGCTGTTGTCCTATTGTGATTCTCAGGCTGATCACATAAAGAAGCTAGTTCTAAATCTGTATTTGTCTGTAACCACATGGAGTGGGTGCTGTCTTTTACTGATTAGGGAAAACCTGAAGTGGGGCTATTGGAGCTGCTGGCAGAGAAGGAGGTGAGCAGCTTAGGTTCACCCAGAAGCAAGGAGGAGGAAGGCTATGGAATCAGGTTCAGCACATTGATTGGGTTTATCCACAGCAACTGGAGCCCTGCCCATTGGGAGGAACCAAATTGCACTTTGTTGAGACAGTTCACACATCTAAGAAGAGACAGTTTGGAACCTGATGGAAGATGATCTGGTGAGACTGTCTTGCTCCACAAGAGGGCAGACAACTTTTTGACATTGAGGGCCACTGACATTGAACTTGGGAGGTCTTGTCAGTTGCCAACTCAGTTGGCCCTTCCTTGAAAATAACTTCGCATTTGTAGGTACAACTGTCTCCCCTCCCACCCCCATTCCAATTGCCTTACAAAACCAGACATACTGTGGTTTTTAGATTATTCATTATGAAATCAGGTATAAATTCAGCCCACAACTTCATATATCAAATTTTGATCTTTATTTTTCTCCGACTTGATGGAAAAAAAGAAGTGTTCTGAGCTTCCATTCTGTCATAGTGGCTGCTCACTTTGCTGCTTCTACACCATGAAGTATGGAGATCTTTCTGCTACCCATGCCATGGCCAGGGACTGGGACTTTTTCCTAGGCTAGCTGGCCAACCTGCAGCCAAGGAACACCTTGCAGGCTGGCCTCCTCTGGGCTCTTACTGTCTTGTCATTGCAAGGGTCTTTCCTGACCTGCAGCCTTTCTGCTACTGAATCTCTTCTCCCTCTTCCTTATAGCCCTGGGAGTTCACTCTTAGTCAAGGACAAAGGAATTTCCTCCCCTTATGTCTCTATCTTAGAGGGTTTGTCTACACTTTCCCTTTCTATGACACTCTTCCCTCAAAACCCATATTAAGATCCCTCCCCCAACTATGTGTACACACACGCGTATATAGATGTGTATGGCATGGGATCTTGGGATAGAAGAGCCAGAGAATGTCCCAGGCAATTCACTGCCATCCCACCAATTACTTACTGAACACTGGAAGGAAGAAGAGCATAGATTAATATCTCAGATATACTTTTTAATCACAGGATTTCACTTAATGCTTTTGAGGAAAAACTTGTATTGAAGAAAAGTGGCCTGGTAGATTCATCTGTGATCTTTGGATCAGAGATCTGGTCCTGTAAATCCATAGGTGTTACCATTCCTGAATATTGGCCAGGAAACAGTTTCGTGAAAGACACAATCCCAGTTATTCTGATAAGTAATAAATTCTGTGCATTTTATGATTATGTTAACTTCTTGCCATTCCTCTCCTTGGAGTGGCTGAGGGGGCGGGGGCGGTGGGCAGGCAGGCTCAGCTGTGTGCAAGGGATGATCTTCCCCCAATACCTTAGCCAAACCCAGCAGGGGGCCAAGGGAGACCTGCAGAGAGGAGATGTTTTTTTATCTCTAGGCGGAGCTCTAATCCCCACAGGTTTTACAGGCTTTTTTTCCCCATTGGAATAAGAGCTAAGTAAATTAAATTGACCAATTTAATAATGTAAAAATGTAACTCCCTGAACTTGTACTAGTGTAGACACTGCCAGGGTCTTCAGTCGATAGGGCTTAGCACTGTGCTCAGTTTTCCAAGAAGCTCATTTCTGAATGGTTTGACCTGACCAGTCTGTAATAATATATATTCCTCCCACTTGAAAGAAAAAATCTATTCTAGGCTTTTAGAATAATGTTGCTTTTATAACCCATTGTTATTTTAGAAAACCCATTGAGTATTTACTGATTTGATGGAATATTGAATTTTTAACCAAAATATAGCCAACACTATCTTCTCCTTTATAATTGGTAAATTAACTTCAATACTCATTTTTTCAAGTTGAGTTATAATGGAGCCTTCTGCATCACAACATTCATTATCTAATTTATCTTCTTGAAGGTTATTCTCTGCCAGAGACTGGGAAACCATGTCAAAGTTAACTGAAGTTCAATGTTTGAGTTCCCAGCTCTAAACTGTTGTGAATTTGATCCCTTCATGTTGAAATAATCTTTTTTTTTTTTTTTTTTAACTTAGAAACTGCTTCTCTGGGATTTAATTATGCTGTTGCCCTCTCTCAGTTTGCATGAGATCATTAAGCTGGATAGTTTGTTTCTTTGACAACAGAACATTTTGAGCAACCAGATTAAATTAGGGGGCAGATTCAGGGCACCCATGACTTGATGTTGTAACTAGGAATCTACATATAAAAACAAACAAGGAAGAGATAAAAGTCATGCTTGGAGTATTCTTTCAAAGGCTTGAGATAACAGAAATGCCGGTCGATATGTGAAAGCCACAATATTACATTATGCTTCAATTTTATTTTCACTTGCTTATTGAACCTACCTTGACGCCAGATGGGAAAGTGAGTTTTTAATGAGTGAGATGAAATATTTATCAAAGCTGAATTATACAAGTTTTGATCAGAAGTCAAATAGTTGAAGCATATCAAGTCTCCTTTAAGGAAATACATACAGGTTTATGCATGTCTTATATTCATTGCAGGATATCAATAATGGAAGAACTGGTTACTGACCTAGGACTTATTTCCAAAATATTTGATTAAAGAGATCTACATCTGAGCTGCCAACCTCCTTGTATAAGACTAGCACAAAATGTTAAGCTTTCTGTGTTGTAGTGCATTTATTGATATAGATGTCAAGGATATGTATACATGAGGTTTCAAGCATAAATCATCTTGCAAAATAGTGGTGCTATTTATGAGATGGATAATCCTTCAGCACATAGTTGTACTGCATTTATTAGTCATTGGTGTTTACACAGCACTGCAACATTGGGGCTTTCATGTTACCTTGAAGCAGCTCTGAGGTTAGAGTTTATTTTGCAGAGTGGGAACCTTGAACTCTGTACTCAAAATTGTATGATTTTCCCACTCCCAGGAAGCCACAAAGCTTGGGATGTGAACTCTGCTTTTCTAGCGAAAGTCCAGGGCATTCTTGGCCCTCCTCACCTCCACCCACAAACACCCACTTACATTTATGATGTCTGTATTGCAAAGTACATATCTATTGTAGTTTTATTTCAGCCATAGGAGGGAAGTGACTATGTTTTAGTAGTAAAACTGTGAGATTCCCAGTGTATGATAGAGAATCATGGTTTAAGGTCACATACACAAATTCCATCCCTATGGCAGCCTGTACTTTGATCCTTCTAATGGCCACTTTTCCACAATTTGGGCATGATGATTTCTAGGCTTATACTATTATAGGCTTTTGAAACAGTGATAAAGCTGCAATCAAATAAGACCATGATGTTAAAAGTGGCTGTATGTTCTTTTCAATATTACCTTCTAATAGTATTATTCCTATTAGTTGTTTATGAAAAAAAGGTAATTTTTATAATGAACAAATTCCACCAATATCTACTGATAGTATGAATTTATTTTAAAAAATTATAGGGGTGCCTGGCTGGCTCAGTTGGTAGAGCATGTGACTCTTGATCTTGGGGTTGTGAGTTCAAGCCCCACGTTGGGTGTGAAGCATGCTTAAAAAAATAAATATTAAAAATATTATATATATGTAATATGTATTTCTTCAAATGTACTTTCTAGGCATGTACCAAATTGTTAACAGTGACCATCTTTGTATTATGGAACTGGAAGTGGCCTCTTCATTCAGTTGTGAAATGCCATGGAGAAAGGAACCTGATTCTTTGGCTGAATTCTATAAACATAGGCTAGTTACATAAATTATTTAGATATATTTATTATGTAAAGAAAATTGTTTCACATATTTTTAATGCATTTGAATTTTTATTCTACAACACAAGCAACATAAATACAATCTTTTAAAATATTTTCTCTTTAGAATTTTCATTTTCACCTCAGATAAAATGTACACAAAATACACTTGCAAGCTTGCTTACAGGGACCTGTTAAACAATGAACAGACAAATTCTATCAAACAGTTTATCAACATATAAAGGAGGATAGTTTCAGGGTTTTAAAAAAAATTATTAATGTGAGCAAACTGATTAAATAAGGCGGCAAATTAAAATTATATTTCCTTGACAAGTCCTTTGGAGTAAACAAAATGCTTCAAGGCTCCTGGTGAATGGGATTGCAAGGATGAATTCTGCATTTTATAGGTAAAATGATATACTGACTCAAATAATTATGGCTATACCACGCTTTACTTACAATTTTTATGCATGAAAACAAGTCAATTCTTTGGCATAATACAAGAAGGGATAAAAGAACCCTTACCACCTTCTGGCTTTATTTAGAGTGGGAAGTGGTAGTAGGGGAACTGTTTATAATGTAATTTATTTCTCTTAGAAATGCAGGAAAATAATCTTGAATAACAACTTTTTGGCATGATTAGGGCAATAAACATCTTATTCTTAGCTCCCTTCCTCCCACCCCCACCCATCCACTGAAAACAAATCAACAAACAAAAATAAGTGAAATTACTCTTTCCCTCTAGGCACCTGCTCCTGCCCCTATCATGCCATACCTGGATATCCTACCACATGGTTTCAATTGAAGTGAAACCAAAAATATCAAAATCATTAATCTTTGTCCAGTTTTGCCTATTTAGCAGGAAACCAATTTTTATTACAGAGGACCACTTCCAACAAAATACAGATGAAAGAACTGCCAAGGGAGGAATACAAAGTAGCCTGCACATGATCATGAGGTAGTCATGGATGACCACTGGTGGCTGGTAGTGTCAGGGCTTGAGATTCCCTAACTTGAAAACATATTTTATGTGGTAGCTCAAAAGATTGGATTTTAGATTCCCCCCATCCCTTTTTTGGCACCAATTGGTAAAATAAGTTGGAACTAAAATTATTCCCAGAGATTAGTATTTTAAATTTAACTTGAAAATCAATTACTATTAAAAGAGCTAAAAGCACACATAATTTCTAAAATGGATTATGGAAAACAAAAGTGTAATAAAACTCTTCAATTATTTCCATCCACAGAGGCAAGAACTCTACTCTTTAGTACCATTAACACTTTGATATGCTTTCTGATCTCACTAAATCTAGTAAATACTGTAATTATCTTCTCATACAAAAATCTAAATTAATTTAAACAATGTTAGAGTATTCAAGCAGAAAGTTTTAAAGAAACTTAAATCAATAAGAAGTATCTGTAATTAATATAGTTTATACTTGGATGATAATTTAAAAGTTCTTAATTTTTTTCTCTTGAACTATTCCATGAACCTTTTTTTAATGCAAGAAAAGAATTTCCAAGGCTAATTAATCAAAGAAAATGTTAGGAAATCAACTAAGGCCCCACCTACACTTGAGTTAACATGATTTCATTGTATTCCCAAAGCATATTGATACATGTGTACATTTCTCCCATAATTGGAAAACGAGGAGTGTGGTCTCCACTGTGCAGATATGAACAGAAACACATTTTCTGAAAAGTCCTTAAAACAGGCACATGTACTGCTAAAAGGGAGTTATTCAGTTTCCAAATTTCCATGAAACCACTTGGTAGACTCTTTACAGGTACACAGGAAATGAAAATATTTACACCAGACAGTTAAATGAAAGATGAAGGTACATCAAGTAGTGTAATATCATTTTGACATGTTGATATTTGGGTGACTAATGAGAGAGAGAAACCTACTAGCAAGCAAGCAATGACTCAAAAACCTCTGGAAGCCAGGAGCCAAGATTGCAACAGAGTTGAGATGGAAATATTAAAACTGTATGACAGAAGAAACTCAAACACTGTGTATTTAAATTTAAAATCACCTCAGTACAAGTCAAAGGGTCAACATGATACAAATGATCATCCATAGAACCAGTGTTTCTAAGTACAAAGACGAAAAGCTTACACAGATCTCACTGTCCCATTGAACTGATACATTCATTGTCTTTGAGCTTGTAAAAAACCGAATTGTTGGTATAATAAACCTAGAAACTGGGAAGGTTGAATAGGAATGCTGTAGAGAATCCAATCCCAAGTTGTCTGCCCCAGGTTGTTTGTTGTTTTCTCTAGAGCTTGATAAGTCAGGCTGATCTTAAAGGTAGTAGCTGGAAATTTTTTCAAGGCAGTTCTCAGAGTATGGTCCCCAGACCAGCAGCATTGGCCTCACCTGGGTCCTTGTTAGGAAAGCAAATTTCCAGACCTACTGAATTGGAAACCCTGGGCATGGGCCCAACAACCTGTGTTTTAACAAGCCCTCCAGGTGATTCTCATGTGTGCTAAAGTTTGAGAACCACTTTAGAACAAAGTCAAAAGATACCACACAACCACTACTTAAACCTTCAGGATAGGAACTAATAGTACAAACAATTCTTGGTGATTGAAAGGCTGGAAGGACCATAAGTGGATGGGATTCACCCGCAGTTGACTACGGTTTTGTCACGAAGATGGTCAGCCAGTCTCTCCTCCCTGGAACTCTCATGCATTATTGTACAAAGATAGAGGGGACAGGTTTTGTATGGTGCTAGTGGTGTGGCATCGAGTTTTCTTCAATTAGTAAGTGGTGCCATCATTTATATGGAAATTGAGCATTATTCCCAACTGAGTTTCTCATAGATTATCCCCGGGGATAATTTTTTTGGTCTGTTTTCCCTGAAGCAATAATTGTGTTTTGGAAATCTAAATGGTGTTCTAGTCCAACACTTTGTATTAAACTATTTGTTACTTCCACATCAAATACAAACATTATAAGCAGAGGAAGAGGATCTCACAAGAGACAATTTTCTAGATTGCTCCACTATGAGGAAGGAGAACACAATTTTTCTTGATGAAGCATAATTATGAGTTCTATACTAGTTTCATAAAGCTTGCCCAATAACAAGTTCATATTTCCAATAAAAAGTGCTTAAAAAGAGTCTCTTGCTTTTTTAAGGCCACACTAAATGTCACTAGGATCACCTAAGTGGTACCCATGCATATCCAAGTTTTGTTATTCACTTAATGAAACGTGTTGGACTTTTTTAATGCCTGTCTCCACAGAATATGCAGAAATATTTAGGCATGTGGCACGTGGTTGCTATGGATATTGACCTGATGCCCTCAGTACCCGGATCTTTAAACAATCTTGTCTTACCCGTTGCTGCCTCTTCAGAAAGAGTGCATTTGAAAACTGGTTAGAATTTATTTTGCATATTCCCAAACTTTGATGATGACTTACGTATTTACTACTGTACACTTCCCAGGGAAGCAAGTAGAGAGGCACTGTTGGCTACAGGGCACTTTATTTTGAGTGATTAAATTGAACCAACTTTGCATGTCATTCTGGCCACAGACTGCCATGCTTTTCTGCGTAACAGCTGGCCATGAACAATATTATTCTATCATTTCCAACTAATTTGGCAAGTTTTGTAAATTACCTCTGAGGGCCTGCTTGAAGATTAAAGTTCAGACCTTATTTTATTTTCAAACACTCAAAATATTATGTTATATATGATCTTTCTATGTAAAAACACTAGCTTTTTCTTTTTTTTTTTTTTTAAACCTTATTTGAAAAATTCCCATAACATAGCAGATCTGGGATGTCAATCAGATATTTTCCACTCATTTTAACTGTTTAATTCCTTAAAACACTAAAGTGTTTCCCCTGTGTTTTTAGAGCACAATGTTGTAGAGCATGGCCTTTGAACTTAGGAACACCTCTCTCACAACCAGCTTTGCCACTTACTGGTTATCTCAGGCAAATTTCTTAACCTTTCTGGGTCTGTATCCTCAGCTGAACAAAAATGAGGAAATCTATGCCTATTTGACAAGGTCATTGTGAAAATTAAATGCTAATGTAGGTAAAGGGTCTACATTCACAGTGGCACTCGACAAATGTCACCGCCTCCCCGCTGTTTATAACCTCTTGTGGTTATCAGCTCCAAACAAAGGTCTTCATTCTGCTTAGTTTGATGGGTGGACACAAATGGATTTTCTTTCTGAGAAAGAAGACTGTCTTACCTAAGCAGTCTTGTGATGTATTTGGGGAGAGTCAGGGATATCTATTATACAATCACATTACCTTCTTATGGTTAAGGCCATTTGACTTTCTCCACTCACTCTGTATAAGCCTCTTCTTAAAACAAGAACTAAAAGCTTGGTGGTATCATACCAAGAGGCTTCCATTTAAAGGTACTTTTGAATTTTGTTAATATTTTGTCATGTTTGATTGCAAATATTTTAATCTGAGCTGTTATGTGTGTTAACATCTGCCTTGGTCAGTCATTAAATAGCATAAAGATGGTAGAAAATGCCCTAGTTTTGTATTGATGGAGAAGGCTAGAAAATAATCGTAAGGGGAGAGAGAATAAGATGGTGTAAAGAGGCAGCCCAAGCATTTTTAAAAGCTAATCAGGAGAGGCAAGAACTAGGGGAAATCCTAGAACTCCATCAAACCTATGCTCTTAGGGCAAGGAGAAATCTGATGATGAGTGTGGTCTACCTGGCTGTCAGGAATTCCTAAATACTGAATTTTCTAGATGCTTTCAAGATGCACTTTACCAAAATATTAAAAAATAAATCTCAACCTTAGGGTAACACACTTTTGGCAGTAAATATGGGCAATTGAAAGCAATGTACAAAATCTTATTCTGCTTAGATCAGTAAATGTATGGTAAGAACTGTTTTAACCACAAAGGCTGTCTTGACATTGGTCCTTCAGAGACCTTGGGAGAGCGAGAGTGAAGGAAGAGAGCGGAAAAGGCAGAAACCAAGACAGCAGGAGAGTGTGAGAGGCTGACCTGGGCCGTCTGGAAAGGGAAGCCTTGTCTACCAAGGGTTCCTCTCCACCCCTGGAGATGACAGACTTCATTGTGACCTGATGTTCTGTTTGTTAGAGATTATTTGCATCAGGCAATATCTTTTTTGACAATCACAGATACCTCTGGGAGGTATTATGGTGGTTTAGCTAACTTTCTTGTTGAAATCTGATGTGGATGTGAAGCACAGAGTATGCTGGGGACAGAGGTGGGTGGAGACCAATGTGGGCCGTGGGGTAGGCTATAGAATAGATGATGGAAAGGGGTCAAAAACCTCTTAAAAATGGTAGGTAAAGAACTATGTATGTTTTCTCACTTTTTAATTCTTGAACGTACAGTTTATTTTCATAAACTAGCCTTGGATCTCATAATAGAGCATCTATGGGAGAATGGATTCTGATTTCTAAACAATTAACATACTCTAGGACATGACATTCTACACTGAGACAGGCTTCCCTCAAATTTTCATACTTTATAAGAGGTTGCTACATATAAACATTTCATAATCACTCTGATTTGATACTCTTCTCTAATGAAGCTTATTTCCCACCCCTAAAGTGAATTTTGGAGTCCTCATGGGCTCACAAAGGGGAACCAAATCTCAGAAAAGCAGTACATCTTGGTGGCTCTATTTCTTTTTGTAGCTTTTGTTAAAATAAAAAAAGTACCCGACTTTCAATTCTATTTCCAAAAAATAACAATTTAAAAGTGTAGAATACAGCTCATTACTATCCCAACAATTCACTGCTTGTTAAGATCAAGGAGTTGATTTGCTTCTAAACTTATTTGTCTAATGAGTAAAACCTGAAGGCAAAAAGAATGTGTCATGGAACTGGAAATATGTCTCTGGACTCTGTGGTGATCTTTAGATGGTATAAGGAATGATGAGGTTCTTTCATATTGGCTAAATAAATCAGGGAACCCTGTCTTCATCTTAACCTTGTAGATAGTTACATATTTCTCAAGGAAGACAAAGTTTACAAATAACAGCACTTAATAAAGCTGTTAGTTGTAAATCCTTGCTTCTCTACCAAAGACTTGATGTTTCAATCATTATAATTTAGGAACTATGAAGTATATTGTAAATAATATAAGGATTCCAAATTAATTTTCTAGTACTATCCGAAAGAAATGTCCATATAGAACAGCCATTTAGAAAGACCTCAGACAAAAGATAAATTTACTTGCCAGAGAGAACACATATTTTAAATTGAAAAACTTAATTTCCTAAATTTCATTGTGTCCCCTTCTCCATTAGTTATTTTTTCTTTTGAGACTAGAGCCTGTTTGCCTGACACTGTAATTTCACGTGATGGTTGTATAATATTTAAGGTTTAAAATGACTTCGTCCCAGTCTCCTTTCCCACCCCTCCCAGCTGTCTCCCTGCCACCCCACACTTCCTGCCCCGTTCCCTGAGAAGTCTGCTCACTGGATGGAGAACTGAGTCCTTTCCTCCAAGGGTGTGGATACAAAAGGAGTTGCATTTAAATGTTTTGTTTTCTTAAAAACCCAATGTTCTGCCTTATGTTCAGATAGCTAGAGCATAAAAATGTCTGTGCAACAAGAAACTAAGGCACCATTTTTTTTTTCTTTCCCTTTCCTGTTTTGCCTTGGGAGCAAAAGCAGAGACTGGTGGGAAGCCAGGGTGGCAGGTCAGTCTTACGTCTCTTGGCAAGATCTGTATCAGCCACTATCACTGGGAGCTGTGTGTCAAAAGTTTCCAGGACACAGACTGAAAACCCTGCCAGGAAAGCATTTTATTCCTTTAGAAATAGGGAAATAAAGGCACAACAGTACCTTAAAAGAAGAAGTAAGTTGGTGAATACCAACCAGAAAATCTTGACAATTTAGGACAACTTTGAAATGTTCTGAAATATTTTACAGAGGAAGTCATCCCTTACTTGATTATGACACCCAAGAATATGTTTTTCCAGCTGTTGTCTTCCCTGCTAAGCCCATAACCATAATAGATATCTTCCTCCGATGAAGAACGTCTGCTACTAGATGCCTGAGTGCTTGCACATCAGCTTGACTTACCAGCGGATATTTTCTTAACAATTGCATTAAAAAAAAAAAAAAATCAAATGGACCAGTGAAGTGTTTTCAAAGGAGTAGTCCTTGAAAAGGGACTCTTTTGGGAATAGCATGGCAGGCAAAAGCACTGGGAAATAAACATCAAAATTTAGAAATGTGTCAAGGACTGAAGACTTTTCTGAAATAATGTGCAAAATCAGAGTATCGTTTGTGTCCTCTAGATACAAGGTGAGTGTCCAGAATGGCCCCAGGACTGATTAGCGAGGGAGCGGCCAACTGTTCTCCGAGACACTGGTTTCAGTGGGGCTGGTGGTGGGGAAGACGCCACCCGTCAGACTGGCAGGCACTCTCCGACCTTCGCTATTGTACTTGGTCACTGGGAGTCTCCTAGACGATGATGTCATAGACCCGGCCCACTCGGCCCAGCCATTCCCTCACAGCCTGGCGCACTCTGATGTCGGTCACGTGACAGGTCAGCTGGCTGATGCACGGGAACACGGCGGGCTGGAGGGCCGTGAAGGTCTGGTCCGGAAGGATCTGAATCTGGTTGAGGACTGTTAGCACCATGTTGGTCCATGCCTAGGAGAAAGGATGGAGGGGAATTAGCAGCTTTCTCCTCTGGATTCATTCGAACTCAGGTGTGGCTAAGCACTGCCAGTTTGCAAACGAGTTTTCCTAGGCTTTAGGTTGCAAATAAATCAGTCTTTACTAATGCAATGTGGCTAGAAGCCACTAATGTGGCTAAGTCGTCATTTTAAGTTCATATATACAAGGAATAGCAGAGACTCCTTTAATGTTAGGAATACCTTATTTTCAGGTTTCAGGGACTCCAGGCATACCTTGTTTTATTGCATTTTACTTTACAATACTGTGGTTCCCAGACACTGCTTTTTCTTTTCTTTCTCCCCCCCCCCCTTTTTTTTTAAATAAACTGAACATCTGTGGCAGCCCTGTGTTGAGCATGTCCATCGTTGGCACCATTTTTCCAACAGCATTTGCTCACCTCACTTTGTATCTCTGTCACCTTTTGGTAATTCTCACAATATTTGAAACTTTTGCATTATTATTACTATTATTTGTTATGGTCATCTGTGATCAGTGATCTTTAATGTTACTATTGTAATTGTTTCGGGGTGCCATAAATTGTGCCCATTAACTTAATCAATAAATGTGTCCGTTCTGATTGTTTCACTGACCAGTTCCCCCATTTCTCTCCTGCTCCTCATGCCCTTCTATTCCCTGAGACACAATAATGGTGAAGTTAGATCAATTACTAACCCCACCATGGCCTCTAAGTGTTCAAGTGAAAGGAATAGTCACAGGTCTTTCCTTTTAAATCCAAAGCTAGAAATGATTATGCTTAGTGAGGAAGGCATGTTGAAAGCTGAGATTGGCACAAGAGTCTACTTCTGGGCTAAGTTAGCCACACTGGAAATGCAGAGGGAAAGCTCCTGAAGGAAATTAAAAGTGCTACTCCAGGGAACACACAAATAAGAAAGAGAAACAACCTTAGCGCTGTTCTGGAGAAAGTTTGAATAGTCTTGATAAAAAAATCAAAGCAGCTACACCATTCATGTAAGTCAAAACCTAATTCCGAGGAAGGCCCTAACTCTCTTCAATTTCGTGAAGGCTGAGAGGTGAGGGAGCTGCAGAAGAAAAGTCTGAAGCTAGCAGAGGTTGGTTCATAAGGTTTAAGGAAAGAAGCCATTTCCATAACAGAAAAGTGCAAGGTGAAGCAGCAAGTGCTGATGTAGAAGCTACATTCTTAGAAGGTCTACCTATGGTCATTCATGAGGGTGGCTACACCCAACAACAGATTTCCAATGTAGATGAAAAGAGGCTTCTGTTGAAAGATGTCATCTAGGACTTCATGGCTAGAGAGAAGTCACTGCCTGGCCTCAAAGGTCAGGCTGCCTCTCTGGTTAGGAGCTTACGTAGCTGGTGACTTGCGGTTGAAGCCAGGGTTCATTCACTATTGTGAAAATCCCAGAGCCCTTAAGAATTATGCTGAATCTGTTCCGCCTGTGTTTCATAAATGGAACAACAAGGCCTGGAATGACAGCACATCTATTTACAACACGGTTTCTTGAATATTTTAAGCCCATTGTTGAGAACTACTACTCAGAAAAAAGGATTCCTTTTAAAATAATCCTGCTTATTGATAATGTGCCTGGTCACCCAAGAGCTCTGATGGAGATGTACAATAAGATTAATACCATCTTCATGCCTGCTAACACAACATCTATTCTACAGCCCTTGGATCAAAGAGTCATTTCTACTTTCAAGTTAATATATAAGAAATACATTCCATAAGACTGTAGCTGCTATAGATAGCGATTCCTCTGAGGGATCTGGACAAAGCATATTGAGAATTTGGAAAGTATTCACTATTCTATGCCATGAAGAACATTATGATTCATAGGAAGAGGTCAAAACATCAATACGAACTGGAGTTTGGAAGAAGCGGATTCCAGCCCTCATGGATGACTGTGAGGGTTTCAGGACTTCCCCAGAGGGAGTACCTGCAGATGTGGTGAGAATAGCAGGAGAACTAGAATTAGAGGTGGAGTCTGGAAATGCGACTGGATTGCTTTGATCTCCTGATCAAACCTGAACAGATCAGGAGGTGCTTCTTATGCAGGAGCAAAGAAAGTGGTTGCTTGAGCTGGAATCTACTTCCAGTGAAGATGCTGTGGAGATTGTTGGAATGATAGTGAGGGATTTAGAATATTACATAAACTTCGGTTGATAAAGCAGTTGCAGGGTTTGAGAGGATGGACTCCCATTTTGAAAGAAGTTTCTACTGGGGGTAAATGCTACCAGACAGCATTGCATGCTATAGAGAAATCATTCATGAAAGAGTCAATGCAGCAAACTTTATTGTTGCCTTATTTTAGGAAATTGCCATAGCCACCACAACCTTCCGCAACCATCACCCCGACTGGTCAGCAGCCATCAATGTCGAAGAAAGACCCTCCCCACTGGCAGAAAGACTGACTTGTGGAAAACTCAGAGGATGGTCAGTACTTTTTAGCAATAAAGTATTTTTTTAAATTAAGGTTGTGTGGGTGTGTATGTGTATTTCTAAGTATGCTATTGCACATTTTATAGACTATAGCATAGTGTAAACATAATTTTAACATGCACTGGGAAACCAAAAAATTCATTTGACTCACTTTGATATCTGCTTTATTGCAGTGGTCTGGAGTCAAACCCGCAATATCTCCGAGGTATGCCTGTACAAAGATCTTACCTACCTATTCCTCAGATTTTTAAAAATTCTCTTGCCTTCTCATAATGAAATCTCTATGAGACATTTTAAATGATCAGTCTCCATAATGCTTAGCAAACTGGAATAGGACTACCTTCATTCAGGGTGACTTTTAAAATCACAAGCAAATCTCCAAGACATGAAAAAAATTAAGCCATGTTATTTGTCCAAAAGGTCATCTATTATAGTATAACCACACATCTCTGGTTGACTGGACTTTTGCAAATCTCGTCTGGTTTTGAAGTTTGGTTCTATTTTCAAGATACTTTAGAGGAAAATAAGGCATCTTGCAAGATTCACGCTAAGTCCCAACTTCTGTTTATTCTAAGAATACATTTTTTGTGTAGGTCCACAGAATCCTAAGATCTGAGATCTTCTAACTTATTTATGCCTGCGGCAGGAGCCCACAATTCAAACACTCGCATTATTTTTAAAGGGCTCCCTGTGACTTTAGATCCCTCTTTTTCTCTTTCCCCATCTCTCATCTATCCTGAAATGGTACCAACACCGTTTTCTTCTCAAGCTGAGTCACAAATTTTAAATAGTGAAGGGGCCGGCCCACTCAAGGCCTTCCAAGCAACGAGCATGCTGTGCTCCTAATGGGTTAGGGAGACTTGAGATGAAAGCAGCCGGTTGGTACCACCGCAGGCCAACGTGCGCCGGCTTGGCTGGCTCGTCGGGGCGGCGGGAACCCACCTGGATCTGGGCTTCGGCGTCCCGCACCGAGACGCTCAGCGAGCTCCCGGTGGAGCCCGAGCGGGGCCTCTTCTCCTGTCGCAGCAGCTCGGGGCCCGCGCTGAACGAATGGCGCATCTGCCCCTGGTCTACCAAGTGCTGGGGACGCTGCAGCAGCGGGGAGTCCTGGCCCCTGGCGCCCAGCGGCTCTCCCTTCTTCTCCACTTTGCCCTCTTTGGGGAACGCGGGCAGGTTGTGCTGCTGCTTCCTCTTTTTGTATTCGGTCATGAGCTTGGAGATGGTCCTGTCGGCCGCCATGGTGTAGATCCTGTTCCCCGCGCTCTCCCACCACTCCCGCCTGCGGCCGGCGTCCTTCTTCTCCACCCTGGGGCTCGGCGGCCGCGGCGGCAGCAGCAGCGCGTCGCCGCCGCCGCCGCCCGCCCTCAGGCTCCCGGGCTCGGCCGCGTGGTCCCGGGCGTGGGCCTGGGCCTGGGCCTGGGCCTGGCTCCGGTCGTCCTCCGAAGGGGTGTCCTTCCCCGAGAAGCCGCCGGTCGACGGCGTGGAGGACTCGGACTGGAAGGAGGGCAGGATGAAGAACGGGTCGCTCTTGAAGACGGGCGCCTCGTCCACGCTGCTCTCCAGGTCCAGGTGCATCTGGATGTAGTTGGTGCACAGCTCCATGCACAGCTTGTGCAGCCGCTTGACCAGCCACACCCAGTCGGCGTTGCTGACGGGCTGCACGCTCAGCGAGGGCAGCCGGGCCCGCCACCGCCGCTTCTCCCTGCCCCTCGGCGGGCTCACCTGCGCCGTCTCCTCGAAGATGTCCTCGTCCTCCGACGAGCACTGCTGCGACGAGTCCGTGCTCCTCTCGTCGTCCTCAAAGAGGACCTTCTTCACCTGCTCGGCGGTGATGGCCTCCTGGTTGGTGAGGACGGCGCAGACCAGCGCGTGGAAATAGATGTTAAAGCTCATGGCGGACTGGCGGTAGAGGTTGGCGGCGCCCCCGATGCCGGACACCTTCTTCAGCAGGCACTTCAGCCCGGGGCTCGTGTCGAACTCCCGCGCCGTCCGGTACGAGTCCAGCAGCAGGTCGAAGATGACGGCCAGGTTCTGCATGGAGATGTATCGGAGGAAGCCGGCCAGCTTGGCCTCGGGGGCCGCGCCCGTCTTGTCCTCCCCCGGGGACGGGCCCTTGACGAACTCCTCCAGCAGGACATCGTACAGGTTCTGCAGGAGCACTTGATGAGACAGCAAGCTCACCACAATCTCCCGGAAAGACACGCTTCAAATGCAAAGAAACGGATCGATTAAAGTCACCCGCCTCGGCCACTAAAGCCATTCGAATGTCACCCATTTTCCAAGGACTTGGGCCAAATGATACACTAGCCGGCTCTATTTCAACGCCTTCATTTATCTGTATATTTTATCTCATTATCTCTTTTACAGCTTTTATTTATTTATTCATGAGAGACACACACACACACAGAGGCAGAGACACGAGCAGAGGGAGAAGCAGGTCCCTGCAGGGGGCCCGATGCGGGACTCGATCCTGGCACCCCGAGATCACCACCTGAACCAAAGGCAGATGTTCAACCACTGGGCCACCCAGGCGTCCCTGATGCCTTCCTTTCAAAAGGGCAAACTTCTTGGGCCATTACACCATTTTAATCATGGTTAACAGGATTGCAGACACTTTCTAAAATCTAGGCGCTATATGATATTACTGTTTTGTAAAAACTTTTCAGTATAGGCTCAGTGATGGGATACAACATTGGACATTTTATTACCTGTAACTGTGAAGGAAATAAAATCGGAAAGTAACAACTTCTGGCCAATTCTATGAATTTTAATTGGTTTTCTTCCCTACCTTTGGTTTTTTGTTT